>NC_142198.1:13544264-13851323 GCF_026936395.1 Plectropomus leopardus
TCTCTTGAAGAACTTATGCTTGTAAAGTTTTTGCCAACTTGGTCTAGGCCCAATGCTTTATTTCTTAAGGCTTTGTTTGGTGGTGTTTGATCATACAAATATCCATACTGAATTTGATGAGGAATTGTAGGCCTGCTGGTGGTGATACAAAGGTTATAATCATAGATCTGGCTGAAATTATTCACGCCTGAGGTGTTGAATATTGAAATCAGAGGATATGGTTGTTTGGCTTTCCAAAATGATCTGACAGAACCTCCAAATGTATAATTTAACTGTTTATTTTTCTTAATTTTCAGTGCCAAAACATACTGGCAAAGAAAGTGATGAGCAATCTGCGCCAGTCACAGATGGAATCTACATAAGGATACATCTCATTGAGTTGACTTTTGAGAAACAAAGAACCAATTTAAATGGCATCAGGCCATGCCTCAGATCCTGACACTTTTGCAAACAAATATTTTTTTCTCATTCAGCTTCTTAATGCCACATTTTTAAGAGATTTCTGTGTTTGTGGTTTTGTCACTCTCCTCACTAGTCTGAGGTGGACAAAGCTCAGTTGGGAAATATCTGTACTTCCATGCATCAACTAGGATTTGGCAGCATTTGAATTATAATCTGATTACAGTTAGTTGCTTATGTTGCAACTGGGAATAGTACTGGACTTTGAAGCCAATTCGACATAGTGGCCAAAGCATGTAAATACAATTTCCCTACTTTTCCCCAAAGACCTGCATTGTAAAAGAGATGTCTGTAAATCCAACCCCCAATTGCCAGAAAATTGTTCGTACTGTGTGCATCTGCCACCCATGATTAAGTTACATGGTTAGGAAAAAAAACAGTTTGCAGGTCACAATCTCTGCTGAAAACCCATCGATGTCTCAGTAAGAAATAACCACTCTTTACGCTACTAAACCAGCAGGAAATGCAGGAATGTCTCAGTCAAAAAAACACCTAACCTATTCCTGCCAACATATTGCTTAAAACACCGATGTTCAGGGCCTAAGGAGCAGCTGTAAATGCAGCAATGACTTGCCAAAAACACTTCATGTTTGTTGGTCCCACACAGGAGTCTGCAGCTTGGCAGGCGTCTTGGCTTGTTGAAACACTATCTACAACCCCAAACCTTCTGACAACAAAGTCGGTTCATATGCTATGTCGCTTTAGAACCGTTGATAGGTTACATAGGAAATGCCCAAATGGCAGGAATGGACACAGCAAACATTTTCCTCTGATGGCCAATCAGCAGATTTTTTTAAGGTAAAATAAAGTTCCCAGTACAAACTCTATAATAATACTTATTTAAATCACTATTTACGAAAAGTTGTAAAATTCACTCATAGCCAAATCCAGAGCAATTGTCCTCCGTCTCAGAGAGCCAGAGAGATGGTTGGGAAACAGAGTAAAAGGAAATGCAAGTGTGCTTGCTCTCCATGCCCCATGATCAGAAGATCTGGGTAATTTTATACCCTGAAGTTAAACTTTTTTTGTTCTACGTGCCACTGAGCAACAACAGGGCTTGGCCTCAAACGCTGTATTCAGTTCTCTTTAGACATCCATGATGTTGCCAGCAACTGTCAATCAATGTGATTCAGTTTTTGAATGTTAAACTCTCAGTAAATAGGAATGCTGTTTTTTTTCTCTAAATTTAAGTTTTAGTTGTCCATTTAGTCGGTTGTTAGAGAAAAATAATTTGAATATGAAACCAAATTTTTCAGGAGATATAATTTCCGGGATGATTCAATCGTGTTGTCTATCAAAGAGCCTCTATCCAAACCTAATAAGTGTGAATACCAGATTCGACACTTTTAAATGTTAGAGGGATAATATGAACATGGACGATGGACCTCCTTTACTATAATGACCCTGCTACAATGTAAAAACAGGTGTACTGTATCCTGGAACAGATGTTGCACACAGAGTGTCTCCTATCCACAGCCAGAGAGGTTTTGGTCTGTTCCAGCCCTGACAACACACTGTAATGCTACTCTGGTTTGTTGGCGCTGTGTTCGGTATTAAAGGACCTTTTGGAGCGGCTCCAGGTCTAACACAGATGCTTTTCAGTGACCTGCCTTCAAAATGTGGAAGTGCTGACAGTCGTCGCAGCAGCTGCCCCTAAAACTGACATGAATCTGACTCGACACGACCTGCACATTGTGTCTGTCGTCATTTACAATTGCAGTTTGATGATATTAGATAGAGCACATATCTCACCTTAGCTCTGACCATATGAGAACAAGACGAATTCCCAATATTAAGTATTTATGTGTCAGTGAAAGCCGCACCGGAGAGGCCTCCTACATCAGATGCTGCTGCTTGAGATTCAACAAAGTGTTGTGGCGCACTTAATGTGACCGATGACTGTGTGTGGGGTCAACAGCTAATTGAACCAGTAAATTTTCAGCAGTGAAGGAGGCAGACAAAGAGGATTTTGTCAGCCTGGGGACATATTTCATAAACATTTACTGCAATGATAAATATAGCTGCGTGTGAATACAGATCATGATCGACAAAAACATCTTCGAATACTGACAGAGAATACATCAAGATTAGAGTGATTTCAGGTGAGAAGTGAAAGTCATGCCATATCTGTAAAAGCCTTCTTCCAAATCTGTCATCTGTGTTTTACCCTATATACATATTTATGCTTATTATGTTATCTAATATTGAAAAACCATTACTGACTCGATTTTAATAAACCTTTTTTAGGTGTTAAATGTCAGTCAGTGGCCCCCAGACATTTAATAACATTTATTAATCAGCAAGTGTATTTTTAGGTAGCATATTGCAAAGTCCAAAGTATTAAAGAGGCATTAACAAGGCTTAAGACGTTCCCAAGGTATGCAATAAGTTCATTAAATAGGCATTATCAGTTGTTGTCATCGCCATATTGTAGATGTGGGTTAGCAGGGCCATTTTCCACCTACTATATAAGCTCAGCAGGCCATCTGTTTCCAAGAGAATTTTTAAAACATGGCTGCAATTATTCCATGGCCTTGACCAAGAATTCATTACTGTAACCATGATGATAAAAAAAAAAAACCCTAACTTTAAAAAAGTAGTCACTTAAACCCTAAAACCCACCCCCGGCTCTACTTTTCATCTGACCAAAGCTGTGGATAGGACGTGTTATTTTGGTATCTTGGTATCATTTCAGTTGAGGTTAGAGTTACAAACAGTAGACCACTGATTGGTCAGAGAAAATTAATTAATTAAAAAGTTCAAACAAAGTGTCACCATGGGAGGATCTTTTGCTTTGTAAAACCTCAAGGAGCTATTTTTATTCATTCATTTTTCATTTAAATTTTAACTTGACTTTATAAAAGAAGTTGTTGGGAATTTGAAAACATTTCAGTTTTGTTTAAACATTTAAATGCAAAAGGCATTAAAACTACATTTTGTGTTGAAGTTTATGATATAGCAAATTGGAAATATTGAAAGAAAGAATTTGATTTTGATAGTAAATGCATATCAATTCCAATTCCTCATTAACCACTAATAACTGGTATCCAGCCCTGAAAAAAGTCGACTCCTAGTACAAAATGAGTCAAGTCAAGTCATACAGTAGAAATAAAGCATAAACCAACCTCAGTCTGAGGTGATGTTTTTGTGTTCACTGCTGTTTTCTAAGGTCAAAACTGAACTTTGAACCTCAACATATTGAGACAATAATGTTAACCTCACTACAATTTCAAATTGTTCCCACTGCACTACTGTAACTTCCTGTCCAATGGTTTCTCCTCATTTTTTCACAGTCATCTGAGCTGGTTCAGTCTGTTGGTTTACCCAACCTCAGACCTTCACAAGTTCTGAAAGGTGATATTTTTATTACCTTTTGGGCTAGGTTAATAACTTGTAGTCTTTCTTGTTTGAAATATACTGAGAATTCTCCACAAACCCTCTGTAAAATTAACACTGCCCTCATGAAAATAATTATCCTGACAGGGTTGGACTGTTCTCCTGACTAAAGGGAACAACTGACAAATAGTGCCATTAAAGTCAAACAACTCAAGAAGTTATTCATGTGATAGATCAATGGGCTGTCCATTTTCGGCACTAATTACATCATATCATTCACTGGAACTGGCTGTACAACAACAACATGTGGCAGGAACTTTCATCATTATTAACACATTTTGTTAATGAAGTTATCCTTAATAAGAGCTGCGTGTACTGATGCATGTACTGCGATGCTATTACATAATTTTGGAGAAGACTTAAGGCCTTAATTTACACATCCAGCTGAGCTCTGTGACTGACAGAAAATACTTTTGACTCATATATGAAAAGCGCAGACACAAAACTAACAATCTGTGATTTGATTTTCAAAAGACTTAATTGTATTAATGGTATGACTTGGCTTGAAGGAGGAACTGCCAAAATCACTTGTCCAATTTTAATTAAGCATGGAGGAAGGATGCATCTCGCTCCAGATGAACTAAAAATGTTCTTTTCATTCAGACGCATTAATACTGTATGAACCACTTTCATGGCACCTGATATGTTAAATCAAATAAATAATTCTGCATTATTACCTGCAAATAAATGTCTAATGAGGACTGTAAGGCTTGTCACCCATAATGATTGGGCAACAAAAGGGTTCATGCTGAGCTTCCAGTCAGACAGCTCTCCCCCTCACAGTTCCTTGTCATGCCTCACAAGTGCTTTTTGTGCTCAATTAACAATACGCCACTCACTCCTCAGCAGCACTCTGCAGAGACCGTTTGTTCATTCAGCTCTCTTCGTCTGGCTGCTCGGCACTCAACACTGCTGACACTATAAACCTTATCTTCTGTACAAGGAGCAAGTTCTGCTCTGTCCGACTCTGCATGCTATGCATCCAGCAAGCTGATGCATCCATAAAGGCGGTCGTGACGAAGAAACTCTGCCGTTTCTCTAAAGTTTGAATATTGCTCATAATTTGTCATGTCATTTCTAAAGATGAAATGGCAATTGAGTGATAGGGATCTCTCTGCATCTCCTATATTCCAGGTCAAATCCTGAACTTATTTTTACTATTAAGATATGCACTGCAGTCACAGACCTTCAATCATCTACTCACACATAAACAACACAGCGGAAATGATTGCAAACAAATGACCACAGGGAATCTTACTGAAACTAAATCGAGTGGAGATTTTCAGCTTGTTCAGCTGTTTTCAGGCCATTAAATGGCCGTCATCAGTGGTCAGAAGTGTCCAATTATAGATGCTAGAATGTATCAATCAAACGACAGTGCTTTGCCTTGTCCCGCCGTACTGCGCTGTGATGACTAGTACAAACCCTGACCACCTATAATCTCAATGTGCCAATCACACCCAGAGGTTGCATTAGACGTACTCGTTAGCTGTCATTTTAGTTGACAAGGCTGTTAAAATTAATATATCTATTATTTATCTGTTATCTATGATTATGTCTATATCATACCTATTATTATCCATCATTTGAATTTTCATTCTTGTAGCCACAGCACAATAGGGTGACCTCAGCAGCCTCTCAAGGCTGTAATGATTGTGAAGGGAATAAAGGGATAAAGACAGGTGACGTAGTATAAAGAGCTGGGTTTTTGTGTGTGTGTGTCCTTTGAATCATTCTTTGTCCCATCTCTAAATGTTTGTGTGTACATGAATGCAGCGTATGCAGTTTGAGGTGTTTGAGCCATGGGGTGGATAATTGATGCGTTGATCAAATCACTGCTGATCATATCACTGTATAAGAGGAGCAGCTCCTTCATAAGCATGTGAAAGCAAACTTTTAGACCCAGCACAATCAACATTTAAGTTTCACTTTTACTGCATCTTGTGCTCTGCCAGCGCTCCTAATGATGGTCCAGATTTGAAAATAAAAAAATCTAAACATGGTGGCACATGTGTTAATTATGGCAGGCTGCCAGAAATATATTAATGCGTGGGAAACTCTAATATGCAAACGACCATTCACCGGGCTTTTGAGCTCAATAGTAGATAAAGAAGGCCACCTCTAACCAATATCTAGGCTAAAAAACACAGAAAACAGCATTTAATGGGCTGATAACATCTGCATCAGGTGCATTTTTGACCTCTAGTAGTGTTAGAGCTTTTTCCCCCTTACTTATTAGTGGGTCCCCGTTTTTTTCATCTTGTGCACACTCACAAGGATGCACATGTATGCACTTGTGCACACAGGTGACTCGATATCCTGTCTTTGGTTTCACACTATTCCACTAATTTATAGGCAGCGGTTACAAGAAACGCAGCAATGAACTCATAAAGGCAGCAAAGGCGAAGGCAAGTACACAAACCTGGATGCGAACAAGGCTGGCTTTAAAATACTTCAAAAAAGGAAAAGAAAAAATCTGAAGAAATGCATTCAACATGTTTGTTAAACCTCAAGGTTACACATAATGCATTTATTTCATACAGCTCCCTCTGAAGAGACAAAAGGCTTTACACAACTCTTTTAACACGTGCAGTAGGAATGTACTATAGTAATGCATCATGATTCAGTCTGATCTTAGACAAAAATACAGAAAAAACATGCCTTGCACTCATTTTCACACCTGAATCTTCTGTCTAAACAACCAAAAATCCACACCAGGTGAAGCAAACAGGACACAGAATCACACCTAAGATCTGTAAAAACAATGGACAGAGCTTGTGAATGAATATGAAAGGCACCAAAGGAGACTGTTCACACTGTGGTGATATACACTGACAGTCAAGACCAACAAGAGCAGAGCAGTAATTATGGCTGAGAGCAGAGGCATCATTTTCCATCACTGAGTTCTTTAAACAAATACGACTCGTCTGTGACGGCTCATTGCACCTCCTGCACACTCAACACATCTTGAGCTCTGCAGACCTCCACAACTTGATCACCCTCCTCTGCTCTTGCAAAGAAAAGTGTTGTTTGTTTTTTTGTATCACATTAACATAGATTACATTGAGATGGGCGTCCAATCAATAATTGAAGAATACACATCCCAACACGAGTGTAGCACTAAAGAGAATTAATTATAACTTTTCTGTTCTCATTTGGCAACTCTGACTTTGTGGACCTGCAGGTCTGCGGCTGCAGTAAGGTGGAAGCTAGCGGGAGCTGTAAGAGACCAGCTGACAGAAGCACGCTTGTAGCTGAAAGGTCACTGGTTCAACTCCCTGGACAAGCTATCAGGATGAGGTAAGACTGTGAGTCATGCTCTCACCTCCCTCTGCAACAGACACTGAAGTACTGCTGAAGAAGACACTGAACTATAACTGTTTAATAAAGCTGTGCAATATCTTAAAGAAAACACTAACCTTGTTTCTAAATTATTATTAAACGTATCTGCCTCTACTTACTGTATAGCACAAGTTAAGTTCAGTTGTGGAACAGGGGATTGAATTCTGGGGTTCCAGCCCTAAATGTTTTATCAAAATCACCAAATCTTAGCTTTTCCCTAAAGAAATCTTATGTAATTGAGTAATTGTTCTTTTGTTGGCTTAATTGTCAATGCAGAGTTTGAAGGCTTCATTTGTTTGGTACTGATTACTGCAGGATGGATTTAAACGTAGCAGATTTCTAAGCTTCACATTCACTGTGAACTCTACTCCACCTTAGAAAAAAAAAAAGGTTTCAAGATTAGTAACGCTGTTTGCACTAAATTACTTTTTTTTTGTTATGTAACTTAAAAATAGTAACAGCAGATTTTGCCTGTTTTTAGGTGGCAGGAATGAAGATTAGTCATCCTCAACATGTGCTGTGTTATGGTTTCAGAATGATGAAAACAGTTGGAGGACAGTTAAATACTAGGGCTGATTGCTCAGATGGAACAAGTATCCAGTAAGGATAAAGTACTCTTAATTAGTATTACCCAAGTATAATGTGTGAAGGTTCCTGCTCGAGATGAAAGAAAATCCTTATCCTATCTTACTCTTGTGATTAAAAATGATCTGAATGTCGTTTGTGATTGCTGTTCATGTGTAATAGTAAATGTATGAATGTACGATTCGTCCTTTGTCATGGTTTAGGTACTTCAGGAGGCCTCAGAGTCCGTCATTGTCTGCATGCAGGTATGTGACGAGGCTCACACAGCTGTATGATGTGTGAAATTAACTTTACAAGGGTGAATCATTGTTCTGTTTCTTTAAGTTTTTGGTGCATCTTTATACATGCTGTACCAAGAGCTTCTCATATCTGATTTATGTTGTCATTAAACCTATAGAATCATCTAAGATCAGCAATGGCTTATCAAGTTTATTGATTTTTTATCAAAATGAAGATTGTCCAAATTTCTTTCTTTACATCAACATGTGTCTTTCATAAAGAAACACTATTCACTATGACTAACCGCCAACCTTCATACATTTTAAAAAGTGTCAGCAAAAATGAGCAATGTATGAGAAAGCCACATCAATATTTTGTTATTAAAGGTTCTATATTATTCTCATTGTTAGGCTCATACTTGTATTTTGGGTTTTATTAGAACATGTTGACGTGCTTTCATGCTCACAAAATGCATTCTTTTTCCTTTTAGTTTAGAGAAATTATGATTCTTTGATCATATGTGTAAATTATGGTCAACAACATAGTTACCATGTAGATATGAATGCTGGAATTATTTACCTAAAATGATAATTACAATAGTTTTATTTTGTTTGAAAACCTTTATATATATTTTTACTGTATTTCTCACTGCATTAGAACCTAAGGCTAAAGCCAAATGTGCATTTCTGTCGGATTTTAAAGGATCAGGTTTATAATATTGTATCTTCTAAAATTCCCTGCCTTGAAGGATAACCTTTAATAAAAATGAAATATCTCTGACTGACGAACACTTTTCACTGAGACTAGCGGGGATCACGAAAGATCATCAATTCAAGAGTCACTCAGTTTTAGGCTTATTCAAATATACACTTTCACGCACATGCACTGTAAGCCTAGTTAGAACATGGGTTACTGTGCGAATTTTAGCTGCCTAACCTTGTGTTTTATATGTTTTGTTAGATGCCATTTTGAACATTTCAGTTACAAAACATTAGATGTGAAATGTAGCAATTTGTACTATTGGTGTGAAGTTCTCAACCTTTTTTGGTCGTGGCTCTTGAAAACAAAAAGATGGCTACTTGACTTCCATTACAGGCGTGTGTGGCACATTGTTGTGCAGAGTGAGGACCAGCTACAGTAGTGTGGAAACTATGATCAGAGCCTCTCTTATTACTTGTTTTATAAGAGAAAAACTGACCTGCGCTCCAACTGGACTGCCTGATGTGTGAGTCCAGCCTAAACCATTGTGTGTGTGTCTGTGTGTGTGTGTGCGCGCACTAAAAAACAAGCCTAAAACCGTGGACATGAATGTGTGTAAGAGGCAGACTGCTAAAATAAATTTCCAGTCCAAAGTGACAGGCTTAACTCCAAAATCCCATCAATTCTCACATCTTCAGCTTCCCTCAACTCTCCCCCATCCACTCTCTATTAGTCTCTCCTGCTCCAAAACTGCTGCTATAAACACACACACACACACACACACACACACACACACACACACACACACACACACATTACTCCGAAACTGAAATCCAGCACAAGTCTGACAGGTTTTTTTTAACTGCACATTGCTGTGTTTTACCTCAAATAGCCTGACAACCTCATTGCTTTATGGCTACAGACAATGTTAAGTAGCTTATAGAGTGTAAAAGACTTCATTGTGTGAGCAGGGACTGTGACCTCCATGGAGCTGAGGCTTGTCAAAGGAGAAAAACAATAAAAACACTGATTTCACTTTCATTTTGGGTCATAAAAATCGGAAATGTCTAGCGTTACAGCACAGAAATAACAATTCATGATTGGAAAATTGAGGTTTTGGGGGATTAAATACAGTCTTCATCATGCTCCAACAATATGAAAATAATGCTGTGTGGCGGGGGCGGGGCAGCAGTGGGTGAGTTTTATGAGAACAACACATGGGGCATCATTAGGAGCCAGAGCGCACCATGCTGAAGGAAGGAGAGCTGCGGCTGGACGCCACTCTCACCTCCTGACAATCAGGAGCGCGTGACAAGACTATGAGAGGGCGCATTATGTTTGATTTAAGTGACTTGTCTTAAGATGTGCGTGATCAACAGGCTGCAAATACCCCCCAAAGATATTTGGGAATCTTTTCATGAGCGCGTATCCATGTCGTCAGATTTGTAAATTGGGGCTGAGTGTGAGTTAAGATCCAGCCGCTGCGGGATATACACAGAGCGCACGGATGGATTCGTTGAACGCCAGCGGAATGGACGCGTTCACGGTGGTCCATCTGAATTCCTCCTGGAGTCTGGACAGTGGATATTCTTTAGCAGCGATAGCCAGCATTGCTGCACTTGTAAGTTTTCTCATTCTCTTTACGGTTGTTGGGAATATTCTGGTGGTTATCGCGGTGTTGACGAGCAGGGCGCTGAAAGCCCCACAGAACCTTTTTCTGGTGTCTCTGGCCACCGCGGACATCCTGGTCGCCACTTTGGTGATGCCGTTCTCCCTGGCGAATGAACTCATGGGCTACTGGTATTTTGGAAAAGTTTGGTGCGGTATTTATCTGGCTTTGGATGTTTTGTTCTGCACTTCGTCTATTGTCCATCTGTGCGCAATAAGCCTGGACCGCTACTGGTCCGTTACGCAGGCTGTAGAGTACAATCTGAAGCGGACTCCCAAACGCGTCAAGTGCATCATCTTAATTGTTTGGCTCATATCTGCTTTCATCTCATCCCCGCCGCTCATATCTATAGACAGCAACACTGAGATCAGCTCTCAGCCTCAGTGCGAGCTCAATGATGACACCTGGTACATCCTCTCCTCCAGCATCGCGTCCTTCTTCGCCCCCTGTTTGATCATGGTGCTGGTGTACATCAGAATATATCAAGTGGCCAAAACCAGAACCAGAAGCATGTCGGGAAAAGATCAAAACCCAGATGGTGTCACACACACTGAGAATGGACTGAGCAAAGCCACCTCCCCTTTCCATGGCGAGAGAGAGAACGGTCACTGTCAGTGCCCGCCTACGCCCAGCCAACGCACTGTCACCATCGCGCCACAGACTGAAGACGGCGACATGGAGGAGAGCTCCTCATCAGAGGGCAAAGGTCAAAAGCAGGAGGACACCAAGAGAGCCAAAAGCAGGAAGAAAAACTCCATCTCCAAACAGTCCACACGCATCTCCAGAGTCAGTAACAAATCCATGGACCTCTTCGCCTCCAGGAGGAAACGTCGCCGGAGCTCCTTAGCCAGGAAAAAGGTGTATCAAGCCAGGGAAAAGAGGTTTACTTTCGTTCTGGCTGTGGTCATGGGGGTGTTTGTTGTGTGCTGGTTCCCCTTTTTCTTCAGCTACAGCCTGTACGGTGTGTGCAGGGACTCCTGTAAGATCCCTGACCCACTCTTTAAATTCTTCTTCTGGATTGGCTACTGTAACAGCTCCCTGAACCCTGCCATCTACACCATCTTTAACCGGGACTTCAGGCGCGCCTTCCAGAAGATCCTCTGCAAGTCATGGAGAAAGTCCTTTTAGATCTGAACTGCTGCACCTTTGTGACAATCTTTAAGGAAAGTGAAAATAAGAGGCCTGTTTTATGTCTTACCGTCACTCCTTACTCACTGTCACGTCTCGTTGTCCTGTTGTAATTCAGTCATGGCAGTGCACACTGTCAAACACCTCCTGGGTGTCTCCACAAGCTTCGACATAGTGTTTTTGTTTTTATTTCAGGCTCTCCTGGTCTGATTAGTGAGAAACACCGTACTTTTCTTTCTAGTTAAGTGTGCTGTAATGCTTTTGAGTGTATCATTATTGATCAAGCTCTTTATACATCCACAAATGATGCACACATGGCCGGCTTTGTCTGCTTGGGGGCCCTGGGGCAAAATGGAGCTCAAGGGCCCCAACTTAACCCCATGTAGTTCCTCCCACTTTCTGTGCAATGTGTACAATTTTTATATAGTTTTTGTGCTACCTGGCCACAGATTTCTTTGTGTGGTAACTTATTTATTTAGAAATATGCAACATACATAAGCACAAACCTGAGATACTTACGGTTTTCAAATTTGATTTTGGCACTTTTTTAAAGAGCTTTAACTGAATAGTTGACGTTTGAATTGCTTTCTAGCTGTGAGTTAGATGAAAAGATCAATACCACGATCATGTCTGTGTGGCAAAGATGTAACTGGAGCAAGTAACTAGTTAGCCTAGCTTAGCATAAAGACTGGAAATAGTGGGAAATCGTCAGCCAGAAATATCTCCAAAGATAATAAAATCCGCCCTCTAGCACATTTGAAGCTTACCAGTCAATAGTGGTGGATAAAAAACCTGAAAGCCATACTTAAGTAAAAGTACAGATATTTTACCATAAAATGACTTTGATAGAAGTTAGTCACCTATTAAAAAATTACTTGAGTAAAAGCCTTAAAGAATCAGATATTTACTGTACTTAAGTATCAAAAGTAGTTTTATTATATTAAATGTACTTAAGTATTAAAAGTAAAAGTGCAATACTGCCAATAAAAAAGCAAGCGACCAGAATTTTTAGAATCATGTAGTCTATGTCTTTGTAACAGGTACACCACCATAACAATGGGGTCTACATTACACTTTAAGAAAAACAAGTTTTTATTAGAACTTAAAGGATTAAAAGGACAAAATCCAGTTTTTCCTCCCCTCCCATTCCTTCTTTCCTCCCTTCCTTCCCTATTTTGGGGTTAGTAACTAGGTTACTTAGGGTAAATGTAGTGGAGTAAAAGTACATATTATTTAGTGGCGTAAAAGTGAAAGTTGACAGAAATATAAAAACTCAAGATAAGAACAGACACTCCCAAAAAAATACTTCAGTACTGTGATGAAATGCTATTACTATCTATTCTATAAGATACCTTCTCATTTAATTACAAAACCCTAAGTAAGGTGGCATGTGGCTGGAGGGAGATCACCAGGGAGATGAATGTTTCTGGTAAGCGTTGGTGTGTGGGCTGCTCAGCAGGGACAAAAAGAAACCAAAGTATATCAGTATGTGATTCCTTAACTCTCATATTAACATCGTTTTTAACTAACCTATAAACTTCAACAGCATAATAGAATTCCTGAAATTCAGTTATAAATATATTTTGGTTTTGGTGTGCTACCTCAAGATTTCAGTGGCCCCATCTGGTATGAGAGATTTCTGGGGGCACCACTGTTAGAGGTTTTGGTAGACAGATTTTGGACAGAGTCAGGTTAACCCTGTTTAATTCAGTTCAGTTTGATTTTTATAACCCAAAATTATAACAAAAGTTATCTTCATTTTCATAAAAAGCAGGTCTAGCAAACTCCTTAATTTAATATACACCAAAGAATTCCCCCATGAGCAAGCACTTAGCCACAGTGTCGAGGATAAACTTTTAACAGGCAGAAACCTCTAGTTTGAGAGAGAGAGTGAAAGTTTTTGTTAAAATAAGCTAGTCAACTGCTGGATCCAGCAACAAAGTTACTGTGCAGACATGCAAGTGGTACCAACAGACTCTCAGCGAGACAGCAATAAGCGTATTTCCCAAAATGTCAAAGTGTTCCTTTAAGATTTGGTTATTAAAGTAGAACATATCTTAAGAGCACTTTTCATGTCAGTGTTGTGCTTTAGTTCTGCATATTTGCGAAAAAGTTTCAGTTCAGTTTGCACAAACCAGTTCATGCACAGTAAGTCTGGAGCTCCAAGGGCAGAGCTGTCCACTCAGCCCAGGATGATAATCCTGCACACACACTTGTTTCCCCTCCATATGAATCTTTGAGCCCTCGTCACATGTTCATTATGTCAATGAGTCATTAGCAGTTTTGCCGCAGTGACTTTTTTTCTTCTCAAGTTATTTCAGTTAAGCCTAAATGTATATAGTATACAGAAATAAGAATTAGTGGAGAGAGAGTCATTAAGTATAAATACTCCCTCAGATTTGTCTTGCAACTTCTTCGAGGAGTCTGACCCTCAGGTAGGAAACGGCTGACTTTGTGGATCAAATTTAGCTGAATATCAAGGGATATTTTGCCGATATTCAACCAGGTCTGTGCCACTGAGGTGTAGGGTGCATGTGCAAATGAACAGTGTTAAGGCGCCCCCCGTGTAACCAGCCACTGTAGCTCGCAGCCAGTCTGCCAGCTTTAATCTGCTGGGTGATGCAAAACGCATAATTGGTGGCAGGAAATGACGCGTTTTGTGGATTTTTGCTCATCGCATGGGCGTGGAGTTTCCGGCACTGCCAGCACCGGGGTGCCTTAACACAGTTCATCTTCACACTCCCCACACGTCTGTGACACAGACTGTGTTGAATACCAGCAAAGTATCCCTTTAATTTTGTCTGTTTGCCATGATGTTGTCAGTCATGTCAGCTTTTACAGCTTTTTTGAGCGTCTCCGCTGTAAAAACAGACTCTAAAGTAACAACACTTAGCTTACGGTCCATGGGCCAAATCTGCCCCTCCCCAACCATTTTCTAATTCAAAATAAAAATAAAGTGATTCACACTAGGAACTGTTTGCGTACTATTAGTATACAGAAGGTACTAGAGTGCATAAAACAGAATCAAAATGGAGCTTGTTTAGCAAAAAAAAGTGCTAGTGAAGGATCCCCCACATCCCCTGACAGAGGTCCTAGCTAAGCCCCTAATGTCCTAACATCTAGAAGAGTCCTAAAATTCTGTAAACGTCCGAAAATCTTAGAGACATCCTAAAATCCTGGAAATGTCCTAAAATCCTACAAATGTGCTGAAGTCCTAGAAATGTCCTAACAATCTAGAAATATCCTAAAACCCTAGAAATGTCCTATAAACATCCTAAAATCGATGAAACATCCTTAAGTCCTAGCAATTTAGGATTGTATGAGGGGTACTGCCTCCTGTCATTTTGCAAAAGTTCCCCCCAAAGTTGAGTATCCCTGCTCCAAAGCATTTAAGGTAAAGGAATAATAAATTAGCTGTTCTTGAAGTTCTTGGATGCTTAGAGTGCATTCATGCCACCAAAGTGTCATCATAGTAATTCATAACACAGCTGACAAAACAGCAAAGCACAAGCAGACTAAACCACGACAGAGTCTTTGTTCTGATCTCTGACTGGACCTTAAAGATTTGAGACGGCACTGAGAAGGGCTGACGCTCCAGACTATAAGCTAGTTACTTTTATGACACTATTTTCACAGTGGCCATGAACTACTGAGTGCTAAAGAACAAATGCATTTATTTTGCATTTATTTTTCCAGAAACTACCTCTCTGTTTGTTTAGTTTTTGTTGTTTGTTTTTGGATTTACATTTTGCCAAGCGCAGTACACATCTTTCCTCTGCTTAATCTATCTGCTGTTGTGCAAAAATAAAAGATGAAGAAGTCTTATGTGAAGTTTTGGGGTGATGTTATGCGATATGTGGCTCTTTGACGGTCGTGCACATTCATATATGCAATCTGTTTAATTTTCTAATTGAAAATCAGAGGCAGAGACCATGCACTCCAACGGCTAATTACACAACCATCATTCTTTCATTGACAGCTCCAGATCAAGCACAGTGGTTTCTTTAAGTGTAGATGAATTACCAATCGTCAAATTAACAGGCACATGTTAATTAAACCCAACTCATCAGTTTAGTTTTCAGCTGAAAGAGATAATCTCCATTTATGCAAAGCCAGTGAGCTCTGCCATTTGGTTTCACGGTTTGTGGAGTTATGTGGCTTAATCGGAAAGATTAAAACAATAACTAGCAGATTGGTGACTACATTCTGTAGCTGCTCATTATCTGTCAGCGGATTTGCACAGTGTGGCCAATTTAAAGGTCCAGTGTGTAAGATTTAGGAGGATACATTAGCAGAAATGGAATATAACATAATAAACACGTTTTTATGTGGGAGGCTTTGTGTCTTCAGGTTGTCCATATGTCAGTCATACGTATGTCCGTTCAATTCTTGTGAATGCGATATCTCAAGCATGACTTGGGGAAATCTCTTCAAATTTGGCACAAATGTCCACTTAAACACAGCGATGAAATTATTCAAATTTGGTGGCCAAAAGTCAAGGTCACTGTGACCCCGTCTGTTGCATTCTCATGCATGCAATATCTCAGGAACACTTTGAGGGAATTACTTCAAATTTGTCGCAAACATTTATTTGGAGTCAACGGGGAACTTATCAGAATTTGGTGTTAAAGGGTGACCTTGCAAAACATGTTTTGGCCATAACTAAAGAATTCACACACTAATTATGACAGAATTCCACATTACTGCCTCATAGAATAAAATGTTAAAGTGATGACATTTCATATCCAAAAGATCAACCGATTTCAACTTCACTTTGACATCATAATGTTTGAAAAAAAAAAAAAACACTTTTCTGGCCATCACTCAACGTCATAACTCTGTAACAGAGTACGAGGCGTTGGGTTGGATACTAAATCGGTGACACTTATCTTGAAACTGTGCTGAGTGTATTGATCTTCTGTGCTGCCGGGTTGAAAAAGTGTGTGAAGGATCCATGTTTTCACAGACATGGATGTTAATTGTAACTGCAACTTTGTTTGTTTTTCCAGAGGCATACAACCACAAGGCAGTTATTCTAGAGCAGTGGTTCCCAACTGGTGAGTCACGATGCAAAAGTAAGTCAGGGTTCCACTCCGAATGGGCCGCAGGTGACTCGTAAATGTGTCACATTTGGAAAAAACATTTTATTTTGAAGTACTGTCAATTTCCGGCACAGAGCTTTCATGTTTAAGTTCTGTTTCTGTTTATTTTTGCAATATATTTTATTTCGTTGTGTCTATATTTTGTGATATTTAATTGAATTTTGTGGTAATTTATAATGTGTTGACCTGATACTGATGACTAAAGAGACATTTGGACCTTGTGTTTGGACCAGTTGGGAACCACTGTTCTAGTCTTCAGTTTATCATCATCAGAAAACAAGACGCGTTGTGGTTTCATTACCTTAGAATGAGTCATGTCTGCATAGGGAGCTGGTCCTCGTCCATGGAGTTCGCCATGTTTCACCGCCATGTTTCTACAGTAGCTGGTTCTAGAAAGAGCAAAGGGGAAAACACTGATTTGTAATGTGAAACTACTTTATTTTTGTGTTTTTTTCTGGTTTTACTCACCTGGTCCATTTGTTTAGGAGAGGAAGAGACCTCTACGAAAAATTTAGCCTCCGGTAAAAACTCTCAGAGCACTGAAGGAATCCTAACGGGGAGTTCACACATGGCACATGGAGAAGTTTCAGCTGGTTGCAATTTGCCATCCTCACCAATAGATGGCACTGAATTCTGTACACTGCTCCTTTAAGTTGTCATATTTTTAACGCCAATCAATATTACACTCTCAGCCGTGTGAGATTGGACTTTAAAATCAATAGGATGCTATGATGGGGTCAAAACATAAAAAAATAAAAGGTTCAGTCTGTATAATGGACAGTTGCCATGCTTATCTCAGGGTATTTGTGACCTTTCAGCTCAACAGGTTTGATGTTGGCTCTGGCTGCCTCATAATCTAATATTCCCCTGAGCCCCGGTGGGCAGGACTGAGGTGAAACTGAATTCCCCACACCAAACTCTTGTTGTTTTCCTCCTACTTTTCTGCTGTGGCTGACAGCACAGCTGACAGCACAGCAAAAAGCCATTAGTAACATGCTACGAGTCCATCTGCCGTTGTTCCAACTACTGTTTGCAGCCATCAGAGATTTGTGTCCCCAAAAACAAAAGAAGAAAACAGCATCGTGGCCTGTTTGATTGTTTGAATAACGAGAAAAAACAGGTAGGTGTAAAGATGGATAACAGCAGTCACAATATATCTCCGTCACCAATCTGTGTGTATTGTATAAAGCCAAACTGCTCTGCTGTTTCTCTCACTGTCATAAACAAAAGGGTCACTTTTTGTTCAAACTGTGCTTAATCTTTACACACTTTGAAACCAAGGCTTAATGGTTGTCCTCATAAGGTCAATGAGAGATGAATCTGATTACGTGCACTGTTCTCCCAATGTTCTCCTCCAGATTTATAGGTTTGGGGAGGACAGTGTCTTCCTCACTGGGATAAATAAAATGTATTTGGCTGCACATTAAGGCCCTGAGGTTCTCAGGAGGCAGAACGCAAATATTAGTTCAACAGGGTTTGTGATCGATTGAAGCGACTCAACAATAACTTTGCCAGGTGCTGAGATTGTATAGATTTCAAAAACTCCACAGTCTGCACTTTGTTTGAAAAGTCTGTGCTGAGAGAGCAATTCTTGTAAAATGGAAGGTGCTTCATTTCTTTTCTGGCGTGAAATCAAGGTGAAGGTGTCAACAGGGAAATAGCGTTCTTTTAGATTAAAGAGTGTTCGGTCGCATAGTTTCGATTGGTTAAACTTGGTTTCAAAAGGCATTTTACATGAATAATAGAAAGCAACCGAAAGAATAGAAAGCTATTCACTTGAATCTACAAGGAACCTGTCAGTTTCTACAGTAAAAGCTCCTTGAAAAGCCTTGTTGCTGAAGTGTGCTATATAAATAAAATGACTTTGCCTTACAATACTCTGACATGAGAGCGGTTCACCTCTTAAGCCAGCGCTATTCAGCTTATGGCCACTAGATGGAGGCTTAAAAAACTTATTTGAGCAGAGGTAACAGTGCAAATGGGGCTTCACTCACACTCACTGTGGCAACCTGGGGGCTGAACGAGAGGGTGGATAAGGCACTTCTGCGACAATGCCATCTCAACACACATTGCTGACAATGGCAACAGTGCCGACAGTAATAATGGGGGCTGGGTCACACTGACTGGGTCGACCTTAGGGGGGTAACCAGAAAGCAAGTGTTATGCTTTGGCAACTGACAATGTTCCCAAACTACAGTGGCAGAACATGTACTATCATGCACATACAGTCAGCCCATCTACCAAAAACAAAGAACAGAGAAGCTCAGATTACAAATCAGGGAGAAGTAGTGTGACTTGAATGTCCTTGCACCTTTGACATTGTCAGATGGGACATTTGGCCTTGGCGGTGTCTGCGCTCTCTGAGTGTCCCTCAAGTTCTCCGTGAGTTTGTTACTATGAACAGCACCTTCACACTACACATTTACTCAGTAATTTGATCCATTGTTAATGATATTAATGTTTTGAATGGTGCATCTTTAATTTTACCTCTAATTAGCATATCAGATCCATGGTGCTGTGTTATTGTTTCAACATAATCTGCCTCACAACTTCTTAAAGAATATATGAAATGGTAGCATATATTTAGTCCGTTTTTTTGTTGATTCATGTCATGTGCTGGCTTGCACTTTATTTTTTTCAAATAAAACAGCTTAACAGTCATGAAGTTAGCAGATAAAGATTGTTTCTATGATATAACAAAATGTAGTGTTTTAACTTTTTTCACACAGATGTCACGATCATCTTTTGTTTGGAAAGTACACAGAAACAGTATATTCAAAGTTTATATCCAATGCATTACTGGATGGCACAAATCATTAGAGATTAAACTTTGAATATGGAATACACTCTAAAATCCACACTTTTAAACAAATCAAGAGGTTCATCCAGAGCAATCAGCATATCAAGTGTTTTTCAGTTCCTTTTTAAAAACACTTGTTGAAAATGGAATCATTGTTGGAGAGTAAACACTGCATTTCTGTTCCCCTCTCCTCAGCATACTTCACTCAAAAGGAGAAGAGGATTCTCATGTCATCATTAAACCTGGAAAATTTTGTGAAAGATGAAAGGCCTCGCAGTCCTGTGGCTACGACGCTGCCACACCTGACTGCCTTCAATTTTCTGCCAGACATCAGACCCCGGCAGTGGGGAAATATGGGTCGGCTATCATGAGATTGCAACAGCAATCCGAACCCAAAAGAGTTATTTGGTAGCATAGTCCCTCAAAAAAAAAAAAAAAAAAGTTTAATCCAAATTTATGTGTTTGTCTTTGAAAGCACATTTCAGAGTTTCCCTCAGATTTCCACACTTTGAACCATGAATGTAAAATGTATGCTTGTTTGTCCTCTACTTTTGCAGCCTCATTTATGAATTCTTAAATCAAGACTTGATCGGGAGACGTCTCAAAATATTCTACCAAGCATCAAGATAAACTGATGGTGTGCAGGTGGACAGGATTTCAACCAATATAAAACCATTCTGAAATCTAATTAAAACAAGTCCTTCCGTGTTTTAAGGCATTAATAATGAATCATCTCTTTATGCAAGCCGATGCTCAGCTTATTAATCAACATTTGATCGTATTTGATGCAATGCGGTCGAGTTTGCTGAACCAGCATCGAAGCATTATGGCGCCTAAATCAACATTCAGCATGTGATGAATTATCCCATCTGTTGATTTCGGCCAAACATACATCAGAGTAGCTGTGACACATCATGATGGAGAGCACCTCAGTCACTGTTCACTAACTCTTTCACAGCTGAGCTCACAATTCTCTGCCTGAGCAGAAAGTCGGCCGTCATTTCTGCCAAACGACTCGGATACAAGCAAGTGTGAACGACTCAAGTGGAAACAGACCGAACACCTGCCGAATATTTTCCTCTTCAGTTGAACTTAAAACTTTTTATACGGTAACTTCAGTCACAAATAACATTTTTCTATATGCATTTTCTGTATACGTTGTGCACTTAACCTTTAAAACCTAAGCAAACTGGCTTTATTTGTGAAAATTGTATTCAATTTCTGCTACTATATATCAGCCTAAATCCTACACACTGTAATTTAAACCGAAACTTAAAGCAAAGGGTTTTTGTTGCTAAAATCTAACCACAGACAGGAGACTAGACTGAGGAAGAAATGGAATTTAGTGCTGAATTTTGTTTGTCCACCATCCAACCTGACCATCTTCCTGTGAATCCAGCGTCATACATAAATTTAGTGTTTCATTAACGTTAATCTTGGCAGCGATTACATTCATACTACAATGCATTTCCGACAAATATTTGGTCATATACACAAGAAGACGGGGTTGAGCTATACTGCACATGTCAAAACAAAGATATGAACTTAACCAAGAAACTCAGCAGTAAACCTTGTGGGTAAAAATGAAAGCTGTGAGCTGTATTCATTAGTTGTTCGTGTTAGAACAACAGGACATAGTAATAATTCTAGTACTTTTACCGGAATTTACCAAAAGTGTAAATACGCAATGCAGAAAAATAACTATGTAGCTGTTATTCTATGTAGGCTCTTAGATAATCATTATTGCGATGCATTCATGTTTACATGCATGTAGCATTTTATTGCTGTAGCAATGTTGTTTAAGTCAATAACAGTGCTTCTTAATATATATGATCATCATTTGTTTTGTTTTTTTAACTTCATGTAGAGCCTTAATTTGTAAGGTAGCCAGTATAACAGTTAAAAAAATGTAGTGGAGTTTAAGGTGCAGTAATTCGCCTTTGAAATGTAAAATCAGGAGAAAGCAGCATAAAGTACAAATGCCTAAAAAATCAATGGTTTACTTTTGTATAAGTGTTAAACTGACTTGTACCGCAAGTCGTAGCTATAAACACTCAAACTGCCTTACCTAACAAAAGGTTATTTATCTCTACATTTTGGCTGCACTGTTTTTATTATCTTGTGTTCATAGGGAACAACACTGAGATATAGAAGAACAGGCGGACCTTTAACCACCCTATAAGTCACTTTTATTGTTTTGTTTGCTCCAGTAAGCTCATTCAGCCTCAGGGCAGACATGAAGGCAAACAGTGAGGCTGAGGTTGACTCTTCTGCATCACAAAGTCTACTGCAAAACCAGTCACAGCTGTTCACATCCAATCACATATAATGAGTAATATCCCCCCTGTTAACAGTGTCCAACAATGTGGCAAGGCCTTCTAGTCACATCCAATTTACAATATATAATTATAGCCTGAAACTCAAAGCCGCGGGCACAGTGTGAATTTGGTGATAATTACTTGTGCAGGGCGTGAGAGGGCACAGAAAACAAGATGTCATTTAATATCTCATAAGGCCACTGTTTTATGTGTCAAAGTTAGCGCTTTTACACTGGAGAATAACTGCGGATGCTGTGAGGACAAAAAGGAATATTAAGTAAATAACTGTGCGCTTGTGTTTGTGCTGTTAAACTAGTTATCAGACCTTCAGCCCAAAAGCAACAACAAATCAACACAAATTCAAAGCCCATTGCAGAACTCAACATCTAACTCCTAAGCAATATGTTCTGTTTAATATGCGTTCATACAAAAATATCACACCTCCCCGCCCATGGTCACATCTTTCCAGCTTTGTGTTTTATGCAGAATTCAACATATCCATGGTTTACAGAAAAGAACAATGCCAGCTTTTATTCTGGTGATTTGGTTACATTTCTAGATAGTCAGTGTGTATTGTATTGCGCTTAAGACTTTTAATATTTTTGCGCTAAAATTGGCAACAAATCATATCTTTTGCTACTGGGGGTGTATTCAAAAACATGTTGAGAATACTTTCAGACAGCTGTCTAAAGATATGATTGGTTGTCACACATGCTTTTTTGTGACCCCACAAGATGTGGACACAGTGGAAATTAAATTAACTGCATCACAATGTGAGACTGTGGAAGTGCTTCTTTTGTGATCACACTGTTACACTGTTGCATTGTTTCCAGTTGTCAAATGTATTTAAGCATCCAGAGTAAGACTGACCACAAACATTATCCCTGCACCATAATCTGTAGCATTACATCAACTCACTCTCATCCAGCGTTTGGAGAATGTTTCTCCTACCTCTTTGTCTTTCTGGCATTTTCTTCTCTACTTACAAAACTCTTCAGGGACCTTATAATCCTGCTCCCTACCTCTGACAGTTTTACACCTTAGGAGCTCTATCAAGGGCTAAGATGCTTTGTACTTTTATCTTTACCAGGATCTAGTCTTAATTTTAAGGGGAAATTCTTAGGAAAACATCATAATTCTAAGAATTTGCTTAGAATTTGGTTTCTAGGAGCAACTGTTTGTACTGGGAAGATTTGAGAATATGGCCCCAGGTCTTTAAAGCTGCATGAGGTGACGCAATGAGAGCCGTGAACCAAAACACTATTGCAGGCCGTAAAACCAAAACAATGATCTTAAAGACACTAAAGAGCTCCCTACAGCTAGGAGGAACTGTAGGTAACTGTCAGGTAATAATGGGCTCATGACTAGCAACCCCTCATACACACAACAGAAAGTCATACACAGCCTCACCATCAAAGCAAACAGCCCGTATCTGCCTCAAGGTCTCGTGATGCTTCTGTATCTGTTGTCGAGTGAATAACGGCACAGTGTAGCCTTCAGCCGAATATTACAATATGTGTCACATGAAGGATTTTACATGAGTTTCCTCAGCCGCACCAAACAGTCCCCTAAAATCTGATGACATGAGCACTGGACTCTGAAATGCATTATGTGGCTAAGATAGGGTTTATGTGAGGACAGCTTTCAACTGCTCCTGTGCAGTTGTGCTTAGACAACATCAGGGCTGGAGCAGAATATTCAGATATTTAGATATTCGCTAATTGGGTAGGTATTTGGTTTTCAATTGAGACATTCGGATGATCTTTTTTTTTTTTTTTTTCCGAGGATGAATGCCATTTCAGTGTGATACTGCTTCAGAGGAATGACCATTTTACCCGGTGGTTATTAAGCACAGAGCAGGTGAATTTTAACATCTTCCACTAGCACAGTGAAATTTAACAGACTAATTAAACTGACACGGGACACAGATTGTTGTATTGCGTTACTGTCAGAGTTTTTTTTTTTTACTTTACAAACTATAAAGTGTCACAACGGCTGACAAGCAGTCGGAGGCACAACGGGCTCTCTCTGACTTGACGCTGAAGCTACGTGGCGTACAGTGTCTCTCCCTCAGTCACCTTACAGTGACGTTCTGGGTCGAAAGGTGTCAGCACGGTATCTGTCATCCCTGCTCCGCTCCGTTGATTAATGTTGAAGTTTCAGAGCCCAAATGGTATTCAGGACAGCCCTAGACAATATATTAACGTCCCGTTTTATAGATGTACAATCATGACATTATGAAACACCAGACTTTAAGAAACTTGTCACATGAGAATCAAAATCAGAATCAGAAATATTTATTGATCCCTGAGGGGAAATTGCCTTTAGTTACAGATGCTCCCATTCTAAAGTCTTAAAAGAAGTAGGGAAGTGTAGAATATATCAATAAAATTTAAACATAAGTACTAATATAAAATAAATATATCCAAACACTAAAGTATAAATATAAATGTACATTTGCTCTTGTTACTACCGTGTGATAAATAAAACAACAGCTTACCAACATTTGAATATAGAATATTACACATGGATGTAGTTATTGCACTGGATTATTGCACATTAAAGTAGATATTGCACATTATCAGAGTGTCTGACATTCAGAGTGAGGACTTGTACAGTCTGATGGCCACAGGCAGGAATGATTTCCTGTGGCGCTCTGTGGTGCATTTTGGTGTTTTCAGCCGGGTGCTGAATGTACTCCTGTAACTGACCAGCCCGTCGTGGAGTGGGTGGGACACATTGTCCAGGATGACATGCAGCTTGGACAGCATCCTCCTCTCAGACACCTCCGTCAAAGAGTCCAGCTTCACTCCCACAATGTCACTGGTTTTACGGATCAGTCTGTTCAGTCTTTTGGTGTCCGCTACCCATCCAAAAATATAACTTGGAGGGGTATACAGGGTGCAACAAGAAAATAAAAGCTTCATAGGATCCATCACATTTACATCAACATGTACCCATTAAAACTGATTACAAAGTCAGATAATGAAAACTTTATTGCCAGCTGAGCTCAGTTTCAAGTGATGCCAAATGTTTAATCTGTTGGGTGTAATTTAGGATGATAGATAGCGTATTTGTGATGATTTACTGACAAATGATCGAAACCACTTTCAGATTGTTGTATCCATATGTCCTAGTTTTCAATACGCATGTTTTTCCAAGAGACTTTAAGCATCCATGAATAAATCTCAAAAGCGTCTTCAGTATCGAGCAACTTATGAGTCAGTGAAATGATCGTCTCCCTTCCTCAGGCATCCTCAGCTGAATCAGAATTGTACTCGTGTGTCAAAGCAAGAGCTGAGACGACCCTCTTGACAGTTTGGGGATGCTCACCAATCTCAGATCTCTCTCCCAAGGACACAGGGGAGTTAAACGTGTACTGCATCAATTCAGCTTTGCTCTCCTTTTACACCATCGGACTCATGATGGCACACAAAAAAAGATTAAAATCAATGTAGATATTAGGTACAGTAGGGCCCTACTGACCCATATCAATGGGGCTTAAAAGGACAGATAACAACCATTGATTGGGCTGATAGGGAAACAGCCCTCTGGAGCATTGCCCTTTGTTTTCAAGATGTAAGGCTAGACTTGGGTGGTATCACGGTAGTACAGTATACCAAGGTATTCAGAAATCCCGATGGTGTGATTTTTTTAATACTGTTAAAATCTTCCTATGAACTTCATACTGGAGAGGCTGTAATAAACATATTATTTCATCTAACTCTCTGAATTAAGGGACCATTTCGACAAAACCAGAGTTGGGGATCCTTAGAACAGTGGAATAACTAAATGACTGACATGACTGACAAGACTGACCAAGACGGCTTTGGTGAGTTTTATTTTGTTTCTGTTGCGTTTGGATGAGGTGTGTTTGACGTTGAGCTAACGAGGCAGTTAAGCTTGTCCTAGTTCAGTAAAAAGAAACATGGATTTAGAAGGTGTATGGTTGTCTTTCTCTGTATTACCTTTTGTTGACATCTGCAAAATGTAGCAAACTCGTGGGTTGGTGAGGGCATGAATACATGTAAAAATATATTTTAAAAAGAAATATACCATGACATGAGGTCATGTCTTCAGGAGTTTACTTTCTACAAATAACACATAGTGTGGTTCTTCTAAGGCTGGTCCAGGGTACATATCTTCAAATCTGACTGTTTTGGATTCACTATAGTTATATTAAAATAAAATTTAGCTTTTTTCCTCCAGAATTACATTGACAAGAATGTGGAAAATCATTTGAAACATGTATTGCACAACATAGAAAGTGAAATGAGAAATTATGATATGAAACTTATTTAAAATAAAGTCCAAAAAATGTGGTGTCTACTTCAAACACTTCTTAGGGATGGTGGCTTGCACTGGAGAAATCTGGACTCATGACTCAGCTTCTAGAAATCACAGTTTCGACCCTGTATGAGTAGCCCTCAATGACAAGTGTGGTTGCTAAAAGTCTTGCGCAATCTCGAGTGCGAGGGGGAGGAGAGAAATGGGACAAATATTAACAATGTACTTTAATGTCAGCTCTCTACAGTAGCTCCCTTTCAACTTTTTCACAGCTTTCTAACAGCATTGCAAGACCGTGACATTCTTTTTTATGTGAACAAAAGCGTCGAGAGATGAGCCGCCCGTGTCCTCACTCAGAGACGTCATCTCTGTGAAAACTGTTTGAACAGTGTTTATGTGCTTCCCACTGTTGTTCCTGCAGGGGCCTCTTTCTCTCCGTCACCCACACAGAGAGCGAAGTCTCATCCTGCCACAGCTGACTAAGTCAAACTGTGGCTGGCACACAGTGTTTGCTGTTTGATCACTGGATTTGTTTTCAGCACCTGCAGGCCCACAGATTTTGGCTTTGGTGTCCCACTTCTTACCAGCAGGAGCACAGCGGGACCAAGAAACAAAAACGGGTGAGTACTGACGGAAACAGAAGGCCTCAAAAATTGTTTTGGAGATTTTAGTCAAATGATATTATCGTAAAACTTTTTAAAGTCCTGGTAATGCAAAATTAAATTTGAAATGGGTGTCATTCTACAGAAAAATGTGTTATTACCACCAAAAAATATGTAAAATCACAAGGCAGCCGTAGTGTTTACAAAGAAATATCTGATTAAGCTTTACCCAGACTTTAATACACCCAATTATATCATCACATTACTTTCCTTGTTTACTTTTTATCAACTGTTGACTTCCGTGTGCTCTCCCTTAATCCAAGATTATTTCCAACATGCTGTGTCAAAGAAAACGCGTTGACTAAAGGCTTTGCTTTTAATTTTCTCACATTATTCAGATAGGGGCCAATAAACTGCAAATGAGTTTAGACGGCAGGCAAAGTCAGCTGGGACTACAGAGGAATTATTGATAGAGCAGTTTTTCCCATTCACCGCTTTCTGCATTAATGGGAACTCAGCTTGGGGCAGGTCTGGGATTTTCAGTTAATGGAGTGGCTCATGCCTCATCCAGCAGCACACAGGCGTCTGAGTGTTCATCTCCTATTAAGAATTATTGCCGGTAAAACAACTACTCCACCCCAAATTGAATATCATGTTGTATATTACAGGGCCAGGCCATCAGGGAAATTAGCAGAGCCTTGCATGATATTACTAGTTTCTGGGTTGAACAACAAACCCACTTAAAACTGTTTTAATAATACTGATTATTCTGAGATGCATGTCTTCATTTCTAAGAGATTCCTGTTTTAATTACATTTTAGCTGCTCCCTCAGACGCTGGGTTTCTAAAGCTCAACCTTACAGCACTCATGTCAGTGGAAGAATATATACCCAGTGCTTTAAGTGGGTCATGTTTACCATTCGCCTGCCATTATTTAGGATTTAACACCAATTTTTATGCGTGTGTCCACAATGTAAACAGCTCAATAGATTTTGTTAAATGTCACTTTCAACATTATCTTTCACAGGATTATCCACTTTAATAAGATTGCACTTTTGATCCGTCTATGATAGATCTGTCTAAGACGAAGAGCGGTCTTTATTTATGGCAGTGTTCAGGCTTGTTTCATGTCATTTAACAGATTCTTATTTGTAACTAAAGTCAAGTCTTCGGGGGCTCAGGGGTTGAGGGTGTGAACGCTGCCCCCCTCCACAGTGTCAATTTCCTTAATTGGCACAGATGTGATTACTGAAATTACAATGGTCTTTCTACCAAGCAACCCAGTCGATGTTTGCAGTAGGAGGACGGTAAGCTCACCTCCTGGCCCTCCCATTTATTGCTGGAGGCTGACACAGACCCTCAATCCAAAGTATGTAGGTGGTAGTGTAGATTTTTTTTCACTTTGGAATGAACAGCTGAATTTAAATTTTTAAACTGTGCAATCAGCATATAACAACAAGTTTATTTAGCTATTTGGCATTTAGCTAAAACATGGAGAATTTCCAAGCAACATTTTCTTCTTACAGAGCTGACTTTGCATCCATTACATCTCATCTACTTTGACCCCGTGTCAAAGCAGTTGCACCATAAATACCTCCACGGCTACAAAGTTCACTTGACCACAAAATTTCAAACTTCACTGAAGACTGAATAAGAATGGGAGCAAATCAATATCTTTAGTTTGCACATATCCTTGAGCTCCCAAAAACTGATGGGCAAAAGTTGACCAAGAACAACACAGACGGAGACTGAAAGCACAAAGTGCACAAAGTGAAGCGTCTGGGAAAGTTTGCAAAGGCGTATAGTTGACTCACTCTAAAGTGAATTGAATGCTTTCAATGGAATACTGCCAATATATTACTGTAGTATTGTTCGACTGTTGAGCCTTTCATGCTGCTGTTACTTGGTGAACTGAGGGAGATGTACAAAGACAGCCATGCACAAGTCTCACTGATTGAGAATCTCATTTAAAACCCGCTGCTTTATGGTAAAAAATGGCCCTACCTGCATCTGTCATGTCATTAATGTTACCCCTGGTTATATTATATTAATTCTCATGCAATTCAAATGTCCCCCAGGGATTAATTAAGTCTGACCTAACGTAACCTGTTTCATACTGGACTGTATTCTGTGCATGGAGGTATTTTTACATTTCAATTGCATATTAAAAAGAAACCCAGCCTCTCCCTCAAAGACCCTGTATCTGTTGTAATTCCACTTGCAGCATTTCCTCATTTCTCCCACGCTGCGGCAGAAGGCAGCGGAGATAACAACTGTATTTCTAAATCTCTTAAGAAGAAAATAGAAATCTGCTGTATGAATGTAACAATTTCGAGACCTCTGATTAGCTGTCAGTCACAGAACAATTCAGAAGGTCCCCGCTGCGTCTTTTTCATTGCGTACCTATCAAGCTTTTGTAGTCCCGGTCCCAAATTTTATGCACATCCTGCTGCCTTGTGAGTTCTTGTGTGTTCGCACGGGGGGCTCCACCTGCACACGGCAATGAATCATTGAATGAATAGCCAAATTTCTGTGTTTGTGACATCTGTGTTTATTGCAGGAGGCTTTTGATGTCTGAGACCCAGTTTTTATACAAATTCTGCCGCATCCAAGGTGACAAACACGGGATTTCGGCTGAAAGGTAATGAGATTAAAATGACCTTGCCTTGATTTTATTGTAATAAATTTGTTGTAAGATTTGATTAGACTGAATAATGCCTTCCGTATTCTATAATGTCTTTATCCACCTTGCATTTGAACGACTGAGCTCTGAAAATGTGATATAGATCCACCTAAGATACAGGTTATTATGAGCCATTATACGCAAGCAAGAAAAGGACATCAGATAATAATTATATCATTTCCATTCTCCACAGCCTCTTCTTTAAATAAATCCCAAAGAATAATTACAACATCAATTGCAATTTATCTGAGGACTCCCGTGAAGAAAGCAACAAATCCCCAAGCATGAGCGGACATCTGGAAGGCATTGACCACGTTGTTAATGGATGCATGAAAGTAAGAGCGAAAACCCCCGAGGCCGCGCAGCATTCTGTGTTCCACAGCTCTTTAATTACTTGGAAGGCTGAAACTTAGCAGACGGAGTGGGCGAGACAAATGAGTCCCTTAATCATGACCTACAAAGCTCTGTTTATCGGCAGGAGAGCCTTGTAGACGTGTCATGTGATGTTGGAAGCAGAGGCGGTAAAAGTGAACAGGAATATCAGACAACATGGCAACATTAGAGCTCATGTCCAGTGTGTAGAATTTACAGGGATATATTCGCATAAATGGAATATAATATAATAATCATTTTTTTCTTTAGTTTACAATCACCTAAAAATGTTGTTTAGATCTTCAGGGAGCAGGTCCACGTTCACAGTCCACCGTGTTGTACCGCCATGTTTCTACAGGAGCCCAGAATGGACAAATCAAACTGGCTCTAGATCCCTGCTGTGCTTTACAATATCCATACTACCATACTATATAGTTGGGGCTGGGCAATATGGCTTTAAAACAATACCATGATGTTTTCAGACTTTATCACAATACACACTATATATCTCGATATTTTTAAATGTCCTTTAAACTAATGCTAACTATTAAAATACAAAATTATTGAATGAACTGCAGTTACAATATAGTTAATTAAAGTAGCTACTGTCATACAATAAAGTTGAATACACTATATGAAGTTCAAAATTCCTGGGGGAGGATCCCAAACCCTATGTTTCATGTGCGTCCACCCCAAAGAGATCTACGCTCTCGCTGCTATGCATGTGGGATCTTGGTAAAAATCATTTTGAGACAAACATTAAAGGCTAGAGGCACTACTTCAAACTACACCTATCAGAAAAACTACAAATCGAGACCACAATTTCTACTTTGTGTGAGTATCGTTAAATGGTAACATCATGCTTTCTGAAAGTATATATTTCATAAATAACTCTCAAGTCCTACTCCGAGGTAGAGCTTTGATTTTCTGCCACAACCAGATTGAGTCCAAGGGCTGTAATTCTCTAAATTCCCCTGGGCTTAAATCGGGTAAGGTTTGCTCCAATTTCCCAGTGTTTTTTTTTTTTTTTTTAGATACAGACCTTATAGTCTGTGTAATGTGATGAATAATGTATGTGCTGTGTTGCCATCCTGAATCCCATCTCTAATTAATGAGGAGAAATCTTATACGATCTCCATTTAAATGTATGTGCTAAATGGTAAAATGACCGGCATTTATATAATATCTTCCTAGACTTCTGACCACTAAAAGCTCTTTAACACTACATGGCATATTTAGCCATCCAAACATGAGGCCACCAGCTACTCAGTTAACCATTTACATGCACTCACATGCAACTTGAGTTTCAGTATCTTGTGGATTGGAGGAGCTGGGGATCAAATCACCAATCTCCCAATGAGTGGATGAACTGCTCTACCTCCTGAGCCACAGCCACCCCGGCATGTATGGCATATGGCAGTTTTACAGCTGTTATTGCACTAAAAAGGCTTAGTTTTTAGTAAATCTTTTAATATTCAAAAATACGATTTACAGTGGAAATTCGGGTTTTTAATCTGGGCTTCAGCCCAAAAATGCTGCTTTGTTTTGAGCCAGATTCGTAATTGGGTATAAACTATGTGGGTTCATGTCGGGTCAGATTTTATTTTTTGGGGCCCGTCATAGCTCTGCTCCGAGGTAAGAGGGTTTTAGTCTAACTTTTAATGTAACTCTTTTTAAACTTGCCAATTCAGTCTGATCCCTATTCAGCTTGTTTGGTCACATAACTTGTACACAACAGCAAATTATTATGGCTACAGAGAATTTAGAAAATGCCTTTTAGGCCAGACAAAAACACAGCGTTGATATCACCTGGTATAAGAATCATTTACAACAAATGTAATTTAATTGCCTCCTTCAAAACGTCTCTAATAGCATCTCCAGTAAACTACTCCAGAAACCATTACAACAGAGTAATCCACATAAACACTGACAAGAGCCATAAACAGAAGATGAACCAGATATTGTGTTACACGCGCGGAGCTGAGACATGATGGAAATCCCGCACTGAAGTGTTTAACGATCAAAGGCTTCCCGCTGCTCAGCCACTTTGACTTAGATAACACTGCTTGTGAAATAAAACACAATATAACATGATTACCATTTTCATCACATTTTTCAGATCTGAGAAGAAAACCTGATTCAGCACGTGTTTATGTTTACTGCCTGGTCCTGATTTATCACTCCCTCTCAGCTGTCTTCATTAGACTGATCAATGCGGCTGTTGAGGGCAACATAGTGTTGCTGTTATCTTTGATGTCATCAGGTGATTGCGCTGCTTCCTGAGTCAATAAAGTGAATGTCAGTTTGCTCTGTCTGCACGCTAATTCCCCTGAAGACAGCACTAAAACAGAAGGTTTGTATCTCTGCTGATTGAGCGTCGTTTCTCATCACGGCAGAATTAAGGGACGAGAGGCCAATGCTACAACTGCTCCCGCTGATTAATTAAAGAGATTGACTTGTCAATCAGCGGCAAACTTTAATGTCATTACTCTCTTAGCAAGTGATACTCAACTTACAGTCTTCGGGTCGAATCTGGCCCCCGAGCGGTTAACGAGTGGGCCCAAAACATTTTTCTAATTCACAATAAAAATAAGGTGATTCACAGTGGGAATTGTTTTTTGTACTTTTAAAAATTTTCAAAGTAGAGCTTATTTATCAGGAAAAAAATGCCAGTGGAGGATCCCCCACATATCCTGACAGAGGTCCTTGCTAAGCCCTAAATAAAAATGTCCTAAAAACTTACAAATGTAATTAAATCTTAAAAACGTCCTAAAGTTCAAGAAATGGCCTAAAATCCTCAAAATATCTTATAATCCTAGAAATGTAGTAAAATTCCCAAAACATCCTAAAATCCCAGAAATGTCCTTATAATTCTAGAAATGTCCCAAAATCCTAGAAGCATCCAAAAAATCCTAGAAAAGTCCTAAAGTCCAAGACATGTCCTAAAATCCTCAAAACATCCTATAATCCTAGAAATGTAGTAAAATCCCCGAAATGTCCTAAAATCCTAGAAACATCTTGAAAACCTATAAAACGTCCTAAAATCATAGAAATGTCCTAAAATCTTAGAAACATCCTAAAATCCCAGAAATGTTCCAAAATCCTAGAAACGTCCTTAAATCCTAGAAATATCCTAAAACCTGAGAAATGTCCTAAAATCCTCGACACATGTGTGAGGCTGCTGCAACTAGTCCCTGGCCTCGTGTCATTTTGCAAAAGTGTCCCCCAAACAAAGCAAGTTGAATATCCCTGAACTAAACCCCGTTTCTTTATGTGCATCCCTCAAATCAAAGTCACAGTTGTGAGGAAAGTACGTCCCTTCATTTAAGAGCTTTGTTGTTCAGTGGAGAAAAAGCCCATTGTCTGGGATTTTTTATTCTCGTAGGCTCTGGAGAACAGCTTTTATTTCTACACCTGCCGCAGCTGTGGCTGTTATCTCTGCAAATCCTCACTCTGCTTCCTGCAAAAGGTCAACTAAAGTACGACAGGGTTAGTTTAACAAAACAAAAAAGCCGACTGATAAAAGTATAGATTTTCGATCAGATTTGCCATGACTGAATTCTCTTTGATGCTGAGAGATTTAGATTTGCATTTGACTTTGGTCCCATTTTTCCACAATGTCATCGTTTTTCCACAAATGTCATGTATTTCTTTACCTCATGCATAATATAATGCCCGCACTCACACACTTCAGTGTCAGGATAAGAGGGCACTGGTAAATAATTCAGCAGCATGGATAAGAACAAGTCAAGGTCTGGGTGGTGATGGACTGATTGAATGAGACCTGAGTGCTAAAAAATCTGTTTATACGTCCATTATTATGCATTAAATTGAACTATCACAGCTAAAGGTTTGCAGGTTTGCTGTAGATTTAAATTGCAAATGTGGCCCCACTGTCATCTTTAAAGTACTGAAGACAACACAAAAGCTTTACTCAGCAGAAACAACAGTCAACACTTGTGCCACTTTGAGTAGTCAATAAGTCAGCAATAAAAACACACATGACATCCGCGACATCACCCATCGATTTGTGAACTCCTTTGGCAATTGCAATCTTGGATTTCTGGTGTCAGAAGTGATCAAATTTGGACAAGAAGGTGGAACTATGGAGGTGAGACAAATGGACTTGGACTGTTGTGATACCGCACAGACAGCCTGACACTCAAAGCAGCATCACCCTTGATTATGTGTTGATTATACTTTAATTAAATGTAAATGTTTGAGTCATATAAAAACTCTCCCCAGTCTCACTCCTAACTCATCAAAATGTGACGCTTGGTCAGTGGCGGCTTGGTCAGCAGTATAAGATGCAGTGGGCAGCGGCAAGGAAATTTTGACATGCTGACAGGATAAGCCGGAAAGCTAAGCTAAATGCTAACATGCTCAGAATGACAATGCTACATGCTAATGTTGCAGGTGGACTGTTTACAACGTTCACCAACTTGAGTTAGCAGTTTAGCATGCTAACATTGGCCATTTAGCACAAGAAAAGCAGAGACCGAAGTCATTATTTTTGTATGTATTTTGCCATAATCTGAGACAAAAATGGTGACCTGAATTTGACACAAGATGCTGAAAGCTTAAAATCCAGTCGTTGCCAAAATTGTTGCAATTCACCCCAAGGGGGACACGAATGCATGAACCAAATGTCATGATAATAGTTTCAAGACATTTCACTGAACCAGAAATATCAACCCCATGGCAAGCCCTCAAAGTGAGTATGAATTTCAAAAAGTCACTTAAAGTCAAATATTTCCATCACTGAAGTAAGAAAGCAATATTAAACTTATCAACGCCATAAATGGTAAACATCAAGCCATTAGTATCAATCCTTCAAAATAAAAGAGCAAGGTTGTCTCTCTAGACAATGAGCAATCACGAGGGGAAAAAATCCATTAGACGGGAGGCACCGACACCAACATCTCTGCTAAAAGCAGAAGCCTCAGTGATCTAGAGTGCTATACAACCACAAATAAGCAATACAACTGTCAAATCCCATCTGCAACACACTGAAGATTGCTCACAACAGTATAGTGTACGAGCACCATTTCAACTTGCATATTAATCAGAGTTACATCGACTCTCATTGTCCATTTCCCTGTTCTATAATCTGAGTGTGCCCGCAGTGTGTTTGTTGGTATGCAGAACAACACCAGTCACAGGTGCCGCACGCAGAGTGAAAACAGAAGACTTCTGTTGGATTAGCGAGCGCCTGTGATTAAGCTTTAGGTCTGTGACAGGTACGTTGGCCACCTGCGGCCTCCCTGTCACTGTCAGACTCAGGTGGACGAAATGCACATCTGCAGCTGGCAGATCTACACCCTCCATTAGCAGGGGAGAGCTGCGAGATAGAGCACCATCTGGGAGGCTGATAAGGAAGGAAAGAGCACTGTGGTATTGTGCTCTCTGAACATCAAGGGTGGAGGAAACTGAATCGGACGTGATGTATTGAGACAAGTCTCCAATTTACCTGCACAGGATGCAAATAATGCAAGAGGAGGAGTGATGAGAAAGCGAGTGAGGTATATATATGTCTGCTTGTCTGAAAATCAGATGATACTACAAGAAAAAAAAATCAAAGTCATATTTGACAGTGTGACAGTATTATGGTATACTGGGGTTTTTAGAAATCCCAAAGCTAATTTTTCACTATCTTAAAAAATACAGATGCGAATGACCCTTTAAAACCCAAGCAAATTGGTTTGACTTCTTTTAAAAACATGAATAGAAAGCAATTTGTAACCCAAAAAGACATGGCCCAAAAATTAGCATGACACTAGTAAAAAAAACAAAATGAAAATAACAAGAAAATTACCTGAGAATAAGCAAAAGCTAGACTCAAAAGCAGACACAATTTCAAAAGAATATATGATTATATTTATTCTGTAAAATCATTTTATATATATATAGTTAATAACAATGCATGCGGTTTTATGGACATTTTCCCTGGAATTTTTAGAAACTTTCCTGTGTTTTTAAACTCATTTTCAGGTCATTTTCTTGTCACCTTGAACTTATTTCTTGCAGTTTGTGCAACATTTCTTGCCAAGTTGGTCACTGCTTTTCTCACCATGTTTTAAAAAGAAATTAAACCAATTTGCTGAGGTTTCAAGGGATAAATAGTTTGTAAAAGGTATCTCAACACAGCATAAGAAAACTGATGTCGATCGAGGTTTCAGGTGGTTTAACTGATAAGGAGATGCTGTATTTAAGCGATGTAGTGCACAGCACCTGCCACCAGAGGTCAGTCTCCACCGGTGAAATAAGAAGCTGAGATTAGAAAGATTACAGGGATAACGTTACAGGATTAGCAAAAAAGAAAAAACTACACTGCCCCTGTTTCAGGGTACTGCCACATAAGTATTTAAACCCAACAAGACTAGACAAGACAGTACGCCAACTGTATATTAATGAGTTATGTCAGCAGCAGTTCAGCATTTTTTGTTCATATGTTTTTACAAAATACTGTCATGTACCCTATACCCCGATATATCAGGAAGGTATGACAAAATAATACTGCCAAAGTCCAGTGCCAGTTATATACATTATATATTAACACAAAATTACTATTTGGATTTCTTAGCACTTTTAAGTAAAGTTGTAATTGCAGCACAAACTTTATTTAAGTGGTTCTAAATTTAACTTTTTTAGGTACATACAGGTATCTTGGTATACAGAGTATATTGCACCCCTAAATAATTTACTGTAAAACATGTTGCAAAGTTCATTAACCTCTTTAGTACTTTCTTGTTCCTTGCAGTCTAACCCTTTCAGCTCTTTGTAAGCATGAAACGTTTGCTAACTCACTGAATAATTTTCTATTCAGTTAAAAAAAAAAAAAAGTATTAATCATGACCCTGGTGATAAAATATGCAATTAATCCAAATCAATTTAAACTCGAAAAGAGCAACAGATGGTTGGTAAATTGCAGCAATGACGCATGCACACAGATACAAGCAAATGAATTAATTACACAACATTTAGATTATCACTCCATAAGTGGTAAAGCAGACGAATGCAGCTGGTTTTCATAAGTGGTGTTACGTGTGTGACATTTGTAAACAAGTGCAGTTACCCATCGGTGTGGATTTCTAGGGGGGTACAGGGGACATTTACATCATAAATCAATGCAGATGAACAAATTGCTGTCTAAAAGTTCCCCAAAATGTGTGAAATCAAGTGTTTGACACTCAAAAATTTGTGTTTTAAGTTGAAATTAAACCTACACCCTTGGCAGTGCCTATTCAAAATGTGCCTGTTTGTGAAGGGCCATTGCTTGGTCTTTGGCATTGCTGCTTGTGGTTATCATGAAAAACTCTGATCCAAACAACTTCACACTTAGGATTGTGCTTCATTGGGACCTGAAAGTTACATTTCCGCTCAAAATGTTTGAGTTTGTTTGAGTACACATGGGGGAAGTTTCCTTGTGGACTTTTCCTAGAAAGCCCTTTCTGACAGAAATCTATTCATTTTAACTTAAACCAGCGCTCTCAGAAAACTTCTAACTGCACAGCAAATGACGGAGAGCGAGCTGAAGCCAGCATGTCGTTCCGCAGAGTGACAGTTAATCGCTGTCCCCTCTAAATACACTACAGAGAGTGTACTTCTGGTGGTAGTTAAGCACAGCTAATTAATACGTCTTGTACATCTCAAGAGCTTGTACTCAGCTCTGCACTTCCTTTGGTCTTTACCCATACAGCAATTAATTTGATTTGAAGACCGAAAGCTAGACAGACTCCATCTCCACTGGATGAGGCATAACATACAAAACATACAGCATCGCAGGCTTACTGTTACGACTAATGTCATCAGGTTACTTTTTTGAAACAAAACATTTTTGATCAACTTACTGAAATCTTCTTTTTCATCAGAATTTAATCATTTTTGGTATGCAGACTCAGTCATACAGCACATACTGCGTTCAGAGAGGTGATAAGTGCACATGCACCAAGGTTGCTAATTCTGCAGGGCCTGCTTTGTTTTGTGCTCACTGTCTCTGTCTCTTGTTTCATCAGATGTTTTGCGATGGAGAATTAAATGATTTTCTAATACATGTTAGGCTGCTGAAGAAGAGAGGCAGCTGGAGGCAATGCAAATGGCCGTGTCTAACTGGACTCCCAGGAACTGTCTCCTGATGCCACCCGCACACTGATTTTAAAAATCCTGTTGATATGAAAGCCCAGTAACACTAATTTGCATTATGATGGAAGTGTTTTTCTCTTACGAGACATAGCCTTGTGCAATTATTTATTTATATGTCTCTGTTTCTCTCCGTACAAGAACTCTGTGACAGGCGATATTGTCTGTCTAAGCCCCTCTGAAGGACTAATTTGATTTGATAGGCTGTGGAGAGAAAAGGCGTGCTGTGTGCATGAGAAGGAGCACGCTGTCTCCTTGTAATGAATTAAGTTGTACATTATGCACAGGTTCCTAGATGCACACTCGCTGCGTCTCCAGCCAGCCACACATAATTGCCAGAGACTGGTGCTTGTCTTAATTTCCATCCCAGGCAGGTGTTAATTCCACTGAGCAAAATGCACTCAATAACCAAACTGCTCCATCCGTCTTGTTTTGTAGATTTCAGTGACAGCTCAGGGCTGCTGGGTCATGTGCAACTTTCACAGGTTCATGTCCATTCGTGAGTGGACAACACTGACCTCGAGTGATGGATGGTTAAGAGACACTCATTAAGAATCTCTGAAATCTCAGAATTCAAATAATTTTTGTCAACATAACTTAGTTATGTTTAAGCACAAAAGCCATTGGCTTAGGGTGAGGAAAAGAGGAAAATACACAGTTTTATGGACGCAATCCAGGCAGGAAAAAGCAGTGACAACTTGGTAAACAGCTTTTTGTGGCACTATCCCAACTGACAGGCTGCTATAAAACCCCTTCATTTGGAGCCTAAAAAGCAGATGGAAAACCTCTGATGGGATGCTACAAAAAATCTACTTTTGGAGCCTGAAAAGTCTATGAAAAACCAGACAGATTGCCATAAAACAGCTACTTGAAGGGTTTATAAAATATGTTTTGTTGGCAAATTAAATTACCAAACACTTTCTACAAGTACAGCTGCCAAACATTTTTAAAAACATTTAAGTCATTTTTTTTATCTTGCAAATTACACCACTTTGTTCAGGGTTCAGAGTTTTAAATACTTGTGAAAGCCATCTGAAAGCAGCACAGGAAAAGTGATTCGGGTTTCAAAGGGTTAAATCAACAGCTAAAGAGCCGTCACGACATGAGAAAATCCATGAGAATCCAAGATGAAGATCTCCTCTCTACTGTCAGACATCTCTGCCTCGGGATGACATTTTCTGCTCACAGACATAATACTCTCAGGTAACAGATGATAATGTAATTTTGTTCTGTAGCAGCTCACACAGTCCTCTTGATAGATGAGGCTTTCCCATTTTCCTCAAGTAAATTATCTATTAATGAGCTTCGCATTGATTGGTTTTTGGCCGGCACTGGGGCTTTCAAAGCCTCTCGCTGTACTGTGCATACTAACTGTGCCTACAGATCAGAGGGTGAAATATTTCAGCATGACACTGTACAACACTTCAACTCAGGGCACTAAAAAATAAAGTATTGTACATTATTCTGTCACTTTTTGTAATCAAAAAGGCTGCATTTAAAATGTATGTGTCAAACTATAATTTTACATGTAAAACAAACATAAGATCTGCAGCAGTAACATACTTGTTGAAGTTAAATGCTTAAATAATTCAACATATTGGGGTGATAGTTTTTGGAGGATTCTTATATACTTGAATATATTGTAGTGCCAAACTTTTTTCTTTTGATTTGGAGCTTTTAATCTAGCAAAGCAAGTTTCTACTATTCACATTTAAACCGAAATGCTCCACAGAAATTAAGTATTAAAGACTGTACGATACGAGTACTCATTACAACTGCTGACTCCAAAAGTATCATTTTCAGTACATGTGAATGTACTCGCTCATCCACAGCTCCAACCTCTTAGCCAAATATGGCCACAACGTGCTCCAAAAGTCGGGCTTACTCACCAAAATGAAGTCCACAAACAAATGGGTGACAACAAGATGTCTATGTCCATTATTTTTATACAGTCTGTACAGTCTTAAAACACTCTATGATCCACCATTATTAAAAATTGGGCCCTGTCTGTGGAAAAATGTGGTTTAAAGATATTTATGTTGTCCACCTAAAGCTGTGTTTAGACAGAGAACAGTAGAGTTTGGGTGTCAGCTAGGACACCACAACAAAGTTCTGCCCAGTGACCTCCAAAATGAGCCATGTTACTTAGTCTACTGAGCTGCCAACAAATGGCATGATTTACATCGCAAATATAACACTTGTTAACTCTTTGAAACCTGAACAAATTAGCCTGATGTATTTAAAAAAACATGGGAGGTAAACAATGAGCAGTTTAAGAAGAAATGACCAAGAAAGCTTCTTAAAAAAAATCCTGAAAATTAGAAAATAAGATCTAACAAACAAACACACAAAAAAGGGAAGATAAAAATAAAATAAAAAACAAGGAAATGATCTGAAAAAACTTTAAAAATTCAAAGAATGGAGTGAAATAATTCTAAATACAGAATTATGATATATAGTTCTCTGGATATTTATCTCTAGCTTTTTAAAACTAACTGTTTGCAATTTAAAGGACATTACTTGCCAAGTTATCCACTGGCTTTTTTACCCATGTTTGTTTTAAAGAAATCAAACCAATTTGCACAGAATTCAAAGGTTTAAAGCCACATTATTGTGATCTGTGAAGTCTTCAAAATATTCCCGGCTTGAAATGCTTGATTACAGCTTCTGTACTGGTCGATTTCTCTCTCGTCTACTGTAATTTAACTGACTCTCACAGAAACAACAGTGATTGAGGCTTTTGCAGCAAAAGATTTGCGACTGAATAAAGTATAACGCCGCCATCTAGTGTCTTAACTGTGGCATTACAAGCTCAATGAGCAGCGTTTATACTGTCGAGGAAATGTCTGCAGTTCAATGAACTCTCAAAAACAATTTCAATGTGTGTAAAATCTCCAAGGAAAGTATACAGCTAGTGTGTGGACTCATCAAAGGAACAAATACTACAGCTGGTACAATGTTAAGAACTTTCCCTACATTGGACATAATTATAAACACAAAAGTAACTCAGTTATTTTGTCATTTTGCAAAAAGGTTTCATCTGAATCATCACAAAAGATGTTTTTGGTTTAGGAAAAAATCAAATAAAGAGACGCCATAATAAATAAATATGAATCATTCTGTCATTGACAGTGGCTCCCCCATAATCCAAAGCAAACTATATCTACTTTCTATTAATACACTTATTGATTTGTACAAACTGAGCTCTGCTGCCCTCTGCTGGCTGACTGTGATGCCGTGAAAGACAACATAATAAGCTTTGTGTCATAAATTATGTTGATTAAACTTTATCAGGCTGCACATGGTGTTTATGTGCCTCCTTTACACGGTGACTCACTTTCGTTTGTACTAATGATTTTCAGCTGTATATTATAATAATGCAAAATAATCAAACTGAACTTTCACACCAGTTAAATCCTGACACTGTGCGATATCTCTCCCAGTCTGGATATTTCTGTTTGTCTTCATCACAGTAAGTGATCTAAACCAGAGGAACATTAATCACCAGCAGACAGCAGATGAAAGTGTCTGTTTCTATGTTTCCACACACAACAGCAGAGTTTTCGGTCTCCCAGTCTCAGAAACAGCTTCAGGCGCTGGACTGACCTCCCTCACTGACTCCCTCTGAAACAACTTCACATTAGCTTGTTTCTTTCATGTCACACCATCGAAGTTATTAGCACACACACACACACACACACTGCAGCACAGTGGCGGGATTTTTTTCTTTTCTTTTTTTTTTTTTTTAAGTTTGTTTTAACCAGAAACATGGGTGTCGGAAAACAGTTGTATGATTTTGTGATGAACTCGGCCTGTTTACTGTATGTGGGAGACATTCTGATTATACTTTGATATAATAGATACAAATTTGAAAAAATGTGGGTCTGTTTCCCAGGATTTGATATAATTATGTTATGTGTAATATAAAGAGGGGGTATTTATACAGAAATTTAAGTCAGATGTTGACATAATGAAGTACAAAGTGTTTTTTTTCTTTTCATATATCAGATTTTCCACCTAAAGTTACAGTGAATGAGCAGTGTTATAAACTTAATAATGACTTCACACACCATAAAGCCATGGTAGTAAACACCCAATCCATATGTCTAAATGCAGCCTAAATAAATCTCATAATTACCATTTTCAGCCTTATTTTTATGGTAAGGTGTTGTTTTGGGCTTTTTGTATTTCTTCGACTTATTTCTTCTACGTACTTCATCAAAAAGCAATAGTTTCAAAATAGTTTTCAAAATAAAAAAGAAACTCCTGAGAACAGAACAAACTGAATTAGTCCCTAAAGAAGCGATAAAAATGTGTGTTAGCTGTGTTAAGATAATTAAAAGAGTCAAATATTATCTAAAAGCAGTAATTATGATATATATTTGGGGGACATGGCCGCACCCGATTCACCACCTCATGATAAAAAAAGAGATTTGTTGTAAATATACCAGAAGAGCAGGACACATAAAAATGTGTTACAGTGGAACACAATATAACATCAGCACCTGGCCTCAAAACAGGTTGGATGTGGACACAACTACTTTGCATGACTCTGTTTATCGGCTATTTTAACGTTTTTTCAGCTCAGCCAATCACAACCAAGCAGAACCGCAGTCTGTTTATGATTTACTTTAAGCAATTAACGATTTTTTGGCGGGAAAAAACAAAGTATGGTACATTAATGTAATGTAATGAGTGAGCGAAATATTGAAATCGGAGCAACTTTACCTCAAGTAGAAATATCAATGCATTTTGGGGGCTATAATATCATATTAGGCTACAGCCCAACACCTTCAGCTCAATTTCAATTCACTTAAAAAAATTCTATACATATATTTAAATATTAGTTTATAGAAGCTAATACATTTTTTTTTTCAAAATAAAATTAGTTTACATACTAATACAAAATATAATAGGCTTTTTTGTTTGTTTGGGGTTTTTTGTTGTTGTTGTTGTTGCTCTCATAAGTGTAAATCAAAAATTTTTTTTTTTTAATTCCTTATAACGCAGCAGCACCTTTGGTCTTGTAAAAAAAACGTACACAGCAGACCTTTAAATTCGCTCTATTCTAAACCCTCTCCCCAAAATCTCAAATTGTTTTTTTCGAAGTTCAGGGGGCACAATTTAAAGTCTCAGTAAACTGACCACAATTACACGTAGGCTATCTATAAATTAAAAATATTAAGATATTTCATTAATTACGGATTTATCGCAATCATGTGGGCTTCGAGCGCTACACTTTAAGTTTTGTAACTTTTAGCCCAATAACATAACTGCCACGTGTCACGGAATCTGCTTTTACCGAGCAAAACGGCACGCAGCGATCAGACTCGCCGTCACCTTGTCAGATCGGAGTTGCGGGTTGCGCTCTCGGGGCAGCGGCTTTAAGTAGGCCTAAGCAGAGGACTTGCGTGACAAGAGGAGGGAAAACACGACCGTGGAAATCTGTCCTGCAGGCAAACATTAAAGTGGTCTCTTTCATCTCTCCTGCCGCTCCTGGGTTTTCTTGGCCTGACCCTCTGCATGTATGTTTAATCATATCAGATGGCCCTCAGACTCCATGGAGACCTTCCACAGATCAACCCCAATTCTAATGAAAGACGGAGAAGTGGACATATATTGGACATATATAGCACCGGCTGTCTCTGGGGGGTGATAAATAAAAAAAAAAAACTGAAGAAAAAGGAGAAATGAATAATGCATGTTTCATATAGGTCTAAATTCTCATTTAAATATTGAACACATTTTTTTTCAGTGGCTGGTCTTCTTGTAAGCAACATAGGTGGGCACGCAGAGGGGGGCCAACCCCCCAAAATTTATAATAGGCTATATATAGGCCTATAGGATATATATTTGGACAACACAAGGGAAATGGTAAAGTGGAGTGTATGTAGAGAGGATATGAGTGAGAAAAAAAATATGAAGAAGCAAAAGCCATCTAAGGAGTGCAAAGACTAGAAAATGTTTTTGTTTTTTTTTTTAATTCCCAGGCAAATTTGCACATATTATTATTATTTTTATAATTATTCCTGGTATTATTATTATTATTATTATTATTATTATCATTATTATTATTATTATTATTATGCTAGATACAGCATTTTTTTAGAGACTTATACATTTTGGCCTTACAGAATTTTACTCAAACAACTTTGCTTAATGAACAGTAATGTTAAAGACAAACCATGATATCTCTTTGAGATGATTTCTAATTGTTATTGCATAGATGAATTGTAATTTCAAGGAGAAAGCAACAGTTTTTAGAAGTCGAAACTCATATGATCAAAATCAAACACCTTAGCTTTCCTTGTTTAGTGTAATTCAGCAGCAGTGGTGTAGTAAGAAGCCCACAGGCAGGACTGACTGCAGCTCTCATAGCTCGTGCACTCCCAGCTTTCCTTCAGGGCCATGATTTATTGAAAAATATGGACTCTGTGTATGAGCTAATATGACAGAAGTGCTTTGACCTCGGAGGGCAGTGCACTCTTCATGGCAGTCAGCTGCTACCTTGAGTGGACTTCTTTCTCACGCGATTCCTCTTTATCAGCTGGATGTCCATCTTTTCTGCAGATTAATCTCAGTTTGCATGTAAAAAACGCTCTGAACCTCGGGGTCAGATAGAGTGTGCACAGAGAGACATACAGCAAGAAAAGACTTCTATTATTAGACATCTCTATGAAGTTTTAAAACCTTCAAAGTTTAAGCATTTATCAATAAGCTTTCCTTCAATTATTATTTAGCTGAAATTATCCCATGAAGTGCTACGTTAACATTTGACCCCAGTTCCCGGCACGGCTAAAGACATTAGTGGTATTACAGGGATGTTTTCTCATTGATCTGATGTCCCATAAGTCTCAGTGTTTGTGGTGGGGCCTGTAATCCATCACAAGTGCTCCTTTCGTTCCCACCCCACACCCACAGGGATAAAACATGTTTCCTGTGTCGGTATACCTGCTGGCGGCTGCACTTATCCCATGTGATTAGCCTTGATCACTAACGTGCAAAGAAAAGAGCTGTTTAATGCTTTAGTGTTATTTAAATGGCTGTTAAAGTGCATGAAAATGATGCAAAACCTTGAAAAAATGGTTGTAATGCACTGTAAAATCTAACAAGTTCATTTTATACTTAATATAATCCTGGAAACTGATTGCCTTGAAAAGGGAAAGTAAATATAACCATTAATCATAATTAATGTTTACTTTATATCCAAGAGTGAAGTTTCCTCAAATTTTAGCTGCATTTACTAAATTTTCTCAAGTTGTTGCTACTTAAAAATGAAAAGTGGAATTACCTTGTTTTTCTTTAGCAACTCTAGTAAATCAAGTTGGTCTGACTTACCTTGATCATGAAGTTTGGAGATCTGCGTGCTCTAATCTGTTAACATGTTAATGAAAATACAACCAGCACAATTCAGATATATAGCACAGTCAACTTGGTTTTCTAAATTTGCTAAAACTTAGAAAGTTTAATTTAATAAAACTTGTCATTTTTAAGTTGCAACAACTTCGCAAAATTAAGTAAAAAACAACATTTTTTTAGTTCTATTTAAATAAACTTGAAACTTGAAAAATGTAAGTAAATACAACTATTAGTCTTAGTTTGTTTACTTGATATCTAACTGTTAAATTTACTTAAAATTTACTCAATTTCATGAAGTTGTTGCACCATAAAAACACACACACACATAAAGACATGTATAATTAAAGCAGTCTTTTTAAGTTTTAGCAACATTAGCATACCAAGTGTACTGTGCTTTATATCTGAATTATGCTCATTGCAAACCAGTCAGTCATATTTGTATTTTCTTAAACATGTTAAAAAAAAATACAACTTGCAGATCTCCAAACTTCATCACTGGCAAAATCCTTTGTGATGATCAAGTTAAGTCAGACCAACTTGATTTACTGAAGTTGATAACAATGAGAAAGTAATTTCACCTGTCATTTTTAAGTTGAAACAACTTAAAAAAAATCAGTGAATACAGCTACATTTTGAGTAAACTTAACGATTTGATACAAAGTAAATATAAATTAAGAGTATTTACTTTTTCTTTTTCAAGGCAATCAGTTTGCCTTGTTTTTAAAAGTAAAATTAACTTGTCAGATTTTCAGTGTGGGTATTTTTCTGAAGGTTTCAAGCTGTTAAAGGAAAAATGATTTGCTCTGTCAGACAGTGGTGGGGATGTGTGGCATTAGGCCACAATGTGGTTAAAATATCAAGCCTTTCCCTCCTTTGTGCTGAGCTGACAAGGTGGCTCTAACAGGGGTTAATTTGCCGTTCAAGGGTTAAACAAACAGGCATTAATAGTTTATTCCAGCCAAGACTCTAATGTGTTTTCAAGCTTGAGAGACAAAACTCTAACAAAAAGAAAAGCCAACCAGGTTATTATTTTTGTTAACAAGCTTTTGTGCGAGGCTGCAGAGGCTTTTTTTGCGATAAACCAAACAGCTCCCAGAATGCCTTTTGGTTTGTCCCAGTGAATCGGGCTCCGGGTGCAGTAAGGTGAGGGCTAATAGGGATTAAGCAGGAGAAGTATGTGTCAGTTTCGATGCTTGTAATCTGGAGTGTTCTTTTTGGAGTTTCTGAGCAGGTATAAAACGCAGATTAAGAAGCATTTCTGATAAGTGACAGCGGGAGCCCGGAGGTCTGTTTTCACGCAGGGTCCAACGCTGACCTATTTGACACGAGCTGCCAGGGAAACAGCGTGTTTAAAATCTCATCTGATGGAAACTAGTTCAGCACTTTGGGGGTTTTTTTTTTTTGAGTAAGAAAAATAAAAGTGCTGTTGGGATAAAACAACAGCAGAGGACGACGAGCAGGAGTTGCAGGAGAGCTGAGAATCAGACAGATTGGTGAATAGCTCCACGCTTGATGTGGCATAAAGGGGCCTTCTGGTTGACTGGCTCTGTTTAGGCCGACCTAAGATGTCTGGACCTTCCTGACCTCATATACACTATTGCATTGTGGGCCATGGCTTTAACCTCAACAGCTTGCATCGCCACAGTGGCCCATTATAGTGGCAGTAATGATGCGGAGGATTCCCCCAGCAGCAGACTATTTATAAAGGGATTCCCATCCTGAAGCAGCACAAACATATGCACTGTTAATGATACCGGATTAAGGTCCTATATGTATTAAATTTATGATTATGTTTCGAGTTGTCATCAGGAAATCAAAATAATGACATGGATTGATCGTGCAAGATTTACTGTCCTGCACTTCTTCTCTGGGAGTACTGTGGCTTTAAAATGACTATTTATTTAGACTTTATGTTTAATTAACAATTAGTACCACTTTATTTGTACAGATATATAGTATTTGTAACATTTAAAAATCTTATTAGATCACCATTACTTGGAATGTGGAAAAAGGAGTTGATTACATGTCTTGGGCTGGCTGACATATATTGTTGAAGGTAAACAGAAAAACTTGTTTGGGACTCATTTATGTCTATTTTGTACAGCGAAGCATGTATTATTGACTTATTGACTTAGTTATTTAGTATTATATATATATATATATATATATATATATATATATATATCTAATTAATTATTTATATATTTCGGTTGATTTGTAAAGTGTTATTATTATTATTATTATTATTATTATTATTATTATTATTGTTATTATTATTATTATTATTATTAGTAGTAGTAGTAGTAGTATTGGGAGACTGCCTAATAATTGTATCTTGTTCAAATAGTAACAAATAGTCAAATAGTCAGTGGTGTAAAGGGAAAAAGGTATAAAAGTACTGCAGTTTGAGGTACTTTACTTACATTTTATGCTAAACTTCTACTTCACTACATTTCAGATGTAAATATTACACTTCTTGCTTAATCCATAGTGAAAGTTATTTTGCAAATTAAGATTTTCTACAAAACTTACAATTAGATTTTTAACATGATTAACTATATGACAATGATTAACTTTAACTACAATAGTAGGGGTGATAAACGCCAGAGACCTTAAGATATTATTATGATACTTGAATCACAATACAATATTACTGCAATTTTAAACATTATGTGATATACTACTGTGATGACATATACTGCGATACATGCAATTTATTACCCTTTTTCAACTGCAAATTATATATCCCCAAAGGAAAACTTTTGTTTATCCAATGAGATAATTTTTCAGTCTGTTCATCACACCTCAGTTGTTTTTATTGCAACAAAATGTGACAGTGGACTGAAAAAGCTGTTCGTTTGATTATTCCAGTAGGCTACAAAAAGTTTAATTTTATTTTCAATTTATATAATAAAAAAAATGGATACATGGTGTCTGTGTATCGGTACAATATTGCATTTAAAAACTTATATTCACTCAGTAGGTAAACACAAACAGTGAGCCTACGAATATTTAGTGACCAAATAAATCCTCTGTCTGATTTTCCTTCCTTGCTTGTAAACTCTATTTAAATCAAATATATTAGAAATATGACTGAATTTCTAGACAATGAGTCCTAAAAAAAGACTCCTTGTCCTAAGTGATCATGCAGCAGGAAATGTGGAGGTTAAGGTCTCCATTGCATCATATCCACCTTGTGAAGCAGCAGTGCCAGCCTTAATTAAGAGATCCTGAACATGCCTCTGTGCAACGCCTCACAATGAGGCCGGACAGGAAAGGAAGTGTAAGGTTATCGTAGCATGAGATTGTTTCGAACTTGCTTCAAACTGACACAAAAACATGTCCGTCTGAATTATTGTTTGAGGACAAAAAAAACAACAGAAAGCTAAATTTCCCATCATTCTGTATCTTTTTAAATACCCGCACACCTCAACTGCATGCAAGCATCTTTGCAACTCGGCCCTGCAGAGTCCTTTCACAGCCCGCAAAAGTAGTTCCAGATTAATAGGATGTGAGGTAATTTGAAAAAATTGTTTCCTTTGATTTCTTTCTCCGCCACGTCTCTGTTTGACTTTATGAACCGCTGACCAATAAGCATGTAATGACACATATACTTCCACTAAAAAGACCACAGTCAAATTACCCTGCACTTAAAAACAAGGCAAAAAACACTCCAAAACTGCACACATTTGGTAAAAAAAAAAAATCCACCAAAAGTACTGAACTTCACAAAAGACCAATTAAACAACCAGATACTCAAACATCTTTGTGATTTTTTCCAACTAACATCTAAAAACTAAATAAATAAGGAGTCAACATGGCTGTAAATCACATCTGGATAATCTTAAACCAGGGGTGCCCAACATAGGGGTTAGATCCCCACAGGGGGTCATTAAAAAAACCTAAGGGGTCACTTGAAAATAGGAAAGAAGAATAAAAGGTGGATTTCTGCTACATGTACATACGGCCAATTAGTTTTATTTCAGGCTTTTTTTCTAGTCTTTTTTCTTCTCTTTTTAAATATTTAATAGCTGTAAATCATGTGGCCTTTAAAAAAAATGATAAAAATGATTAAGAAATTAAACTGCTCACAGACGTATGCAACCTCTAGCAAGGGGTTGAAAATGGACACGCCTCTGTTTTAAAGGCCCTAAAAACTTTATTTTTTCCATTTGCTTTACAGTATGTGATGAGTGATGATACCAAAGCATGATTTTATGCTAAAGTTAAAGGAGTTTCAGTTATCTCACATGAGAGATTAATGTATTTTTTCCTCTGTGCTGTGCATCACTGACTTGAAGTGGGCTGGGTTTCATTTGGGAAAAAATGTGATGTCATACTTCCGAGCACCAATCAGAGTTCAGCAATATTTGAACTAGAATCTGAGGACAGTTGGAGGTTGTTTTGTCATTGTAAATCAAATCAAACTACACAGTCCCAATGAAGAAGAAGACTAGCTGATTTCTGAGTGCTAAAACACTTCATAAATTTAAAAAAATGCCTAAGATGAATTGTTGCTCTTATTGCTCATTTAGTTATGAATGCCTAATTTTACACAGAAAAACTTAATATTTGAAGCCACGTTTTTAGAGGCCTTGAGGGAACGTAAACCAAAAGGACTGGAAACTCTTGTCCTAAACTTTGCTATCAATACACTGAAACATCTCACTTTTACAAAAATCTAGGAAGCCAACTGTCTCTAAAAAGGTAAGTAAATAAAACTATTTATTGATTTTTTTTAATCCTGCTTCTGTCCCCATGTATCTAAATAAATAGTTTCTGTGTTGTTTCCTGAATTGTTTTCATGTCAAACCAAATTCATCTTTTAATTTAAAAAAAAAACAGCCTCAAACCAGTGAGCACAAACATCAGATTAGGTAAAGTAACTGTTCGTGCAAGTTTTGCCACAAAACATTCCCACAATATAATACTCTACTCATAACCTTCTTATGAATTACAGATATCAGCTTTAACTATACGCCATGTGCATTCTGAAAAGAAAAAAATGCTGAAGAAAGAGTTAAACTTTTATGTTAGTGTTCTTGTAATTTGAGAATTCATGTAAAAATGTGTGTGGAGGTGTTACACCCCGACCAGAATCCAGAGTATTAGGTTGATAGGCTATTACTTGCAAAAGAGGCTTAAATAAAGTCAATTTAGTGCCACAATGGAGAACAATTGTGAGTAATTCCTCTGAGAAAACAAACGGTTTGTTGTTCTGTGCTGGCCGGTCAGCTGTACAGGGATTAATACACTGACAGATTACCACTCTGTCCACTTTCCTCTTTCATGATTCTTGAACTTACATTTCTTACAGTGTGTTCTTTGCAAAAAATAAATAGAAAAAAAGTTTGATTTATAAAAGATTGACTAACATGTAGTCTGAAAACCTGCAGCCTGGGATGTTTTGCATTTGTTCTCGGCTACTAACAGATGAAAGTAAGCTTTTCATAGTGTTTAAATCCTATTACAACTCCAAACGCGGTGGTGTTTTACTCCACTGTTCACAGCTCTGCAGCTGACGAAACATTCTCCACCTCCTGCATTCATTAGCTCATGCTAAGCCAGGACTATCCACGGACATTTAAGGTGGTAAGGCTCTTTAAAAAACAAGATAAATTCTTCAAGGATAAGTTACACTTGAGTGTTCATACAAGGCTTTATAATGACTGCATGGTGAAATGGCTTTCTGTTAGTATTTTGAAGCCTGTGGTGCAAAGAACAGCTTCAACAGCATGTTGATGTCAACAGTGTGGATGCCTGCGGGTGTGTGCATTTGGAAATAAATGTTTGCAAATAAACAACTCATGCATAAACATGAATTATTCTGTGAACTATGTTTTTTGTTGTTGTTTTGGGGTTTTTTTGCAGAAGAATTTCTTCATGTAAGTGGTGAACCAAGTAAAAGCCCTCCCTCCACTCCAAAATGTGTTTTGCTTATTGTCACTTGAATGTTTACTGTGCAGAGTTTAAAATATGTTTTCACATTTAATTGCTGAAAAGGGAAAGTTTCTGTGCTCTCCATAAATCTGAGTGTAACGTGTTTATTAGCATAATTTGGGGCTTGAAAACTAGTCTGTAAGCCAATAGCTGGTCAAAAAAACAACTTGAAAAAGTGTGATGTAAACTCAAAACTCAAAGGAATTAACTTTTTATAAACATCTAGTGTCTCATAGTCAATATTTGCTCATAGATTCCATTAATCAAATTTTTCAAAAATGAAAACTTTTTTTAAAAAGTCAGTTTTTGTAAAAATGCCATCAAGAATTTTATAGGGCCAAAAAATTTCACTGTCAGACTTTTTTCTTCCTTTTTTAAGATGCAGGTATTGGACAACATGCTCATTCTCAAAAACTGAAATACAAATTAAAGAACTCTAACATATAGAATCAGTATAACAGCTGTTAAATAAGAGCCATTAGGAGACTTGTCAGCTGTAAAGGGTTAAAATGCGACCAAGCGGCCTGTTACAGGCTTCATCACGCGCGGCTGCCCCTCTCTAGTCCAAACATCACAAAAAAAGGTTTTCTGCAATTTTTAAACAACATAAGTAATAATAATTTTTATTATTATAATAGTTTTATGTCTCAATATTAAAAAAAAAAAAGTTTTCTAGGCTCTCCGACATATATTTATTTATTTTTAAACACAATTTTAGTGTTTGTTTTTGTCAAATGGGCGGACGAAATAAAGGATTCACGTGTTTTCTTTTTCTCATCTCGCCTGAGTTACATTTCGATCGAAAAACCTTGTGTTCTCTATTAAAGTTAAGGTAGCCTCCATGACAAAAAAATAATAATTTAATCATTAATAACAAAGAAGGCTATATAAAAATAATTGATCAAGCAAATGCAGCATTATTAAGAGAAATATGGATTTAAATTATATATTTTTAGCTTCCAATGGCGCTAAAAAACCGACTAATAATTGACAGAATAGGAGATTTACAGCATGCACAGTAAATCTACAGTGTGCATGGACAGATGTAGCCAATAGGCGGTACTGTGCCATTCTTCATGAAACTCTGTCTCCAGCCCTGAGGACAGCGCTGTATCTCTGCTTTGGTTTGCTCCCTAATTGACCTAAATACAGCATCTCTGCGCTCCCTCAAGGCACACTATCACACAGCCTGCACGAGAGGCTCCGGAGAACGAGACAGTCTCGTGTTTTCTTTTTTCTGGAGTAATTCCTCGTCTCTCTACTAGACCAAATTTCTGTCTGGATCTCTGACAGCGGAGGACTGAGCTATCTTTGCTCTCATGGATTGCGCCGGGATGGTTTGCGCGGAGCGGGAGACACTGCTGGTTGTGAGCAAGTCACATTATCCAGAATGATTTTATAAAATCCAAATTTTGGGATTTTTTTTTTGTGTTTGTATTTTAAGCTGAAAAGCTCCCCGAGGAAGGACAGAAAACATGCTTGACGACACAGCGCCGAGATCGAAGCTGGGTCCTCCGTCGCGAGGTTCGTCTTTTTACATTGAGAATCTGTTGGGGACCGCGTACACAGGGGCTTCATCTGAGGAGCGCGTGGACACTCCAAGCCGTAAAGTTACCGACCACAGCCCGGTGATGTGTCCCGGAGTGGAAAGTAAACGTGAGGACGATAGTAAAGTGCTGAACTGGAGCGGGACGTCACCAAACACAGCGCACGGCACCTCAAAAAGTGAGTGCACCTCTTAATATTTGTTTGTCCGCAGCTGGCAAGAAAGATGAATAAAAAATGTTCGGAAAAGAGTAAATTATTGCTCTCATTTCGTCTGTTAAACCTGCTTTACGGGACTCAATCGTGACCAAGTACTACCTGTCAGGATCGCGAAAACACTGATGTCCAATGTACAACCCAGTAACACATTTCATACTCGTAATAAAACCTCCCCAATCCGTGCGTAAAAGTGCGTAAATTGCCACCTGGACCAGAATAAGGCAAAAAATGTCCAGCGTTTATACTTTTCTTATAAACATCTCACTCTGGTTCTTCAAAGGGCCACAAGAGGACAGGTCACAGGGGCTTTAGCACGTTTCATTGTCCCTTCCTCCGTGCGTAAATCACCCAAACTTCCTAATTATCAGCCTGCAGCGCGAGCCAACAGTTTTTGGCATGCACACAACCCTCACTCTGATGCTCCAAATAGACCAGCAGTGGCGAACTGACGCTTATTTATAATCTTGGAAAGGAGGGGCGGCGTGCATGCGCACATTTGGAGCAAAATGTCAGATAATGTCCTGCTGCTGGACAAGAGCGAAATGAAGCCTGGACAGTGAGTAAGATTTGTTACCGTCTCACGTTCTCTGCAGGTCCACCGTGCCACAGTGAACACACAGACCCTGTGCCGACGAGCGACCGGGATTCCCCAACTTTAAGAGGGCGGGGGGAGACCGATGAGCCGGAGGACAAGGGGGACGAGAGTCTGACGGATGACAGAGAAGAAGAGGACGCACGCTCCTCCTGCTTCTCTCGAGAGGACAGCTGTGATACAGGTGAGGCCAAAGCACACCGGTTACATCCTAAACTTGAACAAAATAATCCACTCTGCGGTCTGCAGAAGAGCAGAATCCTCACTACGCCTGCGCTGTTCCCCCCCAAACTCGTCATCTAGTGTGTTGGTTGTCTTATCCAAAATGTAAGATTATTGGTGTTTTAGGTGTTGGTGTTTCCAGAACTTTTAGTTCTTACTAGTTTGATTATTTTTCCTGACAGCACTATCAACAAACAGGTCCACATACGTTTTTTTTGTTAAGTTGCAGGGGCGTAGCTAAGAGTTCCCAGGTCAAGGGAGAATAACACTTGACCAGGCACTGCTTTAAAATTTAAAAAGCATAAATAAAATCCTATATTTTTTAATGTGTTTTTTTTTTGTAGTTTTTTTCATCAGTTGCCCATACAATGTGGAGGTATAAGCACATATTTTCCCAATTGAACATCAACAGAAAGTTATAGAGAAGCTGAATCATAAATGTTTGTGATGATTTAGCCCTATTTTCACCAGTATTAGCACGTTTCTGCAGGATGTTCAAACATGGAAAAAATGCTTAAAATAGGCATTACATTCTGTTTACATTTTGTTTATTTGTTTTCTGGTGTGTCACATTCAATATCATGAATTCACCAGAAAACAGGTTAGTAAACAGTAGAAAGCAGCATGGAGGCCAGTGAAAATGTTGAGTTTACCTCTCTTTTATATCTCCCACTAATTCAGTCTCTCTTTCGAATTTGGTGCCAATTAATTTTAAAAAATGCTCGAGCACTGCTCGCACAGAGACAGACAGTATTTTGTGGCAGGCGAAAATGAATCGCCACCAAGGTGTCGTATTTTCATCACTGCTGATCGAAGCGATCAGAGCCGGAGCCAATAAATACTGATGACTGCTACAGAGGAAATTGTCTCTGTAAATGAATGAGGATTGTGACCTTTCCCATTAAATACAAAAGCCAGATGTTAATGGGTGTAAATGGGTTTAGGAAAGGGCTTTTGAGTTGGATCCAGTTCCATTTAGTGGAATCTCTCCTGCTTCCTCCTCTCAGGTGACATAAAGGTGGCACGAAAGAAGAAGACCCGCACCGTGTTCAGCCGGAGTCAGGTCTTCCAGCTTGAGTCTACTTTCGATCTAAAGCGCTATCTGAGCAGCTCAGAGCGAGCCGGGCTGGCTGCATCGCTGCAGCTCACGGAAACCCAGGTGAAGATCTGGTTTCAGAACCGCAGGAACAAGTGGAAGCGGCAGATCGCTGCAGACGTGGAGGCCGGCAGCGCCGCTGTCCCCTACACTGCCCAGAGGGTCGTCAGAGTTCCCGTGTTGTATCGTGAGAATGCCCGTACTCCCGTGACGCTGACCAGCCTGCCTCAAATGACGCCATCGGTGATCGGCTTCTCTAACTCTATCAGCTATCCATTGACTTCCCATTTCACACATCCGGTGTCGTTCATAACGCCACAGATGACTGGACTGGTGTGACTTTGAGGGTGGAGGTGATGTAAAAAAAGACTGAGCTACTTGTTACTCTTTTGACACCAGTTAATCTAATAAAGATGCTGCAAAAATATCATTTTAGTTCAGTTTCAAATCCTGTAAAGTCACATGATGATAAACCCAATTCATCCTGCGTTTAAGATTCCTAGAAGCAACATCATCATCCTTGAATGGCTGCTTTAAAACCCTGAAAACAAGACTATTGCTCCCCATTAGTGGCGGTGTTTGCCGATTTATTTTAAACTAAGGGATTTTGAGATTCACTGTTAGACCTAGACTACGATGGATATTTTTGGCTGTTTAAACTGCCCACAATCCTGTCCTCAAGTTTACATGGAGGACATTACACACCGGGTCACAAATGTTTCAAGTATAGCTCTATTTTCTGATTATTTTCACAGAACTTTAACGTATATGTGTATGTATGTGGGATCAAAATAGGGTCAATAAGATTCTGAGCAAGTGAAATGAACCCATGGCAAATATCAGCCATAGTAAACCGATAAAACAACTCAAAAATGCAGACAAAAATGTGGTTAATAAATTAAAAGATTATAAGTGCACAAGTTATGTTAACACTTAAAGAAAACAGGTGTTTGTGAATTTCAGATTCCAAGCAGAAAACTCTAAGTTCCCATATTGTGTGTGACACTAAAGCTACAAATAAACCTAATCTTGGCACTGCTTTTACAGGAAATTACAAAATCAGGGCCAAATTTCTACTTTCCATATACTTTCTTACTTTTATTTACACTTTCTGCTTTTAATCTGTTCTCTAATGGTCAATTGGTAATCTTTTCTATTCACACTACTTGAAATTCTTTCTCAGAGTGACTTCACAAGCTCTGAATCTTTTTTGACTCAAATTTGACCCCATACATATAATTTGGGAATATTATGCACTGTGTCCTCGGACATTTAGAGACTTGATCATTTATGAAAAAGCTGTTTGGTGCTTGTGACTTTTGATAGCTGTGAGCATGGGTACATTATTAGCAATATTCTTTGACACAGTTTTTTATTTAAGAGGATTTTAATACAGATTTTTTTGTACACTGACGTGTTCACATGGGAATAATAAAATATATGCACAAAGTTTTTGGTGGTTTCTAAATGGCGATGCAATTCATGTATTTTTTTGTCCTTATTTATAAATTCAACCATACACTGTAAAAACAAAGTTTTGTTTTAACTTAGTAAATGTTTGGTTTTAGTGTTAAAGTGCCAGTCTACTTTTTTTACCATAAAGATTGAAGTACATTCACCTGAATAATTGATAGTTTTAGTCATTAATGACAAATCACTATTGTGTGTTTTTCATTAATCATAATTCAAAATAAAGGCATCTTTATCTACAGTACACTGTAAAAATAAACTATTTGTTTTAACTTTAAAAAGTTAGTATCCGGGCTGCTTTAAAATTTTCAGTTGACTGAATTTGAGAAGACAAGTTGACGTTATTTTGTAGTGAATCAACTTGTCCTCTCAATTTCAGTCAACTTAAAAATAAAATACGGCAGCCCAGACACTTACTTTCATACTTTTTTTTCGTCTTTTCGGGGGTTTTCTGTTTGTTTGTTTGTTTGTTAGTTTTTTGTTTTTTTTACAGTGCAGTAGGCCAAGTTGAGATAGAGTTGTGGACAAATTTGGATGTTAGATAAACAAGACAATAAGGTTCACAGGGTACTATAAACAGAATTAAATAGTCCTAAAAACCCTTTAAGGTCCTATAATTCTCATGACTTCATAAAGTTGACAACCAGGACTCCTAAAAAATGAGCCACTTTGGATATCAGCACTGTAAAATCTGACAAGTTGATTTTACTTTTTTAAAAAAATTACGAACCCAACTGTCTTGAAAAATGTAAGTAAATATAACCATTAGTCTTAATCTATGTTTACTTCATCCATGTTTACTTCCTAATTGGCAAGTTTACGTAAAAAATAGTTATATTTACTTTTCTTAAGTTGTTGCAACTTAAAAATGACAAGTTAAATTAAATCACTTTTTCTAAGTTTCAGTAACTTCAGTAAACCAAGTTTACTGTGCTATATATCTGTATTCTGCTGGTTACAAACTCAGTCACATTTGTATTTTCTTCAACATGATAACAAAACAGAACCCGCAGATCTCCAAACTATATAATCGTCAAAATCATCTGATGATCAAGTTAAGTCAGACTAACTTGGTTCATTAAAGCTGCTAACACTTAGAAAGAACAACGTAATTTAATTTGTCATTTTTAGGTTGCAACAACCTCACAAATCAAATAAAGCTAAATTTTGAGTAAACTTAATACGATATAAATAAATTAAGATTGATAGTTATGTTTCCTTTTTCAAGGCAATTGGTTTCCCAGATTATTTTAAGAAAGATCAACTTGTCAAGTCAAAGTTTGCTGAGTATTTCGGTTCATGAAGCCAGCAGGCATGAGCTGGAGTTTCAGAGGGGGGAAAAAAAAAAAGCTGAAGCCTCAATATGGCAGCCAGACTTAAATCTGCATCCCGCCCTCATCATCTGCCCCACAACCTCACCAATCAAAAGCTGCCAAACCGCAGTCTTCCGGGTCGTTGAAGAACGTCGCACCTCACTCCTCACGCGCGCGCTAGTCGAAGCCGAGGAGCAATGGTGCTCGGAGCGTCCGGGGACGTCGTCGTCGGTGTTTCGGGACTCTCGGAGGAGCGGATGAAATGCCGGGGAACATGAGCAAAGAGGACGCCCCGGGTCGGAGCGCTTCTTTGACGTTCACCATCGACAACATCCTGAACCTGAAGCAGCGGGACGGCGGAGACTCGGACGCGTCCAAGGGACAGCAGAGGGACAGTGGATGTAAGGATGGGTTGCAAGCGCGCTATGAGGCTGTGTGGGACGTCCGGAGTAGGCATGACAGCGGATCAGAACAGACAGGTAACTGGGAATTTAATAATTTCACAGAACAAGACAGTAAGAAGACTTAAAAAGTGTCTCTCCTGTATTATTATTAAGATTTTTTACAGATATTAATTTTTTTTAAAAAGCGAATTGATACAGTTTGATGCCAATAGAGTGATTTTGGGACAGAATAACGCGAAACGATAAATATGGCTTAAAATAAAAGACTCTGGAGGTTTCCAGAAAGTGTGGGGTGAAGATCGCAGACCAAATGTTTTTTTATTTATTTATTTTTTTATTATTCAGGCAACAGCTGCTTTTACGCAGCTTCCTCTCAGGTGTTTGCACGCATTAAAAAAACAAGTTTGCATTTACGCTGCATCACAGCACGTGTTGTCGCTTCACCCACAGCGCAAACGAAGCCCAGAGTCCACCGTCCGGACCACGGGGAAAACGAACCTCCGCTGATCGCTAACTCCTGTCCCGGGGCGCACAGCGCGCTCACCGCCGAGGACACATCCGAGAAGCAGCTGCAGGAGGAGGCAACCGCGGACTCTAAAGCTATGGTCAAAAAGAAAACGCGCACCATCTTCTCCAAGAGACAGATATTTCAGCTGGAGGCGACTTTTGACATGAAGAGGTATCTGAGCAGCTCGGAGAGAGCGTGCCTCGCCAGCTCCCTGCAGCTCACCGAGACCCAGGTCAAAATCTGGTTTCAGAACCGCCGCAACAAGCTCAAGAGACAGCTATCCACGGACATGGAGGGGCCGCTGGCCGCAGAGCACCTCTCAGAGGCGGCCAAAAATGTGCAATTACCGACTTTTTACAAAGACAGCAGCCTGCTGGGCGGATGTTTGTTACCCATGCCTTTCCCTGTCGTGTACCCGACTGCGACCGCTGCGCCTTACATCTACTTTTCCAACACTGGCAAATATTTCGGCCTGTTTGATGCAGACTGATTTTTTTCTCTGTTTGGGATCAGATGACAGTGTGTGGACAGTCGGACAGTCTGTTTTGGCCTCAGGCCTGTCACTTATTTTTTTATTTTTTATTTTTGGACATCATAAAAATTCTCCCAATTTTGATGTCAACATATCAACTAATCCTAGACATGCATGTGCCACTTTTTGTCCCTCTTAATTTTTTTTCTCTAAATTTTATAATGACTATTAATTAATTATTATTATTATTATTATTATTATTATTATTATTATTGTTAGGGCATTTCGAATAGAAAGTTTGTCAGAAAAATGTGCATGCATGTAAGTTCCTCTGCAGTTTTATTTTGCGCAGTAATGTCATCTGAATGAATGTACGTTAATGCTGCATCAACTTTATCACCCCGCAATAATCTTTTTATCTTTCTTTCCAACTCTTTGGTTGAACTTTTAAATGAGTTTCAGTGGAGCAACGCATCATTTGTGTGTGTGTAAATATATATATATATATATATATATATATATATATATATATATATATATATATATATATATATACATGGCCTTATTATTATTATTATTATCATTAATTAATTAATTAATTAAATACTCGTTTCTCATCACGTGACATTTCTTATGACAGACTGTTAAACTGTGAATACAGTTAGTATATCATAATGAATTTTGCAATAAAAAGTGTAATATTTGCAATTTTACCAGTGTGTTGACTCAAGCCGAATTATATTCGGACAAAAGACGCTCTAACCAATCAAAACCCACATTTGATAATTGACTGTGTTTTATTACATTTACCTTTTTTGCATTTCGTCCCGTGTATCAAAGAAAGCTTGTTATATCAGAAAGTTTAAAAAGCTATGTAATCATGGGCAACACCAAAGTTAAAGTTTAGATTTTTCTGTTGCATGTGCAGTAAAAAGTGGAACCAGGCGGGTCGAAAAAAAGGCTCCAGGTTGCTTTAATTGCGTAATAACGAACGAACAGAACTACGTTGTGAAATGTTTTTACAGCAATAGCTCACTTTCCTGTGTATTAATTTATCCATTTTGGAACTTTTATTTGTATCATACTCGGCAATGATGGAAGAAATACTCAGTAAAACTATCAATTTTACTAGTGACAGTATAAAAATACACAAGTAAAAGTCAAAATATTAGCTTAAGTAAAAGTAGACTACAAAAGTATTTGCTTCAAAATAAACTAAAAGTACCTGATAAAAGTACTCATTGTGCAGAATGGCCCACTTCAGAATAATATTAGATAATAATTATTGATGCATTATATGTGTTCCTCACTTAAATGTTGCTGCTAGTAAAGGTGGGGCTCATTTGAAGTACTTAATATACCTTGATATACCATATTTTATCAGTTGATTAATTCTGTATTAATCATCTACATTTTCAAATGAACTCAAACTGTCAGATGAATGAGTAAAAAAGTTTAATGTTTTCCTCTGAAGTAAAGTATAAAGTAGCATAAATGGAAATACTCATGTAAACTAAAAGTATCTCAGAACTGAACATATGTACTGTATAAATGTAGCCACATTTCAGCACTGTGCCTCAGCCTGCTTACATATCTTGTTGCCTGTCTGAACATCCACTTTTAGTTTGCACCGAAATCCCTAAACTGTGTTCTTAAACACCAAATACTTGCAAACTTAACGGTTTGTGGGCTATTTGTCTCTAAAAAATGGATTTAGATGTCAGCAGATGTGAACAACTCTCAGGCCTAAACTTAATAGTCTGTTGAAACTTTTTAGCTTCATTTTTTCAGTGATTTAGAAGGTTGAACAGAGCATTTTCAATTCAGACATTATTTTTTCCTTCCTTATTATTAGAAACTTTTTAAAGACTGCCATTAATAAAATGTAAACAATGGAGAAAAATCTCATCTTTAATCTAAACTTAAAATTTTACTTTGAAAAACAATTATTCAATAATAATGACTACAGTTTGGACTGTAAAAAATTCAGCAGCCAGTGTGAGGTGAAAAATCATGTGGTACCACTTTACACAAAAGGAAAAAAAAAAACCTGATTTTTAGAACTGCTTAAAAAAAAAAACAGATACAAATGCCTAATTTGGGTTCAATTTCTATAAAGACAGAAGAGGGATGCTTTCAAAGAAGTAAAGTTTTGTAAAAACAATTTCTATATTTATATTTTTATTATAATTTATAATTAGAAGAATTAGCCGAAAGTAGTGAAAAGTCTGTTTGCTTATTGTTTGTATTGTTTCATACCTGCCACCAATGTATATTAACATAACATCTGATCCTCTAACTAAAATTTAACTTTTTCAAAATCTTAATATATATTAGGTTTGTGCCCTTGTGGTTTTCTGCTGTTATTTTATTGTTACTATTATTATTATTATGTTGGAAAGGCATGGCCAACCATATGCAGACCTACAGTATAATGTTTGTTATTATTTAGCGCATTAAAGAAAACATGTGGCAGTCACAAAAAGTTTCTATCACACTCCCACTCACTGCTTTTAACAATAAACATACTGACATAAAATAGTATAAGATGTCATTTTAACATTACTGCATACATACTGGAAAAAGTAATGATGAGGTATCATTACATAAAAGAAAGGGCTCCTTGTAAATTTAAATTTTAACGTTACGGTGGCAAAAAGTTTATTATAACAAAAATATATTAAGTCCACTGGACTTTGAGGCTCTTGATAAGTCTTTTATATTGTGGAAACTTACAAAAAAGTTTTAGTGTTAAATGATTTATGAGAAGAAGTAGCAAATATGGGAGTAAAAAAACAAGAGATAACCAATGACAAACCAGGCGATTGCATCATTAAACACTGAGCTCAGACAGTCGATCAACTTACACATCATCAACTTTGTGTGGCACGGTGTATATTTTCTCACCGCACAGGCATATGTGCAAAAAGCACCCTCAGAGAGACCATGAGAAAGTCACGTCATAGCATTGTGACTCATTACATTCACGCTGTTTGGACCGACAACTTCTGTCCTTGACCGACAAGGAGCTCTCGTGTTTTTAATTTGAAAGAAAAGCAGTTCTTTTTGTTACAGGTCTGTTGGTGATGAACACATCAGAGGTTCCCCCCACTATCTGTTTGTCTTTGCCGTTAGGGCGCATGAGCGTGCACGAGTGCAGCTGAGTAATGCATCTCTGCAGAGAAAGCGAGAGTGAGAGAAATAAGAGAAATGTGTGTTTAGGTGGACTTGCATCAGTGCTTCTGGAGAGATTTTTCCTAAAGGGCCCAGCAAGCTGCACTTACACACCGTTTCCGGGTCACTTCCCCCTTCAGTGCTGGAGCCTCTCACTGCTTTCTCCCTGTCACAGCCATTCAAGGGCCCGTCGCTGTTAACCTGTTCACTCAACCACTTAGTCTGCCTGCAAATCTGTTGTTTTCTCTGCTAAATTCCTGTCCACCTTTGCAACGCATGTTGGGTTCTACTGTATCTCATTGTTCCCACAAAGGAAATGAGTTGAATACGTTGTGTAAAAATGAAGAGTAGAACGACAGGAAATGCCTCTTTAACACTTTTGATCCTTTACACATTCATATGGGGCTACAATTCTGAAATAAATCCAAAAATAGAAGAAACAGTAGTTATTCTTTAAAAATAAAAATAAAAAAAGATTTTAAAAAAAGGATTAACATGCAATAAAAGGCAATTATTTTCTTTTTAAGGCAGATTTTTGCATGGCTAAAATATCTAATTATCAGTATAATTATTAGCAGCTTGCCCAATTTTAATATGTTACATATTCAGCAACATGGTACCAACTGTAAACTATTGCAGATCCCTCTAAGCCTTTAATGCTACGCAGTTGAATGGGATTTTAGCGTCTTATTGTCCAACAAAGCGCCAGGATCCCTTTGAAAATGTCAATAATCCAACTCGGACAGTGATTACCACCAGCAACATTGATCCTATTTAAATTCAGAGCATTAATTAGACTGTATCAGATAGACACTGAATCATTGAGAATATCACCTCTGATAAGTAACTTACAGTGTATTATTGAATTACACTACTATTTAAATTAGTGATATCAATTAAAATGTGTCTATAATATACTGTCAGTTCACATTATGAAAACGCTATAATATGTATTATCAGTTCTGGCGTAACGTGTGAGATGTACTAAGTAGTAGTATGTTTAAGTAGTACCGTAACTAAATACATTTGAAAGACTCAACTTTGACATTAAAAAAAGGCTCTCATCCCGTAAAAAAAGGCGCAGAATGCTTTAATACACCCCTGCACGTAGGATTAATCTCTATATGCATGTTTGATTGTATGTTGGCCTATGAGCAAAAATTTAAAATAATACATAAAAAATCAATAAGGTGACTAGGATTTGGTTCCCTGACTATAAGCTGTCTGAATATATGTAGTAAATATTCAATATGTTCTAAAGACAAAAAGTTGTCTGCATCTTCACATCTGGGACAAAAAAAATCAGTCAAAGTGACCTGTTTGTGTTTGAAAATAGAGTTTTGTACTTGTAATCCTAATTTTGTGTTTTTGCAAAAGTTAATTTTGTACACCGTGCAAGCTTGTGTGTCTGACTTAATTTGTTAAGTTTAAATGTTTAGGTTTTTGTATATAAATTTTTTGAGTGCACAACTTACAAAAAGTTTTACACACAAAAACCTATATATTGAGACTGTGTGTGTATGTGTGTGTGTGTTTACAAAATGTTTCAATACATTCAAGCACACCAATAAATATCACTATTTAGTGGTTAAACATTAACACTAATTTAAGCGTAAAGATTTGGTTTTAGGGTTAAAGGGCCAATCTGTATTTTTTTTTTTTTTTTTTACCATAGAAATTTAAAGTATATTCACCTGAATAATTAAATTGTTTGAGACATGAATGCTAAATTGCTAATTTGTGCATTTTTAAATCATAATTCAACATAAAGGCTTATTTTACTAAGGAAATGTAAAAATAAAGTATTTGTTTTGACTTAAAAAAAAGTTAAGTGCCTTAAAACTAACAGCTGACTGAATTTGTGAAGACAAAAGTTTAGGTAATTTAATGATTCAACTTGTCTTCTCAAATTCAGTCAACTTAAAAAATTAAGGCAGCCTGAACAGTAACTTTTAAGTTAAAACAAATAGTTTTACTAAACACTGCTGTAAAATATGCCTTTATTTTGAATTATGATCAATGGAAAATGCACAAAATGGTGATTTATCAGTAATGGCTTAAACTACTTAATTATTCAGGACAATATACTTCAAATGTATATGACCAAAAAAATACAGATCTGTCCTTTGACCCTAAAAACAAATGTTAATTCAGAAATTATTCCCTAATATATTATTGAATAGTTGGTGCTCATTTAAAAAGCCAAATGATGTAATGCTAATAGTTAATAATAAAAACACTAAGAATTTAGATTTTTTTATTTCCTTGTGGTAATTTTGTTAATTCTTTGGAGGTCGGGTGACACCTTTGATTACATTTGGATCACAGATTGTGCCTTTAACGTTATAACTGCGGCTACCGGTAATTCAGGTTAAAGGTCGGGGTCATACATGGAGCGATTATGTTTAAAAATTACTCTGCAGAGATTAAATGTAAGTCAATACAAATGTCCTCACAAGTGTAGCAGAACAGGTTTGTGTGCTAAAGTGCCCGCTTGGCGTGTCTTGAGTGTGTCTGAGATGGAGGTGGGGAGGTGTGGGGGGTCGGGTGGGGTTTACAGTCGCCAGACTTCCTGACTCTCCTGCTGTCGGACACTTGTGAGCGCAGCGTTGGCTCTTTGTGTCTCAGCACTCTGCTCTGCAACCACAAGGTTCAAGTGACCCCACCGACTGCCTGCAGTCTGCCCCGGGCCGGGCCGCAACCCCCCCACACCCCCCCACCCCACCCAGCCTCGTCTGTCAGAGGCGAAGAAAAATCCATTAAAATCTCAACCTGATCAAAAAGACGCCCAAAGCCAAGACACCATATGCGCTCATTTAGGGCTATCGATGACTGGCGAGCATTTTCTGGGGTAGCTTAATACATGCGATTGACTTCCTGCCAACAGTGGCAACAAAGACTGTTTTTCTACAAAGAAAATAGAGCTGCGAGTTTGGCAGAGTTACTCCGGGCTGATGTGCACCTCAAGGCCATCCAGAGCTGTCAGCACGTTCCTCCAGTTTGACCATCACTAAACCGCACGCCACATGGTTTCCATTCTGTGTTAAACGCACGAATGCCGAGCGCTATTGTTGAGATCATTGATCCCCAAATTGCAAGTGATGATGCGGTCCCACTGAATGATTGTGGTGGGAGTTTCTCTCATGCCATTAGCATGTAAATATGGAGATGTGAACAGACTGCTACGGCTTCGTCTTACCACCAGTATTATTCATAAACGTCCCCGTGAAGTCTTTTTAAATCACGTCCAAAATCCAAACATAAGGAATTGAGACCAATGTTTACACGCTGCAGTCATATTAGTGCTGCTTTGTATTATGTGCACTAAGCTTGAGCACGTGTGTGTTATCTTGAAGATCATCTTGTCTTCGTCTCAGAGAGGTTGACATGTTGTCGTTTCTCATCTCATCTCCTCGACGCCGAGTGACAACTTTGATTGAGATTTCCACATCAATCATTCTCCACTGGCCTTGTTTGTAACTAGACCCAAACGTCTGAACAGTTGTTTAATAACCCAGATAAGGAGCTATTAAATGTTGGCACTATTTGGCGACCTAGGGCTGAAAAACAGGCCTGTTTCGCCGTGAGCTTTCTTTGTGCGCTCTCAGATGGGATTTATAATTACGACCAATTACCGTTAGAGCCGCCTGGAGGTAGGCTGGCTCTGGATGCAGCATGTGAAGACCGAGCTTCATTTTCTTTCATGATGCATCAGAGGTGAGCTCTAACTGCTGTAAAATACCATAACTGGCGAGAGATGGCAGGAAATGTGAGACAGTGCCAGAGAACAATTTAAAAAAGCAAGATGATAATGTAATTTAAGAACAACTGCCTCACATGAGACAAGTAGGGATGCATTATAAATATTAAGCCGATAAGTTATCGGCTGATAATGGAAAATTTATTGTGTATTATCTGACATTATAGCCAATAAATAGCACTGATAATACAAAGCCATACTGCTGTCATGGACGTAAAAAGGGCAGCATCTACACACTGATGCAATAAATGATGGTACGCCTTTAAAGCCGCCGTTCTTTTTCATGTTTTATTTAAATTTTCACTTGACTTAAAAAAAAAGTTGCTGGGAACTTTCAGTTTTGATGAAACATATGCTAAAGGCAATTAAACTAATTTTTGTGTTGGACTTTGTTATATTCATTTAAATATTGACACAAAGATTTCATTTTTATTGCAAATGAATATTGGTTCCAAATATCAGTTACTAGTCTCATTAATTACTAATGATCGGTGTCTGCCCTGAAAAAAACAGCATCGGTTGACCCCTATTAGACGCTGCTCTAAAGGATTGTCTCCGGAGCATTTCCACAAACTAACACAGCAGCAGCAGCCAACATCTTCCACAGAACCTTTAAACAGCACCAATAAACGCACAAAAAAAGGCACGACTCTGTCATTAATACCCACTACTGACCTTTAAAGGAACAACATGCAACACATGAAGTGGAATCAAACCCATCTTGCAATTCAGATGGTTTCACTTGACCCGCTTACCAACCAGGAAATCCTGAAATAGTCTCATTTTTACTCTTACTTTATTTCTCACCCACAGAAAAGGTTCAAGTGTTGTGACACGATCCTACAGTCCATTTCAGTCCTAACTTCTAATTAGTTAGTTATTATTAACTAACTAGCGAACAATGAGCAGAAAAAGCAGAACAAAGAGAAACGTTTTCAAAATCAAACACTGTGCTTTGGCACCAACTCAGAAAAGAAAGTAAAATAACTATTACTAAAGATGGAAAATATGACACATTAGACAACACCCAGAGGGATGAATTGTGATTAATCATTAGTTACTTCTTTGAAATGAGGAGTGTGTGCACCTGTTTGACTTTCACCAACGCAACAAAGGCACCCTTTATAATTTCTTTATACATTGTGACTAATGGTTTTATTAATGCTTGTAAATAATTTCATATGCTGTTTGTCAATTAAGCCAATAATAAGAGCAGTATTTTGTTTACCAGGTTGTTAATAAAATCCATTTGGCTGTTGTTTATGCTCAAAAATGTTGGTGATCATATAATAAAGATGTCCAGGGGTTTCTCACTTTCTAGTAAGCTGTCACGTATGCAGTCATAGATGTTGTTAAGTCATTACTAAAGGGGTTTTACAATATTTTTATCATGTCATGTATGAGGATGAACACCAATTAAGGGGTTTTTCACAAACTGGCAACATAAAAGTTATTGTCATTTATGGCTTCAAACTGATATATATTATATTTTTATATTTTTTTTACATTTTCCACCTATGCATGTCACAGTTTCCTGTAAAACTGTGCAGAGGTGCACTAAGCGCTGGCTCAGACGGTGGTTTGTTCAGAGGACTCAGTGACGCTGCACTTTACAACATAAACAACACCCCATTCATTATGACTCGTAACTTGATAGCGACCGAAGGGGATCTGGACCCTCTCGACAGGCTTTCAGAGGGCTTATTGATCCATTAATTTCGTCGACTTTAGTGGTCTGCAGTGACAGAGTGCCTCTGTAAATTGAATGGGGGCTGAGGGGATTACAATGACCGTATCTGATGAAAAGGTCCTGCATGAGTGGCGACGACATAAATAAAGCCAAAGGTCATCCATCTTCCCCTCTCAGGAACTGTGTCGAGGGGTATCTCATCTCATCCCCGAAGGCCCCCTAGTGGCAAATACGCCACAGCAGTGAAGAGCGGCCAAATGTCAGCATATGCTCTTCACACTTTGGAGATGAACAGCGGGGAGGAAGCGGTGGGGACCAAGGTACCCGGGGGATTCTATTTCTGCATTCATTTTTGTATTTGTTAAACTAATTTAGGGTCTGACTGTAATGACTAACTGTAAATAAATGTTGCTTCCTTTCACATCACACAGAGCCAAAGCTACCAATGAGGACACTGAGGTCATATTATGTGTAATTTTCCAAATTTGTTAAAATTGGGCCAGCAAATAGTTGAGAATGTTGATCAATTTTTCTTAATAACAAAATTAACTCTCAAAAAGTCCATTTAGGAGCTGTACTGGATGTTTTTATTAGGGGTTGACAGATAAACAGCCTGGTCGACTGTTGGAGACTGTTGGATATTTGGCATTTTGCAGATTATCTGTATCTGCGTTTTATTTTATTGATCACCGATAAAATGAATGAATTAAAAAGTGCAAAGAAAGTGTAAGAATGGGAGAAACTTTTTCTTTGTAAAACGTCAGGGAGCTATTTTACTTCATTCATTTTGTTATTTAAATTTTCACTTGACTTAATAAAAAAGAAGTTGCTGGGAACTTTTAGGATATGTTGAAAAACATTAATATTAATATTATGTATTCTACATACAATATCAAATATATTAATATTCATATATGTATTCTACATACATTAGACACCTATGCCAACTTTACTATGATAGATTTATTTTTTAAATGTAACTATTGAAATATTTTATTTTGTTAATTCACTCATCCATTCACTCATTAATTCATGCTATTCATTCCAAATCATTTTTTCCAACCTAAGATTGTTTTTTCTTTTGCTGATTTGAATTAATTCTGCTTCTTGGAATCAATGGAATCTTTTCACATCTAATTTCATCGTATCTCATCTTATGTGCAACACCTCAGTTTATGCTGTGAAGGAAGGTGACATCTTATATGACTAATATCCCTCCAGCGCGACACTTTTCAGTAACAGATGTGGGCGAGTGTTAGAAAAACGTCGTCCCCAGGGACAGAAGACCATATTGTGCCTTGTGTTTGCTGTGATATCCCTCTGTGTATGGCAACAACAGGTCACTTCATTGTGGCCTCGGAGATGAAAAGCCCTGACCTTCGAGGGCACTGGTCTAGCCAACTTTAAACTACATGTCATCTGACCCGGGATCAGATGTCTGCCGCCTCACGCAACTACAACGCCAAGTACGAGCAGTAATAAGACTAGCAGTGCCATTCAGAGTGATACGAGTTATGAAAATCATTTAATAAGAACAATATGGAGGAACTGTGACGCCCCAGATGACAGAATCCACCCAGCCTATCAGTCTGTCCTCGTCTTTAAGATCAGTGTACATGCTCTGTTACAAAAGACACTCTGAAATCAATAGTACAAGTTGGAGGAAACAGATACTTGAGACTAATGGACACTGGGAATTGCGGCTGATGGGCGCAAAGGGCTGAAATTCATATTGATACGGACATCACAGGCCAGTGGGCTCCAAGGGGGCGAGAGGAGGTCACAGGTTGCTTTGACAGCCTACCCCGTCTTAATGGAAGCCTATCGACTGAATTGGGAAGAAGCTGCTGTGACTAACCGGGAGGACCAGAGTCTGCGTATACCTGCACTGGAATAAATGTGTCTGTACAGGCGCTTGTACACGTGCACCTTTTATGTGTGTGAATGCAGATATATCAGTTTCTTAGCAGTCCTGAGGGACTCTCACACTGATCAATAGCAGGTTATTAGTAGTATTAATACTTTTTTCTGCTCAGGACCAGGACGGTGTAGACACTGAAATTTGAAAATGACCTTGCTGTTTATTTGTGCTTCAGTACTACATCATTTGAAAACATGTTTGTGCCATAACGCTGCTTGCTCTTCTGTAAAATTAATGTCATAATGGAGCTGAAAACCAAGGGGAAGCTTTCTAACTCCCACGTGCCTCCAAATTTTAGATATACTGTAAACTTTCTCCTTTAAATTGTGCTTTATTCACCAAATATTTGTTGAAAAGTGCATTTTTGGTCAAATATCTAAAGAAAAAAAAACTAATTTGAAGCTCGATATTTCATTTTCGCATTTGTATAACTACTACTCTTCAGTGACAATGAATCACACTACGCTTGCTTCAAAATGTTACTGCTTGAGTAAGTGGTTATCAGTGTCAGATATGTGTTAGAAGGGGCCTACTAGTATGTTCAGAAGGCTGCTATAAACCCATTAAATGGTCATTTATTGTTTGGCAGTTACGACTGTTTTGATGAGACACAAATAAGACAAATTTGTTAATTAACAGTATGTTACGACAGCTTCTACTAATGTTGATGCAGAGACGTCATCTTGGATTTTGAGGTTGGGGTCAATGAGATTCTTTGCACGTTCCAGGATGATTTGTGTACTTCTTAAATACTACTGCAATACATTTAACTGCAACTTATGGCCACATAGAGCACAAAGTTACTGGAGAAACACACAGAGTGAGAAACAATTTCACAGAATATTTTACTGAGCTTCCCTTTAATAAACTGTATTTCTTTACCTCAAGTAAAGTTTGTAATGAAACTGTAAAAAAAAAATGACAATATGTGCTTGAGCCTGCACACCCTAACCCCATCTACGTCCTGTAATGTGCATGTGTACAAAGTGCTGACTCAATATCAGACTGTAGTGTGACAGTGACGGTTAATTGACAGCTGGTGTATTTCCTGCTGATTTACTCTCCTCTTCCAGGCAATTGGCGACAGGACGGTAACTTGACCCACATCTCTCACCACAAAAAATGTCATAAAATGCACTGTAACCATTTTGCTTCCTTCTGAATTGGCGGCATGTGCTCCTAGCTCAGTTCTCCCAGAGGGCCGAGCAGCTGCGCATCGCTCGGCTCATCCACTGTGACAGCCCGAAATCACAAGTGCAACAGCCTCAGTCATGGGAATTTTTCATCGGTAAACACATATCACGGAGCAATCAGCGGCTGAGTGGAATACAAGTCAAGCTGTGGTTGATGCAGTGAAAAGGACAACTGCTCCCCAAATAGGGATCACTGGATTGTGGGCTAATAGCCTGAGTGGCAGCCTGCCAGGTAGATGCACCTGCGGCTCTTAAACAGGCTGTGTCATCACTGCAGTTAAACCGTTAAAGTAGAGTACCAAGAGAACCATTAACTCACAGCTGCTGAGAAACAACCTTTACACTCAATAACACAACAAATTAATCTGTTCCTACAGTGCTCCATGTCAACAAACAAAATCAGAGATATGATGCACCATACTATGACTATTTTTTAAGGTCAAAAATGGGGAATTTTTCATCATGCTTTTTTGACATGCTATGCTATGACTCTTTTTAATGTCAAAAACTTTTTCGGACGATTTTTCAACATGCTATACTATGATCATTTTCCAGTGCAAACACTTGGACAAAGCTTCAGATCACCTGTAGGCTTCAACAGCATGGTTTGGATTTCCCTGTCAGGAAGCCACAAAAAAACAACACAACTGTGTGCAATAGCCTGAGAAGCATATTTTTTTGGAGTGAAACAATTCAATAACCTAATTCATCCCCAGTGTCTATACAAATTATAGACAGTAGAACACACACATACACGTCTATTGTTCATGGGGATTTTTCTATTGCTCTGATACTGTTTTTCATGTGAAATACTTGTAAGCCGGAAAGCTGTTGTTGTTAAAGGTGGACCCCTGTGACTTATATTCATCACGAATTGTCTCGGTTTTTGATGCTCTGGTCACTTCGGAGGCATGTGAGAAAAACGTTTTCTTCACAATTTCAACATAACACAGAGTGAGAGTCATTTTGGGGTTGAAGTATTCCTTTAAAAAGGTCATATGTCAATGTGAATGTTGACTAATTTTGAGTGTAATGTTTTGAAATGTTATTTAATATGCTCACACACACACAAAAAAAAAACAACCAGATTTCTTGGCCTATCCAGTAGCCTGGTGCCCCAGGAAGCTGCAGCACCCACTTTGGGAACCATTGCATCAGTAAATCATCCAACTCATTGCTTATGAATTCATTTATAGCAATCAGACAGCAAAATGTTGACATGACACAGCAAGCACAAATTAAATGGTGTTGAAAAATGTGATTAAACATGAAACATGTTTACAAAAAGGTTCAGATTTGGCATAAAGTTTTTACACTTGCACATTAAAGTTGATGGAGAAGACTTTGTGTTGTTTACAGCCTTCTTACATCTTGTATGTCAATAATTGAAGTTTAGTAACTTTTATCGCAACTGTGTGTTAAACAAAAAGCCAGTAATGTTTGATTATGTCGCCTGATATCGAGCTCCTACCTGAACACCCACTGAAACCTGCTCTGGATGAAAGCCTCACCCTCGATCACACATGAATGCGCCGCACTGTTTGACAATAATTGTGACACGATGCTACGATATGATTGTTTTCACAGTGAAGAATTAATCAGCAGTTTCCTGCTCCACTTGCCCTCTGAGTCGGGTCTCTGAAGCAGTGCTGGTCACAGCAGAGCTAAACAGCGATGCTGCCTCGGTGCCAGAGCTGTGACCCGTTCACCAGCTCGGTGGCCCTCGCTGGAATCCCAAGCGAAACACAATTTGTAACAGTCCAGCTCTCTCTGTTTGACGCACTCATCTGAAACAAATCCTGTGGCTCTGGGTGATATGCGGATACAGATGGTGCAATGCAAACTAACTGCTCTGTTAATTGCCGCATGAGGGGCGTTCAGCTAACATAAGCAGAAAACAACCACAAAAATAATAAAGAAGCTCTATATGTGCTCAGGCTGGTGACGGAGGCTGGAAGATCCTCCACAGTACATCTCAGCCGACAAATGGATCCAGCATGACAGCAGCCTGAGGTTGAACTCTCATCATGATCCAACGCTCAAAAGACTCTCATCCAACCTGTCATCTGCTATCCAAGCTGCTATTAACACGGCTGTCCACATTACTCATCAGCTGAGACGAATGATGTGCGGCAAAGGCCACAGTGCACGGCCACTTCAAACTGTCAACAAATGTCTGAGTCAAATCAGCTGTGTGTCAAAAACACACGGCATTTCATGTATGTTCTTTAGAACATGTCACTTTTGACCTGGAAATCACCAAAGGTGTTCATATGTGTGTTTGTTTGTTTTATGTAGTGTTGTAGTGCTCGACATCAGTCTTGGTATCGAGGCAGGTCTTGGTCTCATCTTGGAATCAAACTCATCCTGACTCGGTCTTGTCTTGGACGCAGTTGACTTGGGATTTTAAACGAGACTCGTTGAGACCACAACGGATTTATTAGTTAACATAATAACTGTGATTGGATGTAAAAATTCCTTCTTCAAATCCAGCCAATCACAAATGACAAAATTTGTAATTTGCTGTTTTTTTGTCACAGATATCAGCTGCCAAGACCCTCTTGGTCTTGACTCGGCCTCAGCCCCTTAAAGTCTTGGTCTCAGTCTCCGCATACTGGTCCCAGTCAAGTCTTGGTCTTAGTTAGTATGGTCTTGACTACCACATTAGTTTTATCAAAGGCTATTTTGCAATATATTAAAAGCCCAAAAACAAAAAAACGCAGGCTTTTGAAATATCACAGAAAATAACGCGAGCTTTAATCTGAAATGACTGCCACATACAGGTGCACAAGGTCAGAGAGCCATGAGAGGGGGTATTTATATTGCACTTAAAATGTTTCTCTAAAGAATACTAATTTGAGGCAAGTACAACAAGAACTGATAAAAGCATACATACACTTCCATCATCACCCTGATGTTAAAGTGAAGAGACTTGGATCCTAATTTTCTGTTGCCTGATATAAGACAGGATTGTTAACTCGCTACACACTGGTGTTTCCACCAGGCTGACGCTGCATCCACACTTACTGATTTCCACAGGAAGGGATTTGATTTTTCCTAACCAGTCACAAGAGACCTACATATCAGCCTGAATCTAAAAGAATTTAAAGTCCACACAGATGTCAAACCATGTCAACGTACTTGTTGACATACTTGTTGCTACAGCAGAGTGAAATAAAACCAAACTACAATGTCGGGAAATACTGAGAAGACATGTCTATTTAACAACAATTGCAACAATGTAAATGCTGTCGTGATAATAATCGGCTAATCAAGAGTCCCTCCACGTCACTGATTGGATCGATGGATTGTCAACCATGAAGCAGCTGTTTATGTCATAATGGCATACAAATCCATCAACTCCATTAGGCAAATTATTAGCTTCTTTTTGAGGGTGTCTACAGGTATAAACAAGTTAAATTAAAGACTTTTAAAACCTCTGTAATACCACTTTAAATTAAAGTTCACACCAAACTGGCAATGGAAATACAAACCAAAAGCGAAAATATACTCATTTCAAGTCAGCACACTGATGTCAGTTCAAAATGAACAGTGAGGTAAAATGACTGATGATGCTCTTTGTGCCTTTAAATAAACCAACAAGCAAGCTGGCAAGCACTGCCTTAGTTTAACAATGCAGACTCGATGTGGGATCTAAATATGCAGAGGGCCAAAAATTTGGGGCTTTTGTGCTTGCAGGTGTTGTATCAAATTCAGTCCCCCTGTTGAAAAGTGTTCCCCTGCTGTTAAAATGATGTTTCTCGTAGTGCCAACAATGGAAATTTTTGCATTGATGTAACAAAACAAAAAAAAAGTAAGCACCATCCAGTCTGAATTTAGGACAATTAAATACACATTTACTAAAACAAAAAAAGGCCTTAAAAAGGATTAAAGACATTTTAAGACTTTTTGAGTACACGTGGCCCCCCTGTTTTTGTTAGACTCTGCGTGCCTTGCAAACAGCCATTGATTTCAAACTATCAGCTTTCGATTTGATATGCATGAATTCTATTAAAGCCCTTAGAAACTGATGCAAATAAAAAACAGATCAGAGCAACTGCAGAATGTAAACATACAAGAGTGACGCTTCAATTTGCAGTCTGATAGTGCGATAATCCAACAAATATAGAGATAAAACACGGGATAACAACTTCTCCATTTCCAAACACAGTGCTTCAGTGCCACTATTGGCTGATCAGCCGCATTTGCTCTGATCTGACATCACTATGACATCATCATCATCAGTTACTTTCTCAAGCTCAACAAAGCGACAAAAGACAGTTTTCAGACTTAGTTGCACTCAACATGACAAGCAAACTCACCTGAATGTGTAAAAACAGCACAATACCCCTGTATTGCTTACAATTTTAGTGCCAGAGCTTTGACTTAACTCGCATATTAAATTTTGTACAAACTCGCTGACATTCAGTGTGATCTTATCTATCGATTTACTGAATTACAACGCTTCCAAAGTTTTGCTCAGGCTTTTCTCTTTTACAAATACAATGACTCTCTTTATCTGTTTTCTATTATAACATCAGTGAGTCAATAAAAGTCTTCCCATCCATCCAAAACTACAAAGCCAAAAGGTGATTTCCTGCATTATTCTGTCTATTGACGGTGCTTTTAAAAACAGGTGAGCGCTGCAGTCATTCGACAGCACCAGTTTGTTGTGAAATCAAACACTTAAGTAGAAATATCTGTGCGTACTTACCTTCAGATCCCCCGCTGTCCAGAAGAGGTGACTCAGAGAGACGGATGCTTTCAGCCATGCATTATTCACCACTTTAATTCCACAACCCTACAAAAGAGAAAACACAAGAGTTTGTGTTTATTTTATTCATCTCTAAAATCCACAAATAGATAGCTGCAAAATGTCCCTCATTTAAGATTTATGGAGCAGGCAGCAAATAGTGAACCCTTGCTGGTGTTACCCTGAAAGGGTTATAACCAATATCCAGATCTAAACCTAATACTCGGTCAGTGTAGAGAAACTAAAACTGAGAACTTTCTGTTTTCATGTTTGGACTTTTTCAAGGTAAAATAAAAGGAAATCTGAAAATGAAATTCTATCTTTATATCAGCATATGTGCTGATAGCCTGGTGTCTAAGATCAAAAGTACATTTTCCCCTTGAAGTCACTTATCATAGGAGTACATACAGACGTGAACAAATGATAAAAATAACCACCAACTCCTGTCCACAAATGTATCTCAGAATAAGAAAGAAATAGTTGGAAAACATGCCTACGTATGTTCTTTCTGATGGTCACAGTTACAAGACTGATGCCACTCTCATGTCAGAACTTTAAGCACAAAGCCAGGAGGCGGTTAGCCTAGCTTAGCATAAAGACTGGAGGCAGTGAGAAACAGCTAGCCTAGCTATCTCTTAACTATTTTTTGGCCAACAACTAGCCTAACAGCCTCCATAACTCATCTTCAGTAAACACTAAAGTCATTTTCAGACCTACAGTTTGTTTGCTCTCGTCTAAATTAGGGACCAATTTGTGACAATGTCGCTTATTGTCTTAAGTTTGCTTTGTGTTCACATGGCAGCATTTACAAGCGGGCCTAAATTTGTAATGCACGAGGAAACGGCTATCTATCAAAATTTCTATGCAGGAAACTCCTGGAAGTAAAGAATGAGACAAAGAAAAGCACACCAATGTGGCACTTTACAATTTTACAATTGAGGGACAATTATGATTTGATTCAACCAAATTAAAAACAAGTGTGAAAACACCCTTAAGTTGCCGCTGTGGTTGCTAGGAGCAGTTAGCTTAAATAGGTTAACATTGATTAAAGATTGCTAATCATATTTATGTAAGTCTGTAACATTCACCTATTACCTAAAATTAGTTAGGTCTCTACATGTGGATGCAATCCAGGTTCAGTCCGGGACAAAAAGAAAGAAAAATGATGCAAGTGGGATTTCAGTTGTTGGATGAAAAAAATAGTGTAAAATGAGAATAAATTAAATGTTTTAACATTGTAATCTTCTGACTGCTGACTTTGTATGTCGGCCCTGACTAGAGCAAGAGTGAAAATATGACAGCAATCAATCAGGTATATTACTGACAGGTACGTAAACTGTGGAGACGTGCTGCTCAATATTATTTAAAAATAAAAAAAGTAAAGAAAAAAAGATTCTGCAATGTCAAAGTTTCAATTCAAGAGCAGGTCTTGATGATCAGACTTATGCAGGACTCAGCTCTGAACAAATCTGAGACACGGACAGTGATTCAGAGGTCTGGTAAATGCTCCCAAACAGCTGGGTGACTTCTGAAAGTCACTTCTAGTTCCCTTTAAGTCAAACGTGCGAGTGACAGTTAATATATGCGCGTGTGAAATAATACAATATTGCTCTTGCAAGATTTGACTTAAACATAACATAACAGTGTAACATCGATGCCTTATTTTCCAAAATGTTGCATGTGTCTTTAATTGCTCACAGTTAATAATATCAAAAAGACAGCAGATGTTGTATCATAGGAGCCCTTTCACTGATCAGAGATATCCTGTTGTGTGTTGTTTTTTTTCTCTCAGGACATTTAATACTCTGACATGAAGAACAAGCAAAATAAATAAATAAAAGCTGTCAGGGATGAGTGCCGGTCAAAGCCATATTTCAAACTCAATTGTGTTTAAACTCATTCACACAGAGAGATTTTCAAAGCCATCCTCTGCTGTCCACCGAAGCACTCTCCAAAAATGCTTTGAGATTTAGAGGGAAGTGGCTGAACAGATTGTTATGTCACCATTAGGGAGCTGTAATAAAGTCATATTTCTTTTGCATTTTGCATGACTGGAGGGCCTTCCACTCTCGCCTGTCTGCTCCTCTCACATCAGCTTCCCTTAAGTGGAGCAGTTCTGGGCTGCAGGTTTTGCCTCGCTGCTGCCAGAAAGTGTCTGTGCCGGATAGCGTTGCATGATTACACTACGCACAATTTTGGAGACAGCGTTATAGCAGGAGAATAAAATATCTCAGGCCTCATTAAACGCCCACCCATTTGTAAATTAAAAACCAGTTATTCATCATTGGGAAGGGAATAGGGATATCAAAATTAAGTGGTTTATAACGAGTTATTTACAAGCTACAAGAAGATGGGCTGTTAATGAAATTGCTGCATGATCCAGAAATATCCCCATAAATCAGCAGTGAATGGGCAAATTAAACTTTAAATCAGATTTTTTTTTAATGGCCGGTGCTTTTGAATAACTTACACCCTATGGATATCCTTTTTTTATTGCACCCTGTTGCCAAATTCGCAGGCATCGCTTGCATGTGTAGTAGTTTTTTTGGAGCCAAACTGAAAATGATTCTGATACTGATAAACTGTGACAATCAAGTGCATAAAATTCATTGTGTTTCCTCTGAGCTGCAAAACACTAAAGCTGTTCTGACAGATTTTTTCCGCCAGGAGCTGATGCAAACAGAACAATAATGTTTTCTGCTGTATATGTGAATGTGCTATAAAAAAAAAAAGCTTGCTGTCATGTTAATGTTCAGATTTTCAAGTGGTTTTCTGAATAAGTTTGCATGGCTCCTCATGAATATTTGACTAGTTGCTACATTAATAAAAGATCTGCACTGTCAGCTATTAAATTATAAGAAAGCAACCATGGTTATATGAAAAATTCCTTCTCAGTCTGCTGCTTGAAATGATAATCAGTACTTAAATCAGTGAAATTTTAGAGAAAAAAATTATCTGGACTTTGGCTTTGGCTTTTACTGGAGCCCTAAAAATCTGTGAAAACGTCTATTGTCATGTGTTCTTGGACCAAATAAAACATGGATTTCAACCAGCACCTTGCACTGTTTATACATGCAGTTTAACTTTAACTAAAATTGCAGAGAAAGGAGGAAAAAAGGTGCAGAGTTTGGTAAGATCCTGAATGGAGAGGCATGAGCAATGTGGACTGTGCAGCCTAAAGGGGGGACCTGAGGTGAGTTCAAATCTTTAGAAGAATTACTGACAGCAACTAGATCTTTAGACTTACGAGGTGACCTTTGTATTTGTATGTGACTAATGAAACAACAATTTTTGAAATGGGTCCAGTATTAAGAGAGAGAGTTGCAGCCTCAGCAGCAAAACAGTCAACTCTCACGAGATCTCAGAACAATACTTCTCCTCGAGTGGGACTTGATTACACACAATAACAAACAAAATCATTCCAAAGGTGAATAAAATACATTTGATTTCTATACAGGGTCCAATACTTATAAAAATCTGAGCCCGTCAGTGGCAAAAAGAAGCACTTTAAAGTGTTTCTAAACTCCCACACCACTTTTTTCAATATATCTGGGTATTTAGTAGTGCTGATGATTGATTCTTATCGTAATATTTGCGTGCAAAGTATTCAAATTTTATATATTGTGTCGTAAACATGCAGAGGCTTCCCTCTAAAGGTTGTAACCTGGCTACTGCGCCTGAATTTTGATATATATAGACCCAAACAAGAGCTGATGGAAACAAAGAAAGCGCTTCCAGCTGTAAAGGTATATTGTGTAGGATTGTTGGCTGCTGTTTGTAAACACACTCGCATAGCAAAAGTGCAAGTAAAAGCTTATCCCAGACTCAATCTTACTTGACGTTTCGCCTTGCCATATTGTCGCTTTGTCTCTCGAACCCTTACAATCTGGTGATTGTAGAAAAAAAATTTAAAAACAGAAAATACAGGCAGAGTCTCTGCAGAAAAACACACACGTTTAGTGGGTCATAAGTGATTATTGAGAGGGATTACTTCTGTGTGAGTCTATACATTGTTTTTTAGGAAAAATTCTGCAAAATATACCTTTGAGGCTCTCTGTGGGCTTACAAAAGGCGACACCCCAAATTTCAGCAACATGTAAACAAGAACAAATTGACCACTAAGACTGTGCGGTTTGTCGACCCAAACCTCAACAATCTCCATCTCTTTGAAACGGACCCCTTAATGACTATAGTTAGCTATGAAAAATGAAAAGTTTTTAGGATAGTTGGGCCTGTATTACCCACTCTGTGATCCCAAACCAGCTTGTTGAAGGATTAGATTACCGGCCTTTCTCAAGTGGGCATAGCTGCTGCTGTGGCTCTTCGTCGTGCCTCTCTGGGTTTGATTTGAGCCAAAAAAGAGCCACAGGATACAACTTCCAAGGCATTAGCATTCTCAGCAGTCACCCGAAAAAAAAATTCAGATCATGCTAGTTTGAAGTGACAGGGTGCTTAAACTACAGTACATTGGGGTGAGAAACAACCGCCTCATGCTAACTACAAACACATTATGTAAGGAGCACTGATGGGCTCGTGCCCTTTCATCTGCACAGTCTGCTTCTTACAGTATTTCCCAACACTATAGTGTTACATCTCCTGGGTAATGGTCATGCTAATGCCTCGCAAGCACTGAGAGTTTATAATGTGGTTCTTTACAATTTAGGATATTGTGATGAAATGGCTGAAAAGTCCAGCAATTGATCTTTAACTCATTGTCCAAGTGTTTTTTTCTGACTCTGGCAATACAAAAAAAAGTAAATCTCCAGTGCTTGAATCAATCTGGTTGTTAAATCTAATGTTTTAAATTTGTGGTCATGAAAAGAGGCAGCACGTGTTATTTTGGAGATATTGCTATGCAGGATATGCCAGCTTTGTGACTGATTTTACCCGAAGACTATGACGACACCCACTAGTTTACGTGCTCCAGCTTTGAAGCTCAAGTTTGGCATTTTGGCCATCGCCATCTTGAATTTTTGGGGCCAAAGGTGATCATATTTGCACAAGAGTGGGAAGATAACCCTAAAGTTAGCTGACCAAAAAACTGAACATCCAACTCTATAGATTCTTTTAGTCCAACCAAAGTCTGAACAAGACTATTTCTTATGCTTTTACCTTTTGTCGGGCATTTGTTTACTTTTTTTCTGAAATTTTAGAGACAAAGTGGTGTGAGTGAATTTCTTCTCAGTAAAGAATAAAAAATAATGTCTAAAAACAATGTCATTGTGAGGCTGCTTTTTATCATTGCAAAGAGCGTTTTCCATTAATCTGTTGTCTGGTATTTACGCTGTGTCTCTGTGTGAAGCCCACCACTACACCCCCTTTAGTTGAAGTGGAATGACTGGTATCTTATTGTTTTTCCTGCTCTTAACCACCGTTTCCACAAAGTTTCAATTGCAATCCATTCATAATGTTTTAAAAACATCCTGTTTACAGGCAGAGTGGGTTGAAAACGGAGCCCCTGACTGACTCCAAATGGTGAGAGTAATTTGGTGTAATTGCACCACGGGTGAAACCTTTGAAGACCCAGTTTGCTTTGTGACTGAAACAATGATGATTAGAGCTTGTTCACTTGTCAACTGCAAACAGGAGAGCGACCTCATTCAAAAAGCAGATCTTTCCAATGTGCAAAACTCTCCATATTAAATGTTAGCTTTAAGAATACTTACTTGCATACAGAATTAATTTAACAACTACTAAAATCATGTTAGGTTTCTTTGCACATTTCAAATAGCCGCAACTCTCCAAGTGACTGACCGAGCGTGTGATCGACTATACATATTTACATTTTAGCTGCAGGGTTTCGGTGACAAACAAAATACAGTGTGAGCTAAGTCGAGGCTTGAAAGGCCACTGCTCACACCACATGATATAGATTACCTTTGGAGAAATCTGGGCACCTATTAACACCGCTGTTTGATCTCAACGGCACAAATTGATCCAAGGTGAAGAAACTGTGGCGTAATTATGATTGATGATGACAAAAAGGGGAAATGATTTGTGCCTTTACATTCTCGGTGAGAAAGTTGTTCCTGAGTTAAAAGTCCACAGTAGGAGATTTAGGAAGCTGTCATGAAATGTGATGATTCAGTTAATGAGCAGTAAAACATTTTTTTAAACTATTATTTAGGTCATAATTACTGCAGTATTTTAACAGTGAGAGGATGGTTAACTTCCCAGCTGGCATCATGCATTTTATACATATTTATGAAGGGTAAAAAGTGTGCTTTATTGTGGCCTGCAGAGGTCCACAGGTATGATATGAAATTGATAACACTATAAAAATGTAAATATATGACTTGTTTTTTAAAAACAGCAGTTACTCCAAAAATATGTTAAACCTTGAATACCCAAAAATACCCAAAATAACAATTGTATTGTCCAGTGTTTAGACTGATGCAATAAATGTCTTGAACCATTTAATAGTTAGGGATTCGTTTTGATCGTCTTTGGTTGGTCTCAGGAGTTTTGTAGGTTTTAAGTGTAACTGTATAGTGTTTGCACTAGCTCAAACATGACTTGGGCATTTCTGTAATTTCTGCAGTATTTTGTTACTTATGCACAGATAAACAATAATATTGGCCATTAATTTTAGCTTATCGTGGGTCAGGCTCTTGTACGCAGCACACTGAGGTCAATTTCAGCTACATTTAGTAACTATATACCGTTTGTGCAGAACATTGATAATATGGAGCACATTTTACACCCAATTTACATCTGAAACACATACACACAAGTGCAATTAGGTTTATGGCCAAGTGTGAATGAGGGCATATTTCATAAAGCATGCTGCCTGTTAACAGATGCATTAAACTTCACACACACTTTTCATAGCTCTGTCTCCACCTCTGTCATTGTTACATCAAGAAAAAGGAAAAAATTCACACTCAAATTAGTCTATTTATGCTATAGTGTCAACTCTGTACCCTGCTACCTGATAGCCTCAGGAGGAATATGATGTCAGCAGCCCAAATCTGTGACACATTTACAAATGAAAAAACATGTTTGAGACAAATAAAAAGCCACGATTGCTTTTCATACTTTCCCCACAGAGACCTGAGCCTTCAACATTCTTCCTCCAACAACCTCAATTGAGCAGGAAGGATTTTTATGATGGCGGGGCATCTGTGACTCAGTGTCTAGAATAACTCTCTAAATAAAGAATAAAAGCAATCTGCTCTCGTTTCACTCAATGCACCTTTTTTTCCTTCCCTGTTGCCAGGGGGATGACCAAATGCATTTCATATGCAAGCGTCGCGCTTCACTGCCTCCTGAGCACAGAACCGAATCATGTTCCACTTTAAAAGATGTTAATTTTACATTTTTAATGACTGGCTGATGGCTTAAGTAAGTGAGTGCGGCTTACAAGGGAAGATTTGATGTCCTGAAAGTCTTCATCGCCACCCCTCAGATTCCTCGCCCGGTAGAGTGAAAAACAGAGACTCCTGTTAAAAGAAAGAAAAGTGCATATTTATATTCCAAAATATTTCAGTGTTTTTATACTGAGTTGAATGCAAACTGCAAACAATACATTTTCACGTCATTACTGCACACTCTACACATCATGTGTTTCCGTGTTGCAGTGGAATCCAGTCAAGGAGATTCCACAATTTCATGGCTGATTAGCCTGATGCCAGGATTATCTCTTGTTATTTTAAGGCAGATAATACAAGATTATGACTTAATGGGATCTGTGAAATCAGCTGGAAGACACTCTCAAAGAAAGATCTGCAAAATACTGCTCATGCTAGTCAAACAGTTGACCAAAAATCTCTCTCCAATGGGAGTATTTGACGCATAAATCATCCATGCACCACACATTAAGAGTTCACAGCTTAGGAAAATTACACTGCTTTTGAGCCTGAGGTCATGTACAATTTTTTTAAACACCTTAATAGAAATTTTGCTCATTCCCAAGGGCTAGCCAGCTTCCCATTGTTGGGAAGATAGGCTTCAACGTGTCTCGGCTACGAGCTAAGAGATTTACAGCCTAAATGCACTTTTTTTTTTTAAGGTAATTAGCTTGTGCTCAATGCTGTCATATCCAGAAGTGCAGCTGCTTTTGAAAAAACAGGGCAAGAAAACAAGAGGCCAAGCCTCCCCAGGGTCAGTGCCCACCACAGCCTGGATTATGGCACCAAAGGAATCCTGGGAAGCGTGTATTGATTTGGCCTGACACTTGCTGCCACATTTAGCTTAGCCGCTGCTGACTTGCAAAGGCTTCAAGCAGTTATCTGCCATATTCTCTACTATCTTTAAAGAGCACTAAGAAATTACCTCATGCCATAGAAGATTTATCATCACATAATTAGCTCGGTGCACCTAACGGCAGATCTCTTTTGACTGCTAATACAAGCTTAAAGTTCATGTGCAGAGGACTATGCTTAATTAACTTGTTAGTATGAGCATGCTGTGACGAAACACTGGCCTTTATAAACTGCATTTGTTTTACAAATTCTCGGGGTGCTGTGCTGTACTGTGATGTCTGATATCTGCTTGACAGAAAACACTGATACACTGATACAGAAATATAAATTAAACTGTGACTTTTCCTTTAAGTGCTGCCAGTGCACAATGTCACCCATTTCGAATGTTATCACTTGATTAAATGGGTGTTATCAGCATCATAACCATGGGTTAGAAAGGTCCTGATACACCTACTAGTAGATTCAGAATGCCATTATTAAGTTTCACTTTGATTTTCATTAGGTTTAGGTGCAAATACTGCATAGGGTTTAACTTAAAATAAGTATGTAATAGGACCTATGACCTATGAACATAAGACGTGTACTTAAAAGAACTCAACAATACAGTCTTTGGTCCCCTGTGTTATAACTCTTTCACCAAAATTAGCATGTGCACGCAGGTTTTTCAAATACTGGGGGTTCTCCGTTGCCTCACAAAGGCAACGGAGAACAGGTAAACAGTACAAAGCAGCATAGAGGTCTATGAAAACTTTACGGTGGTTATTTCTCTTTATATATCTCGTAATTATTCAGTCTCTCTTTCAAACTCAGTGCAGACTATTTTGGGTTGATGTTTCAGCTTCTTACAGGAAGACGAACTGTAATCTGTGGCGGCGCCTTCTTGCATCTCGCCATTAGTGCGTCCAACCATTAAAAAGCCAGATGTTAGCTGATGTTAGCAGGTTTTTTTGTGCAGTGTGAATGAGGCTTTAGACCCATCCACCGCCTCAACCATCCTCCCTATGCAGACTCTGACGCTCTTTATACTAGTGTACATACATTTAAATAACATTAGAGCTGGGTGATAATATTGAAACTAACAATTTACAAATTGAAATATGCAAGGCAATTCAAAATATTTAAATGAATAACTTGGACAGCAATCAAAAAAAGCTTAGGAAACTAATTAGTGAGAAATATTTACTTTTCTTTGTGTGACCATTAATCAGCAGTGGCCTTCTTACTTCTAATTACATCTGTCGGTACACATACTAGAGTTCCTGTTATTTCCATTTTCCAAAATATGACAAACTAATTGAACAGTAGTTGAGCAACAATATAAAATTTCAACTCAAAGTCCACTTACAAGCTTCTTAGCCAATTTCGACGATGTCTCATGGTTTTCCTCGCAGTATCAGTTGTGGGTGGCGCCGCTGGTCTTCGTCTGGCTGTCCATTGGCTCCTGGTCCATGAATCTGGCTCCTTGCTGGAACAAGGTTTACATCTTTGGTCACATGACGAAACCTGAGCAGTCTCCACCTGCTAAAAAACACAATGAGATGTGGTTAAAAGCTTTGAAAAAGATAGTAAGTTTAACCTTAAAGGGACAAGTCACCCCAAAAAAACCCAAATATATATATATATATATATATATATATATTTATATATATATATATATATATATATTATATATGAAACTGACAGCTCAAGATTATGTGTTGCACAAGCAGCCATCTTTACACCCAACGCTTTCCTAACATTGTGTTTGTAATGTTCAATGAATTTTGTCCAGTGTCATGAGCAAATTTGACTCCTCACATGCCCAGTGTTCACATTTCTACTCAGCTGTAAACATCTCATCACCAAATGTTGGTGCTCTGCATGATTCTGGGCAACTACTACGTGCAAAGAGCAACCCTTGGCAAATATTCGCCTTGAATCATCCAACGCTTTGCCCTTTGGAGCACCCATTGGCTTCAAGTGGCCAAACGCCATCTTATTTTATTCATGTTACGGCCCGTCTGCACCCTTTAGTCTGGCACTCTCTTGGAGCAATAGTATGAGTCTCACCCCTTTTCCTCTGTACAACTGTCAGCCAGATCTAATTCCCTTTTTATCGTAATGTCTTCCATTTAATTTAATTCTCTTAGAGTAACAGTTGTAACATCATGAGGCATCTTCTTCTGCATCTCTGTCAGCTACAAATGCAGTAGTGGGAGCGTGCTGGATGAAATGGGCAAAGACAGCTTCACAGTCGCCAGGGGTGTTATTCTAAGATCAGGCTGGAATCAGAAGTTTTGTCGGTTTCAGTTAACCAGGGCGCTGCTAAATGGCTTAAGCCAAGCATCAGTGCACCCAGCGAAGGCTCTGAGATATTGCTGCATGACAGCTAAAGTAGCTGGGTGCATCGCGGACATGTACCCAGCCTAAAGAGCCCTCGGGCTTTCTCTTCTTCATGACTGACTTTTAAGTGTTTTATCCCTGGGACACAGCGATAATGTGCATTAAGATCAAGAACACTTATTTCAATTGTGGTTTATGTTTTATTCTGGCCTTAAATTCGGCAGTGTCTAGACTGTGCTTTGCTGAGAATAGCTCACATGGGAGGATCCCATGACTTTAAGTATGCCAACATAGGTCTTCACTGTTATTTTGTTTCCGAGAAGGAATTTGTTTTTTTAAATTGAGTTGAAATGGCAGGAAAAAAAAGGAAAGATTTTGTTCTATAAACATATTTAATACCATATATATATATATATATATATATATATATATATATATATATATATATATATATAGAGAGAGAGAGAGAGAGAGAGAGAGAGAGAGAGAGATTTATAGAAACTATACATATATATATAGAGAGAGAGATATAGATATAGATATAGATATAGATATAGATATAGATATAGATATAGATGTACCAAAGGGACGCTTGTCTAGGGCACCAAATATGCTGCGTCTGGCACTGGATACATACCACTCAATGTCAATAAAAACTGCGACAAGACAACTGTAACTGCAAGACAACTTTTTTCTATACTTTATACTTTTTTTTTAACACAATTTTTACACAAATTCCTTAAAAAGACAGAAACCTACAATGCATCTATCTCTGAAAAGCCTTTAAAAAGGTTAAATCATCCCTTGAAGTAACTGGGCACCCTAGATTACTTAAACAGAAGTTAATACTGCATTTGTTGGGAACTATTGGATTGATGCTCTAATTAGTATTTACAGAAGCAGTACGGTGTATGTGGGATCAACTCAAAATAAACTCTGGTTCCCATGTTTACCGTACGAGGGGACATGTCACACAGTGTAACAGTGTGGCTCACTGATGTGTTTTTAATAGTTCTGGGGAACAATGGAGCTTTGTGGGGCAGAAGAAGCAGCTCTGTTTTGCTACACAGACCACACTTGTTAGTCGGATCAATTCACTGTTGGTTTTGGTCTTTGTTCCTCATTGTTGATTTGTTTTATTCCTCCGCCAACCAGTCAAATTACAGTTTACGTCCCTGTCTGTTTATACTCATATGTAGCCATGGCAACTGACAATGCTTCAAAAATGAATGTTGTTTAAAAGAAGCTACAGATTCTACAACGATGCTTCACACACACACATCTCCGACCCAACAAAACAGAAGATCCATACAATCGGCACAGTTTCAACAACCAAACCAAGCATCACCAATTCAGCACCAGAGGTCTCCCCCTCTGTTCCTGAGTCATGGTGTTGAATGATGGACAGCAGAACAATATGATGTAACAGAGAAGCTGACCTTTAACCCTTTGTTCAATAAATGTCATCACTTCATCATTTCATCCTTTTAGGCATTTGATTAAACTTTTGTCATCAGCATAAATTCTTCTTGATTATGGACAAAAACCTCTGTCGACCTTTGACCATTTGTGCCAAATTTGAGGAATTCCCTTCAAGGCAAAATATCACTACATGAGAATAAGAGAGAGGGACAGATGGACAATCAAAATAAATTACGCTTTCAGCCACAGCTGTTGGTGGCGCGGAGGCATAAAAATACTGAATACTACAAAAGCTGTTTCTTCTAGAAGACAAGAAATATGCTTTCTAATGCAGTTGATATCAGCAACCATTTGGAAAATAAAAGACACTATTTGCATTGCAACATTGCTGAAACTATGCAACAGAACTTAAATCATCATCCCTTGGAAAGCTCCAAAAGACTGTCTTGTACATTTAGGAACAGCTCTACATGAACAACTAGTTCTGTATAAATATCGACACTAACAATTAAAAGGTACAGTGCATACCATATAAACAACAATCATGAGTGAAACCTACTCAGGCTGTACAATTGGCATGTACTGTATTGTAAGAAGCTGTGGAAGCTCAGTTGTTGGCTGTGCTCATCACACACTAACATACTGCCTGCTACTACAAATTCAATCTGCAAGTTCTGCATACTGCCTAAGAAAAATAAAAGATTAAGTATGCCATTAAAAAAAATGTTCACACACTCAAGCAACATGATGAAATCACATGACTGGCCAGTGGCTCTCAACATCTCTTAAAACATTACAGATTTGCAAACAGGTGTTATGTAGATGAACTGACCACCTAGTGGGGATCTAAACAGTGGCTTTCTCCCCTGAATTAAAACATAATAAAGTGACATATTTACAGCTTCTAGCCTGGCTCAAAATCTCTACAATTGCACTGTTTGAAGAGATGCAATGCATTGTGGGGCAGCTGAATGTGTTCAGTAAGCACATCTCATAGTCAGAAATTATTGCTAATGTAGTACAGGTCTTGGCATTTTGTGGGTACAAAAAAAGGCCAAAGGCCAAAATGATTCTCTATTCACTACATAGTGCACCTTATATTTAATATAGTAGTGCCTCAAGTTTCTGCACTATATTTTTCCCACAATCAAACAAAAAAATCAGCTTCTACAGCAACCAACAGCTGTGCCACACTGCACTGCTGTGCCCCAATGCCAACTAACTGTATACTAATTTTATAGGGGAACTGTTTTTGCAGCTAATATGCACAAATTGACACAGTTCACTGTTTATGAGCAAATGATGCATTGCATGTGTCGACGCAGTCAGATGTCTGTAGCTGTTTCACCACCATCTGCAATTTATTTAATTATTTTGCAGTTCTGAGAGGCTCTGCCATTAACTATTGTGAGGACATGTTGTGCATCAACAGCATACTCAAACACGAATAGTTTTTTATATGCAAGCTGACTGAGTTAGTTTAATTTTGTCTCTAATGTGAGCATGCAACAAACTCAAAGCCTACAGATGTAGTATGTGGTGAGGAGATTGTGCTGTCCCTCCCTGTGTGTGAGGCCTCACACACATTGCACTCAGACACTGACAACCACACTGATTAAAGTACATGAAGGTTAGAAGAGGGGGAGAGTGCAAGGTTGGGTTAAAAGCACTGTGCAGAAACTCACTAAATATTCCCAAAATGACACCAAGAAACACACAAAAACATCCAAGATCATCTCAAAATCTCCCACAGCTGAGTTTGAGGCCTAAAGCTCAGAATATGACAGCAGTGCAACACAATACCTGATAATGTGCCAAAATATTCAAACTTTCTGACAAAATGAATATAACTCCACGTAGAAAAGTCCATTCATGCATTCATGGAAAAACTCCAGAAACTGTCATTACCTAAACACACTGCATCAAACTTGATCAATCCCACAGCCTGGGAATCCTCTCAGCATGTGATTTCAAATCTCATCAGAGCAGCACACTGTTTGATGCCTCCTCTGCTGGAAAATACTCAGAAAAGTTGTCTTGTGGCCACTTCAATAAGCACTGAAGTCTCAACAAACATTTGACAGCCCACAGGACCATGTGCTCAGTATCATGCTAACATCTAACAAACAGAGCATGATACTGCAACATGACCAAGCTGTTTCAGTTAGAACATGAAGGCAACACAGTCTTACCTGTGTTGTTATAAGTCATGTGCAGGCTGTGCCAAACTGAGGCACTTTTGTTGCAAGAAGAAAGCTCCAAAAAGATTACCACTTTACCCTCCTGGTAAGATGCTACTTCCTTGGCAGTGTAGCAGTGTCATGCCCAGGTGGTGTACTCAGGAACTGCAACCAGTCAAGCCTTTCCACCCTCTGACCTCATAGCTCACGACATGTCCTGCCTGACAGGAAATACAGACACATTACAAGTAAAAGGTATAGTAATGGTTAAAAAAAAGAAAGAAAGAAAGAAAAGTAAATCAATGTAAAATAACATTTTGAGCAGCTGTTTTACAAAAAATCGTGAAAAATGAAAATATTTTTTACGGTTAATTTCATTGCACAAGGTATAAAAACACACTCAAAAAAAAAAAAAAAAAAAAAAAGTGTGTTTTTTGTGTGTGTTATCCAGAGTGATGGTGCTCCTGTGGCATTTTTATTTTGATTTTAATTTAACAAAGCAGTCATTACAAAAAAAAAAAAACAGGAACACTGCTAAAATTACATTTTTTAAAATTTATATTTACAAATTTCCAAAAGTTAGGAAAACTATTACACTTTTGTTCATTGGCATTTTTCATCTTTTGTCCAGGCTTAGTGGCTCTAATGTCTTACTGGTTGTCAGCATGCATCTCTATTGTGTGAATTTCTCTTTTTTCACTCTAGGAGAATTAGTTTAGACAACATGGTGAATTCAGACTTTTCAATGAACCATTGCATGAGTTCAGATTAACCACAGCTAATAAATCATCCTGTCAAGTATGAATACAAATAGCCTGTATAGAGCCAAGCTAGAGACACTGAAGACATGTGTAGTACTGTAGATACATGACAATACACACTGTCTGATGCAACCAATCTCTGTTTATATGGTCCAGTCTGCAATATCTCAACAATTTATGGATGAACTGCCATGAAATTTGATACGCACATTTATGTCTCCCTCAATTGTGCTAACTTTGGTGATCGTCCCATTCCTAATTTAGCACTCTGATCCAGTCAAAATTTTGAATTTGTCCAATTCTCTTAATTATATCTGTGTTAGAATGCTAACTGGCCAAGTTAAAGTCCAAAAACCTGGTAAATAATACCTATAAAATATCAGCATTGCAAGCATTTTAGCATGCTGATGTTAGCATTTCGCTCTAATCACCACTGTGCCTCTAATGCTAGCTTCACTAACTCCTTGGAAATATCGCATTTGCCATATTTACAAGTCACAAGCACATGAATGGCCCTCCAAAGCTGTAATTACGAGTGGGAAATTGGGAAATTTTGATGATACCCGAGTTGCCAAGTTTTGACATTTTTGAGACGTTTCAGGGCGACAGAAATGGTGGAAAGCATGGAAACAGTGTCAACAATTGACTGCAAAAAATTATATATTTAGTAATTTTGTTCCTAGTAGCTATCATTTAATTTTAGTAGATGCACATTTTAGTATATGCATCTATTAGCTGCAGCAAGCACGTTAACTTTTAACTCTAAAGCTTGCCAGGTGTGTATACTAACATTGAAAACAATGTTGTATTTATGACACGGATCAGTAAGAAACTTTTTTAAAATTAATTCACATATTAAATTATCAGTTTTTAATCAAGTGTAAAGTGTATTATAGTATTAATGTTAACTTCTGTCCACATAGAGTGACCTAGATTAAAAAGACAAATATATTAAAATATAATATATAAAAAATAAACTAATATATAAAAATATAAATAAACGGCTATCAACATGTTGTTTAAAATGCAACCCATCATCTTTGTAGTTTCCATGTTGTTCCCACTTTATGACGTTGTAGCACAACAAACTCGGAAGAACAATTTCGGAAACAACAACCTTCCGACATCACATGAACGCAGCAACAGAGCTCCATGCCAGGCTTCAGATTCTTATGGGATGGCTTCGCTAACATCATTTCAACACCTAACAAAATGACAGAAGATTCAAAGAAGAAAAAAAACTAAATCTTTGAAAATTAAACCATCTGTTCTGTCCCAGTTCCACCAGGCAAAGACCTCAGACTTGACAAAGAGCGAACAAAGATGCCATCTCCATACAGACCTCCCCTTTGATCTCTCAGTATAAGAGAGTATCAGAGCGTTACGGTAATAAATCAAAACAAACGAACACAATCAAACTCAGGAGGAACATGTCAACAAACACGAAGCCTGTGTGGCCTTGTTGTACGCTGACCTCTGACCGTCACGCTGAAGAAGAAACCCCAAATATACCAACAGAAGGACGCAACAAAGAAACTCTCCAATCCTCAACGTACCTCCCAAATTCATAAACACCAGCAGCAGTCCATCAACCCGGACGCAGCCTCTTACGTTCAAAAGGGAGTGACTTTAACAATCGAGCAGCTGTATTTTCTATTGTTAGATTCTTTTGTGGTTAGGGATCCCAACACTATTAAAGTGGAATCACCTTAACCCAGTTGGACCAGCTTTTGTCATAGCTGAGGGGTTTTCCACAAGAACGATTGGTGGGGTTTTGTATACACTCACGCTCGACTGGTTGCATTATCTTTGCTTCACGTGTTCCCCCCCGAGTTTGTTCAGGGTCTGTAACAAAGAAAGTGGCTTATTATCACCCACCGGAGGAGTTGTCTGCACATGTACGATTCAGTAATTGCTGCCGCTTAACAAGCAGACTGAATTGGACTTGACATTGAGCCATTATTAGGAAATGAAATGCTGTTTTTGCAATTATGGGAGTTTGGCAGGGCCCAGTGAATCTCCCCTGTCAGGATCGGAAGACTTACACCCACAAAGATGTAAAAGTACTGTGTGATGTTTGAGAGTATATGTGATGTGCCATAAAGCTGTGTGAAATGTATTAATGGAAGGAGTTCACGGGCTGTTTTCTGCTGAAATGTGTTTTTTTTTTTTACTGTAAGAGGTGTCAGTGTTACTCAAACCAGACTGGTTCTTGCTGCTTTGTTTACAGGTTTAAGAAGAATCAACTGAACAACTTGCTGCTGTCAAAACATCACTGTTAACTATATAAGAACCAGTAACAGCATAAGTGCAATCTTCATAACAAGCAGTCCTCGATTTCTCTAACATATGCACACACCTGTCGCAGGGAATCGGTCATAGCTGCTGAAAAGAAACAAACAAGAAGGTGCAAGCTTGACCTAACAGTGGAACAGAAAAGAGATCTGGAGATGCTGACTGGGCAATTTTGTGCTGCAAACAGCAAAATAACAAACGTCTATCAAGAATATTGCAACCCCACTTTTTAGTAGGTAAGACAAATTACCTATAAATAAATATGAGTCACATATCTCTATGGCCAACAGCAATCCAGTTTGCACCTGACAACATGAAAAGGTCTTTTTGGGACTTAAAAACTGAAAAAAAAACTGTTGGAAAACTGCAATCCCTGTTTTATACTGTTAAAGAGCTTGTTAACAAGACTTACAAATACAGATTAAACTTTTAGTAGCCTTCTTGAATGATAAAGTCGATTGCTTTTTCATAATGCCAATTAACAGTAAAACTACTTGTGAATTGCAAGATTATCTGATATTTTTTTGTCTCTTTTTATAAGATTTTCTTATCTTTTATATAGCACATTGTCCTCTCTGTCTCTTCCATCTCTGTTTCTGTAGTTTTCTTTTTTTTAAAACAAAGGGTGAGGGCAATGAGAAACAAAAAAGAAATGACACAAGAATTAGCACAAGAAATTTTCAAACAGTACAAAAAATTACCTAAAAATTAGTTTAAGAAAAAGGCAAAATAAAAATGGCACCAAAACAAAAGAGGCAAATAAGACTTGGTCGGAAGTGCTTAAAAATTATGTAATTCTGTAACATAATTTGAAGTATATTATGATAAAAATAGAGTTATTTTCCCCTAGCTTTTGTTGTTTTTTGACATTATTTCCTTGTTTTTTAAATAAACAAAATCTAAATGTCTTGCAATTTGTGGATAACAGGTTGCTCATCGCCTTTTTTCCCTTGTTACTGAAAGAAATCACGAACGTTACTTAACTACTTCTGTTTGTCGCAAGTGCTGAGTGCTACATGAATAAAGTTTGCTTGATTTAATTGATGGTGTATCATACAATTCAATTACCAAATATTGGAAGTAACAAAAAGAATAGTCACACATGACCGTTTCATACATTTAACACTGTCTCCAACTAAAGTCAGCTAATGAAAGTATTAAAAAATGAATGAAATAAGTGTGACCCCCTGCTGTGATGCTGGCACCTGGTGGCACTGTATTCACATGGTGGACCGAGCGTTCATAAATAGTCATAGTAACAAACTGATCTTGAGTCGGGACATAAGCGTATTAAAGCTCCTTTGAGAACAGCTTCACTGAACTGAAATGAGGCGTTACTTACCTACTTGCCAGCAGCATGATGCTAATACAACATGGCAGCTCAGGGCGGCTCTATGCTACTTTCTCAGCCTCACCAAGTAATTGGTGACCCAGCGCCCCACCTGACATGGGCGGCTGGAGGAACTGGACCCAGAAAAGCAAGCAGGGTCAATCCTATGTGGGACCTACGTTATGTGTTCACTAAAAAAGCATGTGACGAGTAAAAGCAGTCATTCATACACAGAGGCTGTTTGACGCAGTGTTTGGTTTGGTTTGGACTTCAGTCCCATCATTCTGTGGTGGCATTAACGTCAAGTTTCAACATTCCTGAAAGAGGCTAATTTGTGGAGAAATGAAGCGACCTTTTCTTAGCTAATACACACAGTTACATTAAGTGAACCTGCGCCTAAAATATACAAGTTTTCTCTCAAAATCTCAGAATCCACCTGTGAGATTCTTCCAGAGCAGATACATTTAGACGTGCACTTGATGTTCGTGGATCTCTTGATGCCGGATGTACAGTCACAGCATTAGACAGCTCATCACATATTCATTTGATTCCTAAGTGCATTTTTTTTTTTAAATGAGCCATATGGACTTAGCTTTCAATCCTTAGTAAGCCTAGTTCGTTCCTCTCATGTTATGTAGCTAAATGTGATCTGTAAGTACTGAATCAAAGCGCACAAACTGTAGCAAAAAAGTGCAAATCAAGAAATTAAATTGCCCATACATTTTCAATAAATACAATAAATACAATTACTCCTCAACCGTAAAGACTAACGATTGTCACGATCTTTGTAAAGCATCACTAAGAAATAAAGTGCAAACAATGGACCTAAAAGCAAAGAAAAATATTGATCTCTGCTAATATGCATGGTGAGATACCTTCTGAGATATACTGCACCATCAGTTGCTATTTTATTGCTCTATATAGGGCTGCTCAACATGGAGAAAATCATCCGGTGTCTTCACACTGTCCAACCTGTAAAAGCAGCACATTTACATCTTCAAACTGCACCTCATCTGTTCTTACCTGTAACAGTCAAATTGGCACATTTGAGCTGTCAGCCACATCTGAGTCCTTCCTCTGTGGATGGAGTTGCTTTGTTGTCATGGAGATGTGGTTAGGAGACAGGTTACTCTTTCCTTATTATACATACAACTACTTGATATCTCACAAGTGAAACTTCATACTTTGGTCGCATGATAAGAAGCCATCTCCATGACAACTGAACACCTCCGTTAGTTAAGAAAGACCACAAGATGCAGCTAGAAGGGACCTTTTGTACCTTTATAATATTACCTCCAGTGATATCAGGGTTCCTACAGCCTAAAGCAAGTTAGATTTAAGTCTTTTTAAGACTTTTTAATGCCACTCAGAATCAGACCAATTTTCTAATAACCAAAATTGAACAATTTCATTTTGCCAAAATGTTTATTGCAACAAAAACATGACTTTTTGTCCATGTCAGATGTTGAAAAATAACTACTTTTTAGAGGGGAGCATATGAAAGACAATTAGCATATTATATCATCGTAAAGGTATCTATTTAGTTTACCAACAGAAGTGGATAATATCTGGCATTTCTGGTGTGTTTTCTGGACGATTTTATGTGTCTCAGTCTGCACGTGAGATTCCACTGCTTGGATTCGCATCATGATGAGTTTAAGAAAAGGAAATAAAGAAAATGCTTTTGCCAATTATTTTGTGATTTTACAATGCAACGTCAGAGAAAAAAAGATTTATAAAATCCTACTTCCCATGCCTGAGCATTTTAAAAACTTTTGAAAGATTCATTTATGTCATTTTAATACCAATTAAGGCCTTATTATTGGATCAGTGAATCCAATGCCTTTAAGACTTTTTAAGGATCCTTAGAAACCCTGAATCTACAATGAACAGTAGCATATATTAAACCTATATAATGCATTGCAATCTTTAAAACACACTTGATGGTGGTAACAGACATTGCTGATGCCGTCTGACAGTCCCTCCACAGACAGTTGTGTGTTACTGGGACAGTATTTATATGTATATATACTCCAGCTCTACTGTAGATGGTCCCTCCTCTGTTGTTTGGCTGAGTGGCTTTGATGCCAAATCATGTGTTTGTGTTTTGTAAATCCCCCGAGAAGCCTGGTATTTTTTTTTCACTGACTCGTCAAAGGTCAACTAGTTCACCGAGCAGACTTTTCTCTGTGATTCTCTAATAGTATTCCTCGACCTTTGCGCGGGGGCAATTTGCTTTTCCCATGCTTCTTTTATGACCTTACAGAAAGAGCTGTTTTTGTTTGTAAGATTTAGGACTCCACTGGACCTGAGGGCTCGGCACGCTTTAAAGCTGAACTTGTGTTGTACTTGTTGTGGTTGTTGTTTCTTTATTTGCATTTGACAAATTCGACTTAACCCTTTTTCTTTCTTCTACTCTCAATTATATCAAGCAGTTCTTCCAGTTTGGTTTCAGTATGATTTCAGTTTTATTTTAAAGTCTTGACTTTGTACTTTGCGTGCCACCTTCCTTTCATTTAACCCCTTCTTCTTTGTCTGTTATTCTATAGATTTCATGGATTTAAGCTTATGGAAGTATCAAAGGAACGTTTACAGGTTAAAACATGCTAGATGAGCTTTCCACAGCAGGAAGTATTCAAGGCATAAATTAGTGTTGCCATAAAGCAGACAGATGGAAAAGTTACACAGACATAAATTAGGTTTAAGTTTACAAAACATCCTTCCTGCTCAGGTGGCTGCGAGGTGGAAGCGTAATTATATACTACCAGAAGTTTCAGTGATTGTACTGGATTAATCAGGTCATAGGGGGGATTCATGTTGAGAGCCGGTTGGATCTGCTTTAAATAAAGTTTTAAAATTAAATCTGTGGTTCCCTTAAAGAAGATACAAAAAACAGGATAGGAAAAAAAGAGAAGAAAAATGTACTTACAGCTTTTTTTCTTGCTTGCTTTTTTCGGAACAACTGGATGCTTTAATGCTCTTCAAGTCTATAAAATAAATCAAATTAAGGCAGTATGACATGTGTCACATAAAATTAGGATTCACATACACAATACTTAATTTTAGGGGATCATAAGTTTAACAACAAATATTTTCCAGTACTTAAGATTGGTCGCTTTTTAAAAGTCTGTCTTGTCTCGGACTCTGCTGCATTTTTACTCAGGATTTGTCAAGAATACAAATGCAAGGATATCACTAAATTGACAATGTAAAAAGGGAGTGTTTGGTAAAGTTGGTAAAGTTAATTTCAGTTTGGTATTTATTTGCTCATGGAAAACAGAGATAAATTCCCATACATAAAATTAACCTCTGTAACACATTTTGATAATCTTATCAAGAAATTTCTCATGGTACATAACACATGCACACATATAGTCTACATGGCAATAACAGAGTTGAATGAAGACGATTCATCCAATTGTTTTCTGTGGATAATTTTATGATTTTCAGATCAATTGTTGTTTTACATGTTTCACATTTTGTCCATGTGTGTCATGCAGTGTGGGACTCGCACTGGTCTGGTCTCGGTCTTGACTTGGTCTGGGTTTAGGTGGTCTTGAGAGCAAGACTCATTTCCAAAATATTCAGAAACAGGTCTGACTTTTCTACTGCTATTTGTTGTGAGACATTCTAACCAGAATTAAGACGTGTACTCACCCGCACACATGATCTTTTCAAGCTACAATCACTGCAATTAACTCATTTTATAGTAAACCACTTGTTTAAATCTGCATTGACTGAAGATACATGGCAACAACTGAAAAGACATGAAACATGACATGACATGACATGAAAAATAATTTTAATCCTACAAAACTGTGACTCAGCACAATGCTGAAGACACTCTTGCACAGAAATAAAATATTTCTGCAAATTTTACAAACTGTCCCCTGTGGAAGAATAACCAGATTTCATGATTTACAGTAACTTGGGATAGAAGTTGATTTAGCCTGCCATCTAGTGGTGGTTTCATTATCTACTAAAATATAATACTTGGAAAAAGATTACAAGTGAGTCATTCAGAAGGAAAAGTCATGCAACTTCTTTTTTTTTTCAACATATTTATTGTCCTTTTAATTGTGTTTTATTAAATGTGGTTCTTGTTTGAAAGCAGCTGTACAAATAAACTTAAAAAGATTTTTTAAAAAAGTATGGTTAAGTGCAGCTGTGAAGGCTCACATTGTAACTGTATACAATAACTTTACTGACATTAAAGTTGTTTATTTCTGCTGAAAATTGTAATAATATAAAAAAAGTCTCATGTAACTGAATTAGGAGCAGTGTGAAAGCTAACATAAAGGCCAGCCAGCTAGCTTTTACACTTCTCCACCACTTAACACCAATTAAAAGAAGTACATTCATTACACAATAGCTGTTTGTGTGTATAGTGTAGAAATAGATACTTAATCTTCCACTTCTCTCATTCAAGCTCTAATAGTGTTTGAGCATCCAGGTTGGTGAAGCGCCTCCTGGCAGGACAAAGTAGTTCCACCACCAGGGCTTCTCTTCTCTCTCCTCGCGGATGTGGCTCAAATCAGCCATCAGGGTGTAGCGCTCGTACTGATTGTAAGGGTCAAAGCGGTCATAGACTCCCAGAGATGGGACGGTGTTCTCCTCTTGCACATCAGGCTCTAGTGCAGCTTTCTGCAGCACAAAGTCCACCCGGCCTGCTGTGGCCATGCGAGAAGGCAGGTGGACTTTCTTCATAGCTTTGGTGTATCCCGAGGCCGAGGCGCTCACAATGTGGATGCCGGGATTGAGGAGGCGCCAGTAGTCTCCGTTTTCAGCTGGGCATGGAGAAAGAGGCTGAGTGTTTGGACTTAAAGTTTACATGCTTATATCATGGTAGGACAAAGTTTTTTTTTACTTAACTCATCACAGGGAAATCCTGAGCTACAAACTGCACTAAATTGTATGTAATTGTAATTGTAATTTGTATGCTATCTAAGGAATTAGGGCCAAACAAATAACATTATGTACTCAACGTGAAGTGCTGTCCTTAAAATATCTTAAAAGTTCATTGGTTACACACGGGACACGAACACTGGTGTCGTAGGGAAAAGTCCTGTGTTTGTTTGACCTATCCGTTACCCCAATCTAATGCAGACTTTGCTCTTTAGGGCTCATTTATGCTCAACATTTGATAAAAGTACAGACAAGGATGGAGCCTTCTGTCTCTGCAGTACCTTCAGAGATTGTTATATCCAAAGTACTGGTTCATAATTACATAGGTTATATGTATAAATTCTGTTCCATTACTTTTCTTAGGTAAACGTATGAACAGTGCATGAGAACAACCTGCACAGGTGTTCAACAGATTAATATGCTTACACCTTGCAAGATTTCACATCATTGTAACCATTTGAAACAGCTGCATCATTACAGAGTTGGTTGATGCTATATATATATATGCTATATTATGTTTATATCTCCTATCATTATTTATATTCTGTGTTTTCCTCTCAGTATTATTTGCTCGGCCCCTCTTCTCTCTTGTCTTTCTCAGCTGAAGACATAAATGCACCTCAACACATGTACATGAGTGACCTCAATAACCAACCACAGCATAGTAAAACAACCAGTTGGCATGTCAACAACAGAAAGAATACTATCATGCCTTATCATTTTTTTGTACAATTGATGTTGTTTGTCTTCTTTTTGTTTTGTCTGTCTTGTATAAATTCCCATCTCCATCTACCCTCATTGCCTGTCAAAGCCATGTTTTTGTTATTGTTTACATACTGCCCTATGCACTCACTAATAAAAAAGGAGGAAAAATAAATATAAAATACTCTGCAATTAAAATATAACTATATGCTGCAAAAATATACCACTGATCCACACTGGACTGCAAGTCAGGGTATTTGAGCTTTATTTGAACAGTCGACTATTCTTTTATTTCTTGTAAGTCCTTAACTTAATGGAAGTGCGATACTAAATCTAAGTGCGATACTAATCATCTTTGAAAAATGATGCAACTCATTTTTCATTACCTGTGGTCACATCATGTCGTATTCCTCTGACTGATATTCGTGCACCTTTGATAACATTTCCCTCCTCGTCTTTTACGATTCCTCTGATACCTCGATGGGCCTAAAAACAACACAAAACAAGCCACTTACAAAGAATCATTTCCAATACAAGTTAATGAATAATGATGGAGGGTCAGTTATCATACACTCCTTGTTTTGTACACCTTCATGCTGAGGAATGACAAGGTGGATTGGTGTCTGCACTGAAAGCCTTATCAACATAAGGATCCACTATAGAAACTGATTCATTACAAATGTCAGTGGTGAAACCTTCATCAGCCATATTTCAAACAGTATTCTCGCAGCAGGAGCCCTGTTGTTGCATCAAATGTCACGAAGTAAAAAGTAGGAATGCTACTAACGTCTCAATCTAAAGTACTCTGTTGATTCGTTTTTTGGTCTATAAATTGACAAAAATGATAAAAAAGTAAATTAGCGTCTCCAAAATCCAAAGATGATATCTTGAAATGTCTTGTTTTGTCCACAACCCAAATAGTTTCAGTTTATTGTCATAGAGGAATAAAGACGCCAGAAATCATTCACCTTTGAGAAGCAGGAATCAGAAACTTTTGACTTTTTTTCTTAATGAATTGCTCAAACTGATTAATAAATTACATTAGTCGGCGTTCAATAGTTGACAACCAATCGATTATTCGTTGCAGCTGTAATGAATAATAACTTATAGCCTCCACTTACTCAATGTTTAGGAGGCCATGTGTTTCTAAAAAGTAAAAATGTATTAGTAAAAATGCATACCAAATACTGCATTGCATTGATAAGTGCAGTATTTGAGCTAAACACCAAGTTATCAACAAAAATAAGAAAACTGAGATACATAACCAAAATCATGATCTTACTGCTTCCATAAATGTGAGTAGAGCCTCGAGGTTTTCATGCCAGGCAATGAACAGTTCCTCTTCAGGGGGGTGTTTATCACAGCCCAGCTCCACAGTCAACTCAAAACAGTTGGTGTGAAGATAGTTGAAGTCTTGCATGCCTGACCGGAGAGAAAAACAAAACTGCTTTACCGAAAAATCGCTGAGAAACCATGCTGACCTTTCCCCTGAACCTGCCACAGCTTCCTCCTCACTGTGCTCCTGGTTTTCTATCAGAACTGGTCTCTCAGCGCCCTCTAGTGGCTCCATTTGGCATTTCATGTGTATTTCAGAGTCAGAAATCACAACTTTTCCTGTTTCAGCTCACCCCCTGCAAAGCTGGACCACTGAGCTCCATTAACGGTTCCTCTCTGACTGTGACTGCGAGACGGTCCACAGCGCGCATTTTCATTGGCCATTCTCTCATGAGCAGTTGCATACAGTGCTGCAAGATACTTGAATACCTATGGAATAAACACATGAGGGTTATATTTCACTTTTTTAAGTTAGCTGCAGACAAGAAGATAAACATTAATTGACATTAAGTTCTGAAATTTGTCCAAAACTGGCACGGGGAAAATAAATATGCATTGTTTGGATGTTATTCATTAAAGGTTATCAAGATGAAGTTGAGTTTTTCTTCTTTTGGATTTGGATTCAGCACACTTCTGGTTGGTCATGTGAGCTCGTTCACCTTGTCGTCCGGTGCTGGGGAGAACATTTCGCGTCCCATCGGGTGTTTGGACAGATCGAAGGGGTAGGACACCACCAAGTCCCCACCGTGGAAGTTAGCGGAGAGCACGAACGGAATGGAGCGGATCCATTTCATGACAGCGTAAGTCTCTGGTGCAACCTGGATTGCAGCATTAAGACTTATTCGGACCAAGAAATGAAACAAATCAGGTTTATTCGGCTACAGTTACTTTAGTTTATTAGGCTATAAAATATCTTTGACTGACACAACATATATGGATAAGGATTCATACTGTACCTTACCAAACCAGTAATAGTCTGGGATTGGGATGTGGTCGGTGCGGTAGCCCTTCTGTCTGCGTCGGTTGTAAACGACAGACGTCAAATCGGGGAAGTTTCTGTTCAGGTCGAGGTTCTGAGCATTGTTCCGGCCGATGTTCCAAGAATCATATCTGTGACCCTGCGGACGTCACAAAAGTGTGTTTCAGAAAATTAAACAATGACAATTATTAGTTGGTTAAACAGCCAAATACTGTCTCACTTACTGCTGCTATGTTTATGAGATTTCAGTCTACTAGACTATTATTAGATACTTTGACAAGAATCACATTTGTTCCATAAACACATGCATATGCTGGGTTAATTATCCAGTCAGTTTTATATGTTGTTTTGTATTTTATTCTTCTAGTTTGGGATTGTTATATGGATGTTGTTGCTCTATAATGCTCTGTTTGTCCCGAATGTCAGATCTTCAGTCTGTGGTGCATATTAACAAGTTTGCCTTTGTTTTTTATGTTGTTTTATTTTTTATTCTAATTAATGGATTGTATAATGGATCTATAAACTCAGATACTGACACATGCTCATCAAAAGACCAAAGACTTACCAAACCAACAACTCCAAACCAAAAAAGTATTCAATTTACCTCATATTTATGAGGTCGGGGGACAGCAAACATTTTGCTTTCATTTTAAAAACTGTCGATGAATAGTCTGTGGATTGACTATTTGATTTATTGAATAATAATTTCAGAGCTTGACGCATGCTAAAACCAAAGGGGAGTGTTCGGTCATGTGTTTCGATGTCTCCTGTTTTAAAAAGGCTCTACACATATGCAACAAGGTACTGTAAGTGGAAACAGGTTTTGGCCTAAACTTATCATGATGAAGTAAAAGTTGGTTACACAATGTAAAGGCTATAGAGTAATGACACCATCGGCGTTTAGATTGGCTCCCTATAAGACTCGCTATCACTGTCCTACCAAAGCAGGACGAGGATAGCACCTTTGTTTTCCTGGCAGTTCTCTGTAGCTATCCCCAAGTACCAAAGCGTATCAGTGAAAGTTTTTTGCAGTTACAATACCCAGTAGAGTAAATGTCAGACGGTGGAACAACCAAATAGATCTGGAAACTGTGGTAATTGCTGTGGCAATGTGGTTATCTTCTAATCTAATACCACCTGGAAACGTTTCGGGAAGGGGAGTTGAGTTGAGGTATTTTCACATGCTGTATGGCTCAAACTCCACAGTGACAAACGTAAGTAACCGGGGAGAACTGACCTGCTCCTCATCACCACCAAAGTCATTGTCCTGGAGTCCAGAAATAGCCACCTCGTATCCATCAGGGTTCATGGAGGGCAGGATGTGGATGCGGGTGGTGTTGATGAGGGTCTGGATGCGCTCGTTCCCGAGCTGGTACTCTGAGCACAGGTACTGAGCCAAGTAGATCAGCAGCTGGCGGCCCAGGACTTCGTTCCCGTGCATGTTGCCGACGTACTTCATCTCTGGCTCGACTGCAGAAGGTCACATTTACAGTAACGACTTAACTTCCTTGATAACGAGAAAGAATGCAGATTATCTCGCTCCGACAGTACTCACGCAGCTCATGTTGGCCGGGGTTGTTTGAGAACTCGATCACGAGCAGCTCTCTGCCCTCCATGCTGCGGCCGATGCTGTAAGTTCTTGCTATGTCCGCGCATTGCTCCTCAGTTTTCTTTAAGATGTTGATCATCTGAGCGTTGGAGTGATAGGTGAACTGGATCGTGTTGGCCGGCTCTTCAGATAGAGCAAATTCCATGCTGTCAATGGCCTCTACATCCTGCTCTTCTGTGAAGAAAAACACATCATTCTATCATTTAGATCCAACAGTGACCGGCCACGTTGTAGATCTATCAAAAAATATGCTGTCTGCATTCTTGTTAGGCTGCCAGGATATAAATAGAGTGAAGAGTCTGGTATGGACAGCAGAAACCAAAAAGAGAGTGTGGAAAGTGGATATAACACCAAATGATGGGACTGAATGTGCTTATTTCAGCTGACACATTAAGCTGACAAACCAGCTGATGTCTGCCCTTATTTTTGTATTCACACTTACACACAGAAACCAATAATAGCTCCAAAACCACGTGGAGCACATGAAACTTTCCTGCTGCCACATTCAAATGACCCAGAAGAAGTCTGTCAAAACTGCCACTGCTGCCTTTTGCTACATGTGTATGCATCACGTGCAGCACCTAAACTTATGAAAAAAACTGTACAGGACTGCTGTGTGAAGAGCTGAAGGTCACATGATATCAAAGCATCTGCTTGAAATGAATATGGGAATAATTACACAGGTCCAACATGCTGCCAGACATCTGAACTAGATTCTACACGGTGGAAAAATTTTCTCACTACAATAAAAACGTTCATATAGTAGCAATACAGGTTAAGACAGTAGTTTAAGACGATTTTACTACACACAAATGCGAAAATGATATCACTAAATGTTCAAATCAGCTCCTGCTGTCCACGCTCTCATATGGCTCACACATGATTTCTGCTCTCAGTGGCAGCAGAGTGTCTTTTTCTGTCTTTAGAAACTTGTTTTTGACTCCAAGAATTTACAACATTTTCAGAAAATTTGGTCAGACTGTGTCTGCCTTTGTGCGGCGCACTGAGGCGCCTTTTTTACAGATGGACTGCTAATGAAAACACAGGACAATAGCCACGGGGCTCGGTGTAAGTGAGGGTTTATATGGCGTTCCAGTTGGATTTTATTTTTTCGGTGAGCCACATAAGCATGTGTGCAAACCAGATGCCTGCTCAGATGAAGCTCAAGACAGTATACTTGTCTTTGTCTTGCAGATGAAAGCAAAAAAAGTAAAAAACTAAACAGTAACAAGCAGAGTTCATACACATTTTTACCAATGAGATTCCTGGACTTTCAGCAAATTTTAGATCATACTCTGAACTGGTTCTTTTTCATTACTATATAATAGCACTTTTAAATATATATATATATATATATATATATATATATATATATATTTTAAATAATGAATTCAGAAAATGATAACAACTGATTATTGAAAAAATAACTTGATTTATAAGAGAAGAGGGTTGGTGAAATTTTAAAAAAAAAACTGGGGATGGACTGTTTTTTTGGGGGGGGCATACAACTTGAAAGTGAAATTTTTGGCAGAACACATGCCTTCCTTTTCTTTTAAAATCACCATTGGTCACAGCCAGAAACTGTAAAAACAGAAATTATCCTTCGATTTTCAAATTCCAACAGTTGTTAAAGAAATCACGTGTTATTATACTGGTTTTTCGAAAAAAAAATCCATGACTTTTTCCAAAACTTTCAGGACATATTTAGTTTTCCAAAAAACCTTTCCAGGCCTGGTAATTGCTATTTGCAATTAATACACAATACACATTTTTCATGACCGTACGATCCCTGAACAAGGAGCCAAAACTAAGGCCTGCTCACTGACTTAACAATAAGAATGATAGTGTTCTCAGTTCTCACCTTTGAGGCCCTCCAGCGGGTCATAACATCCCTCTTCATCACTCACAAAGAAGCGATCACAGTCCAGGAAGTAGGGCCAAGCCATCTCTATCCCCTCGAAAGCGTGGATGCACCTTGTCCGCACGGTTTCACAGGTTGTGCGACATGGCTTCAGCACCTTTGCCTTCTCACAGCGCGGGGTCAACACAGAGCAGCCCAGCATGCGGATCTCAGGGTTGCACTCTCCCCCGAGCAGAGATTCGGCCACGCTCATCAGGAGGTATTCAGCGCCGGCTTCGGCGTCTTCGCGGGTCTTGTGGCCGAGGATGTTGGGGAACATGGTCTGACTGTAGGGCATGTCATCGCAGTAGGAGAGTAACACATCTGTGCATTTAGCTGAGGAAAAAAAAAGAAATTAAAATAGGTTAGGAACATTTTAGAAGTAAATGATTACTAAGGGACTGTTTGTTATTTATGAGAGGGGAGGGGGTGATGCGAAACAGCAAGGCACTTCAAATAAATAAATAAATTCTTCAGCTCTGAGGAGGGAGTTATGTTTTTTGATTTGGCTTAAGGGACGGACATTCAACTTTAAATGGTCTCATTTTGTATTTTTCTTAATACCCTTAGAAACCCAAAACCTGCAGATGGCTTTGAAATAGAGCTACAAATACAAAATATATATCTTGATATTTTGAAATCTCTAAACTACTGTAGACTATAATAATAAAATACAGTTACATTAAAGTAGCCACTGTCATAGTAAGGGAAATTAATTCTTGTTATACTTTAAAAAAATCAAAACTTTATCACTGCTGCTGTTATCCTGAAGCTTTTGGTCGACAGTTAGATGTTAGATTTTAGCAAACAGATAAGCTGTTGCCAAAGTGTCTCTATATGTAAGGATTTATTCACTATGAGCTGGAAAAATACTAACAGCTATTCAGTTCATATGTCAACAGTTTTTGCAAGTTGCAAAAAATGCTAAAAAAAAATGCAACTAAAAAATGACATAAGCTATACTCAATGTACACAATACAGTCATTTTATACATCAAGCTTCAATATGCAAAGATTAAATTTAAAGTATCGCCCACCCCTAGTTTGAAAGGCATGTTTTCTTCAAAACTCTCCAAAATCACATCATTTATCATAGCCAGGAACTGTGAAATATGGTTATTTATGGTGAAGGGAGGGTCATGTATTTTCCCCCAGTCACTTGGGTAAACTAAAGGAAAAATATTTGTAGCTCTGGGGAGGGTCATGATACAAAATAAAACACTAACTTACACCCCCTTAGTCTGATAAATAAAGTACAGTCCCTTAAAAAAAGCCGAGAACAGTTAACAGCCAATCTAACTTTGTCAGTCTAATTTCGAGGGATCCAGACTTATATCTCCATCTGTCACACACTTAATGATGAGCCACAGTGTGCTGTCTTCAATCATCGAGCTCCAAATATTTCTATTATCTCTGGAAATTAGAATTTGAATATTTCATACTGCCATGGATCATCTAAAAATACACATGATGGTCTTATGGCTTTCGGGCCAGATTTCATTAAGACTACGCCCAATGTGACTTATGATCTCATCCGTTTTGTTATTAAAAACACTGACTCACAGGGATGTCACTGCACAAACAGTTGACCAGTCGAGGGGATTTACAGCCTGATCCCTCTCTGGTGAGAAAATTGTACAGTTTTGGGTTCAAAAGTCAAAGAAAAGCCACCATTTAGTCCACAAAGATGATCAACAGCTAAAACACGAGGCACGAAAAGCTCATGCAGGACATCACTCTTCGTCCAAGCTCAAGGGTACTTACGTTTTTCCTCCACTTTTGGCTTGCACAGTCCTGCAAGACACATCAGCATGTTATTAACTGACACTGTTGGCGGACACTAGATGGCAGAGTGGTTTCTGTAAATGACTCAATGTGGCCTACAAAATACTCTGCTTAATCTACCTCTGGTTTTGCATCAACAGCTTTCCAAAATGCCTCTCTGTCCACTAAAATATCAAAAAGTCACCAAAAATTCAACATATTTTACAGGATTATAAACTTTTGATCATTAAATCTGTAAAGCATGCTTTCATCTGAAGCACTTGACTAGCTACAGGCCAACATCTAATCATATTTACTATAAAGTTATGGCTTCAAAAGTTACTTAAAAGTATTTTTTAACATATTTTACTGCATTAAAGTTAGCTTCTGAATCTAGAAATCTACAGTCTGCACATTCATATTATGCCCAATTCCTACAGCAGGTTCCGGATGCATGCATGATAATAATAAAGTGCGTATGTGACCACATGAAGCTGACAAAGTTTACCTTTTATTCTTGGGTCGCACCGTTGAGGAGCACACGACACGAGGACGGCCAGCTGCAGCAGGATCAGCAGCATGATGCTCATTTTCCGCGGTTTTATATTCCGGATCGATGTGGCACCTCACACGCAGCCAGAGGGTGTGTGCGTCCGTTTCCCAAAGTCTGCAGAAATCCCCTCTAAACTTCCCTCACTTTATTACACGTATTACGGTCAACTATCAGGTTACAGAGGAAGTGGCTCCGAGGTGAAGTTGGGACATGAAAATGCTCAAATTGGCGCATATTTACGGGGATTTAAGTGTAGTTAAAATGCAGATCGCAGGCACATTTGGTTTTTTTATCTACTTTTGACTTTATAGTTGTTGACTTTTTGTTTCTGACTGGTTTAAAATGAAAGGAAATTCTGGTATTCGCCTCGTTACATTATTATTTATTCATTTAATATTCTTACCTTGTGTTATTGCAGTGTCATCCTTCCGCAGGTACCTTCTTCAGTCACATGACCTAATCTACAGGTCCTTAATTAGCGGGAGAAAAATGGTTGTCAGTTAAGATGCCTGTTGTGGTCACTACATAAATATAAAATTACTGAATTAAAATAAATTTTGTTTACCTATGTTAACTCTCTTTACTTGTCTTGATTAGGATGTTTTTTAATTTTTTTAATTAATGTAAAAATCAACTCTCTAAATTTGAGGAATAATGTATATATACAGTCTACGTGCTTAAGCTAGCAGCTAGTCTTTTACTAATGAAGTTAATACTAACCTACTTCAAAATATGCTGTGTATCATCAATTTATCATATTTAGAAGGGTATTAAACCAAACATGAAATTTTTTCTTACATTAACTTTACAAATACAATATATTAACTTTAATTAACTATTCAGCGAAAAATTGCCTTCCATGGTGTGCGCCATTTCTGAAAATAAAAACACATCATGACTCTTGAACTCAGAGCTTTAAAAACATTTCCAGTCATGAGGATCTGAATACCACAAAAGATGGGCCCATACTGTACTCAGCACTACCTATGTTACTCTGTCAAACAGTGTTAACCTATGCTAATGTTTGGAGAAAAGTTTAACCTGTTATTCAGCATATTTTGTAACCCCATGGATACCTGCTATCTGCACTGAAACAAAATGTTAAATGCTGCCAGGGTGGAAACCAGCATTTCGTCTAATATACACTATGTGCAGTAGACTTTACATATTTGCAAAGAAAAGCGAGCAGAGCATGGAAATATTTATGTCAACAGTTTCCATCTTGGGCAAACATTTCATATTTTCATGTAACCAAATCACACACACACACACACACACACACACATATATATATATATACATATATATATACATATATACATATATTGATTTAGTCAGTTTGGATTCTTTTGGGTCAAGTTTTACCACTAAACTCCATCTTGGGGCCACAAAATCAACATTTTAAAAAAACATGGGTGCAGCTGAGGGGGTTGGAGCTGTGATTTGCTTCCTTGCACTTAAACAAACAAGTCTCAAAATTCTCCTTAATGCAACAATGAATCTTAAAATTGCAACCAGGATAATCATGAGACAGAACAAGACCTTTGATTGTCTCAGAAGAGGACTTCATGTGCTTCAAGACTCAGCCAAGGTGATTGCCACCTGACCTGATTTCTACCCATTCAACCTCATCAAGTGAGCAGCTCTACATTGTAATTTAATGTGACTTTAGACACAAAGAAGATTTTGTCAAGGCTGCATTGAGCTTTTTCATGTTGAGCTTGCTTTACTCATTCAACTAATTACAGGGTCTTCTCTGCTTCAAGCCGAGCTGATCTGAATTAACATAATGGGAAGCATGATTATTCATCATGCAGGCAGGCGGATGGGCGTAGGACCCCTGGGTTCAAGACTGGGTAGAGTAGTTTGGCCCTCTGGCTGTAATGAGAGGAGTGAGTTAAGGGTTGTGCAAGCGAGAGTAAAGTCAGAATAATACTGCATCCTACAGCTAAATCAGGAATATAATTTAGATGCGTAGCTTGGTCATTTTTTTATGCAGATTATAGCATGGCCCAGAAATTAAGTGTTTGCAATGTTTTCTTACTTTTTTATTTTATACAGATTTACAATGTAGTTTCCAGAATTAGATGTTTTATCTGGAAGACATCCACCTGCTCATTACCACATTTAATCTGTAAAATAAGTAATAACTGTTTCAACCAAGTAGCAACTTCCAGGACTGAAATATGAAGCTAATACAAAATGCATAAAAATGCACTTCCTCTAATGGCCACTTGAGGTTGTCTCTAAAACAGAGTGCATCCCCATAGACCTCCATGTTCAAATGGCCAACTTTACAGCAGAAATGAACATGTTTACAGCCTGGCACAAAAAACTGTTTTGGTCTCTATAACTGGTTTCACCATTATTGACAACTCATGGGGGATGAAGTTTTATATAATTCAACAATTTACATTTTATTGGGGCTAAAAGTTACATTTATTTAAGGGTGGGCTGCTTTGTGGCGTAACCTCAATTTATGAGTTAGGTCCACACATTGCTCCTCCAAAGCACCAACCTCTCCACCAATCAGGGTCACTTCTGGCTCCAAAAAAATCAAGGTGGTGACTGCCAAAATAGTAAACTCAAGGCTTCCAGACAGGAGTCACCAAACCAATAGGTGACATAATGGTAGATTCATCTATTATTTTTACAGTGTATGGTTTCAGCGCCTTTCTCAAAGTGCACTAATGTGTCTGAATATATAATGTATATAGTTATATATACATAATATATACATATATTCCTGAAATTCAGTAATAGCTTTTAATTTAGGTAGACACACCATGATTTTCAGTGCCCTATGTGGCCACCACTGTTAAAAATTTCTTCGGGCACCACTGGCTTCAAGAGTTGAAGTCGACACCATAAACTCACTCGGTTGACTCAGTCGTTGTCCTTTAAAATTTAAGCAGCTGTGACAGATATTTTTCTATGCATACATTTTCCATTTGAGCAGTTTTAATCAGCAGTTTTTCCTTTGGCAGTTTCTGATGACTGAGGTTAATTATTAGTCGCTGTGTTAATATAGCCAAACCATGGCTGCAGTGCAACCTTGAGCTGTTTTTATGAGGTGTTGGTGGTCAAGTTGGCCACAAAACAATGGAGATTCCTTAACTCTATGCTGCTCATAATTGCTGCTGGTCCCTTTCCATGCATCACATCAAGTTTGAATAAATTATAATCACTAATTGGCAAAAATGATCTTTGACCCGTCTTTTTAATTACACTTGGCAATAAAGCTGCAGCAACAGAGACATTTACATCATATATCATCTAGGATATAATTAGGGTCACGAAGCAGATGGAAACAAAACAATGTGATGCAAAAACAGTTGATGAGCTGATGGTGAACAATGAAACAAGAGTGTTTTTGATAATGACAAATTATGTGTCTTTTCAAATATACCTGCATCTATCAATTTCAAATATTGAATATATAATTTTTCCATAATTCTCATATAATTTGAATAAAAGTCTCACTATTTCTCATTGATGTCAAAGCCTTTAACTGTACTGCATGAATTTAATTTACAAACTCGCAAATTAAACTAAAGGGCATCACCGAGATTCAATGACGTTACTGTCAAAACATTAATAGTTTTAATAGCTTTATAACTGACAGCTTTTATTGCACATATTCCACTAATAGCTAATCACACTGCCAAAGAACAGCAAGTGACTTACAAGAGGAAAAATACATGTGTATAAAGTACATCCAAAGAAACAGATTGTTCATAATAAAGCAGCTATTCTGGTTAAAGTATAGAACGGCTGAAAAAGTCACATATTCAAATCTGGCACAAACACAAAACAGTGTGTTTAAAGCACTTTGAAAGCATTCCTATGCTACATCACATTGCTTCCCCTTTATCTAGACAAAAAAGTTGTTCCTGTACAGTGCAAAATATATAATAACATCATGTAAATATCCATAGAAACATTTCTCCAGTCAACTGGCAAAACAAAGCACAGTTGTACAAATGCATTTCAGTCAAAAGTGGGCTATCTCTAATACATTCAGTTACAAACTCACACTTAAAAGGATAAGTCGGGTTATATTCTGTGTTTTTCTTGTTGTTAACAAATCCCACGAAAGGCCCAAAACCAATAATGACAAACTCATATTATCCCTGCCGCCTACTTGTGAGAACACTGGTTTAATTCACAAGAGAGCTGTATTTAATTACAAGTAAATGAAACATGTCAAAACTGAGATGCTTTGCAGACTAAGCTGGGACTTGAGCATGATAAAACAGGCACTAACATACACATTTCATTCAAATAAAGTCATTTGCTTACTTGGGGTGGACCACGGTTTATCAATTGTCCAAAAGCTATTGAAAACACTTCATTTAGCCACGCTTCTGCACTGGGTAACGTTTTTTTTATTACCATGAACCAGAGCACTGTAGTTTATTTTTGGGAGTGGAGTTTTAATGGGAGTGGCCTGTCGAAAGATTGGTCATGAGCCAAAAGGCAGCTAATTAACCAACACAGTCACTCCCAAGTCGTCAAATACAACGCTTGATCAGTGGCCCTTAAAGCCAAATTATGATGCTTTAGGTACCCCTCCAGCATCAATTTTGGATATTCAGGAACGGCGTGTTAATATATATGCTTGTTACATGCATTGTGTAAAATTTGTACTAACATAAATAACATCACATGAAATATGTCACTTGGGTAGCATGCATCACACACTAGCACACTTTGTTATTAAAATAACTTTTAGCTTCACACAGGAAACAAACAGCTGTCTCTAGAGTGAAAGTCCAGAGTTTGATTTACCTGTTCACCCTAGGTTTATGTCTTGCTCTTTATACTATGTCAATTAAGCATAAAAAAATGCTTCTATCCAGTGTATCTCATAGTGCCGCTGAAAGGGTGCCTCTATGCGTTGCTATCTGACACTCAGGGCCACTCACCAAGCATTGGTATTTCATAAATAGGGACTATGACCAGATTAGATTAACTGTTCATGAAAACTGGCAAAAAGTGACAACGTGTAAATACATGAGTGTATGTGGTTGCAGCTATTGCAAGTTCTGGCTAGTTATCTGGGGTATCTCGTGGTCTTGTAATTTAGATGCAATTCAGAATTTAGGTGTAACTTAGACGGTATGTTTGAACAACAAAAACAGTATCTAAGAAAAAAAAGTATGAAAATATTGAGAGATGGAGTTACACATTGTTGATTTTGGTCTTCTCATGGCCCTTCTTAACAATAACAGAAATACAGAATATAGCCAGTCTTACCATTTAATATCATTGTGTATATGTTATTTGCCTTTGGCTCCTGTAACTATAGTAGCTCTGAGAGAATTCAACAAAGTGCATCAATATTCAGTGACTGACATGACACTGCAAAATAGTCTAACATGGTCAATACAGAACATGGCAACAATGTGCAGCAGCTGAGCTTCCACACCTAACAGTAGATTATCCAGAAGCAGGAGCAACAGTCTTTCCTTCTTTTCACATCTGCGCTCCAGCACCTATCGACCACCAGCTTTGAGCTCTGTGCCTGCGCTTTGTGGCAGAGGAAAGGTCACTACATGTGGATTTGTCAAAAATCATTACAAAGTGGTTGGTACAGTACAAAAGGCCACTTTATAGATGTCGCTCAGGGAGAATAAGGGGTCCATCTCCAGCTGTGTGGTCCTTCAGTTTGAGATTAATCTGAACCCATGACTTATTCGATGAAATTGATTCGTCTGATCCGTGTGTGCATCTGTGTGGTATTGTGTGCCGATGAATCACAGATCTTTTGTTTACCGATACTGTCTGAGGCCAGCGTCTCCACACCGTCCCCGTACTTCCCTATCTGTCTTCCCCTTTGCCACCTTCATCCTCCTCCTCCTCATTATTGTCTCCTCATTCTTCTCCACCCACCACCTTCCTTATTTCTGCTCTCTCTTCGCCCCCCCACCCACAATCTGTCCCCTCTATCTGCTCTCCTTTCCTTCCTAACAATATCCTGTCCTCTCTGTCTCTCTGCTCATTCTTCTCCTCCGCCCACCTTCTTCCAAGAGGCAACCTTTATTTTTGGCCTGTGGTGTGTATCTGCCATGTCCGCGCGTTTGCCATTAGCTGATCCTCTGGAGGCAGTAGTCGTTCTCTGTGTCTAAAGAGCTGTTATGGCCAGACGAGGGGTACAGGTCACGGCGGAGCAGCCTGTTGATGACAGTAACCAGGACTTTCTTGTACTGCTGACGTAGGAGGGAGTAGGCAAAAGGGTCGGACGCAGCCTTGCTGTATGTCAGGCACTTACTGATGATTCCCCAGTGGCGGTTGATGTCCACGAAGGGTAGGAGCTCAGCCAACCTGAAGGGGCGGCAGCAGAAACATGACTAAACAAAAGTACATTTTAGTCAGAGATCTTTTTTTCTTAAGCTTTTCAGATGCTGAAAGTTGTTGGATGATTATGTAAGACTTAATGTACAGAGCTTTGAACACATTAGGGACTGTGTGAAAATTAATAGGGGAGGTCAAAAAAGGGAAGGGCGTGGGCAACTAATTTTTTTTTCTTTTCAAGCACGGGAAGGTCTTTTTCAAAACTGCTCATTCCAGATTTCTATTAACACATTAGGGACTGTATGAAAACTATTAGGAGAAGTCAAAAAAGGTAGGAGGAGGGTCTTTTTTTTTTTTTAAGGAAGGGTAATCTAATTTTTGTAAATGTTGTCAGGTGATAAGATAAGGCTTAATGTATAGAGCCTTTAACACAGAAGATAGTTGTTTGTTGTTTTAATTGCTCATTCCAGATTGCTATTAACACTTTGGGACTGTATGAAAATTATTAGGGGAGATCAAAAAGGGAAGGGGGTGATCGTCTGAATTTGTTTTTGTTTCTTTTTCTTTTTTTTTATAATCAGAGGAAGATTTCTTTTCTTTTTTTTTTAAACTGGCTCACCCTAGATTTCTATTAGCACTTTAGGGACTTGAATAAAATTATTGGCAGGGCTGAATGTATGCGTGTGTGTGTTGGATTGCATTTCAGAATTGTCCAGCAGAGAACAGCTTAAACCTGCTAATTTTAAATCCAAATATAACCTCTCATTAGTTTTTACGAGGACTTGCAAAGCAGGGGATTTCTTTTTATGACATGGCATCTTAAATCTTCCATAGAACATAAAAAGGAAATATATGACAATGTCTTTGTGTGATATATTAACGACATTTTAAATCATCCAAAGTATCAACACTGTTTTATACTTCACATATACACTAATATACTGTTCTGTTTTTATGTCAAGGGGGATTTTATTGTCATTTTGAACAGCACTGGAAAGGGCTTTAGTTTTTTTTAAAAAATGACTTAAGGTCTCTCACATTCCACTAATTTACATACGGTGCCTGATGTGCTAATTGGGGTAACATTATGTAACAAAAAAAGTAATGGAAGCACAAGGTTAAGACAGAGGGAGAAGAATATCGCCCTTTTACATTCAGTGAATGTGTAAAAAGGCTCATTTAAAAGCAGAACAGATACATGAGGAGGAATTGTCATCAGCTTAATTAGATGTTTTGGTTTCAACAGTCACTCAGGCTGCTTCCAGTGGGTCGGGTCACAGGGTTATTCCAATATACCAGACGCCTTTTCCTTGTTAATGTGTCCTCACATTTCCCACCCATATAAATGCAAACACCACAAATGTCAAACTGATGGATCATCGCCACCACATCTGGCAAACAACTGGTTTGTGGGCCCCTAGGGCATTTCCTCTTTTGTCTGGGAGCCACTTTTTGTTGTCTGCACTGCATTTATTGTCCTGCACTGTATTGTGTGTTTAAGTGGCAGCAGCACGGCGAGCCACTTCTTCACAGGGTGATATAGGTGGATAATGAGCCAAACTACAATGGGACTATGCATTTAGAGAGTTGAATTGTGTCTGATCTGATCAAACGGTGTGACTGATGTGTATCTCTGATGAGTTTGGATGCAGAGAATAGGTTTGTGCATTATTGTAAGGGACTGTTTGTTATTTATAAGAGGGGAGGGGGTGGTGCAAAATGCGGCAGGCACTTTGGGGAGGATGTTTTTTGATTTGGCTTAGGGGAGGGAGGGACTTTTCACGTTAAATGGTTGGATTTTGTATTTATTTTAAAAGAACAACAACAAACAACAATAACAAAAAAAATAATAAACCGTCAGAATCCCGAAACCAGCAAGTGGGTTTTAAAAGCATGTTTTCTTTAAAAAAATATCCAAAATCATACCTCTATCACAGCCAGAAACTCTGAAATATGTTTTTTTTTTTTTAAATATAATGTCCAGTAGCCAATTAAACTGTTTTCTTTTCTTTTTTTTGTGTCAAATTCTGTAGAGATATCAATAATATAATAAATATTATATTAATATTTTTTTATTCTTCATTCAAGTTACAAATTTGATGACTTTAGACTTGAGAAAAGAAAACAAAAAAGACTTGCAACTCAACTTGGACTTAAACACAAATGACTCATGACTTTACTTAAAACTGAACCATATTCAGACATGAAAATACTCACACAGATGATCACTGAGGGAAGCTCAGGGAAAATTATTTGTAGCTCTGGCGAGGGTCATAATTTAGAAAATAATAGTATAGTACAGTCCCTAGATGATATTATTTATCTTTTAAGTTGTATGAAGTTAAATGAAATGATTAATGGGTTACTATCAATTCATCTTACCTTGTTATTACATAAGGAGCAAAGCAGATGATGAATGAGCCGATGAAGATGCTGATCTTCTTTGTGGCTCTCTGCTTCCTCCTCTTTTGCTCTGCTAAACATCTCTGCTTCACGCTGAAACACCAAAAGACCTTTTTAAGTCTATGAATTATAAATCGAGGGATAAAACTTGCCATAAATGAGGAATACATGAGGTAAAGTACCTTGGGTGAATGTCGACCAGAAGGAAAAGAGTCTGCATGGTGATAATGTCGATCCTCTTGCAGTGAAACCTGGCGACTTTCAACACCTTCAAGTATGTGAAACACAGTATGAGCAGGGAGAGCATGAAGCTGGTGGCGTGGAAAACGACGGTGAAGATTGTAAACTTAATCCTGTCGCCGGTGTCCTCGCTCGGCTGCAGGGTGCAGGACGCGTACACGTCGTTGTAGTCGACCCAGGAGAAGAGCAGCGCGGTCAGGGAGAAGGTGAAGGAGTGGAGCCACGAGTAGCACACCATGATCAGCGCGTCCTTGTAGCGCATTTTAGTGGAGTAACTGAGCGGGAAGACCACCGCTATCCACCGGTCTATGCTGAGAGCCGCCATGCTCAACATGGTGTTGGCGGTGAGAAAAGTCTCCAGAAAGCTCACCGTGTGGCAAATGCAATCCCCAAAAGGCTGCTGGTCCCTGATAATCCCCACCAAAGTGGCCGGCATGTTCAAAACAGTGATGAGGATGTTGCAGAAGGACAAGTTCATGGTGAAAACGCCGGGCACCTGTCGGCGTATCTCGGTGCTGTGGACGAAACATAGCAGCACCAACAAGTTTGACAACAGCGAGACGACCGCGACCACGATGATGAACAAAGCGAAAATAATTTCAGCAAAGTCCATGTCTCACTCCAGGAAGAGCGTTTTACCTCTTGTTGGTAATGAAAAGCACTTGAGATCAACCATGGTTATCCTGCCCTCATGTCTCCAGCTGCTCACCCCAAATTCTTTTCAATTAAATCCCCCTGTGTCCGCGCGCCGCCGTCCTCTCCAACTTCCACGAGCGCTGTCCAGCGTGCTGAACCAACATCTCTCTCCTCAAACTTGTCGATTATTTCCAATTAACATCCGACAGGTGCGATCTGCAAAGTGAAGCGGCATCATCACACAGATCTGGATTGCGTGAAATGAATGATTATTTTTTACATATCACGTGAATAATCGCACGCAGAGACATGCACGCAGGGAACAACTTGTCCTAGTCACAAAAACACCAAAACTCACACCTCTTTTCCTACATATTGGATTATTTCTTTTTCTCCCTCCGACTGATGTTTGTTCCTCACTGCAAACACAAATCAATCATTCCGCATTAAGTTATTCACGTGCGGGTTTGTTGAGTCGCCCGCATTGATCACAGCTCGCGCAAAATCAATGTGGACCTGGAGACACAGAGGGCGCGCAGAGATGTCGCTCCTGGATAATTGGAGGCGCTTCTGCCGTGACCAAATGGCACCATGTGCACACGCGCGCCACAGAGGCACGGGGGCAAATAGATACCTTTTCCTGAAATGAATTATTTATAGTCCCTTGGCTACTGTAGATTCACTGCGCGCGATCATAATTGTGCCTAGTATGCAAAAATATACAACATGGCTGTTATTTGCAAGAGAATGCTGCTGTTTGTAGAATAAAAATTACGTTTTGTTTTTTTTTTAATCTTTGGCCAACATGATTTTGAGGTTATGAAGGCTGAAATGTAAGTGAAAGTAGATGGTTTGGGTTTTTTTTTAATTTTCAATTTGTACTTCTATTTCTACACTCAAGATTGCCACTGCCAACCAAAACCTCAAATAATAATAATAATAATAATAATAATAATAATAATAATAATAATAATAATAATAATAATAATAATAATAATAGTAATAATGAAGAATAGGAATCAATCAACAAAACAAAATATTGACATTGCGACATCATTTCTCTCATGGCACACAAAAATAGCATTTTTTAAGGTGCTCATAGAGATACAATGTCAGTCTTTCCCATCTACTTTCTTTTAATACATTTTAATAATGGAATTACTTTTATTGAAGAGTGCATTATGACTTATTTAGGACTTGAAAGTCAAAGCTTAGGACTTGACTTGGGACTTGCATGCAAAGACTTGACACACCTCTGGTGTTTAGTGTCATTAATCAAGTCTTTACCTTAGGTAGAGAATAATATATGTTTATGTTCTTGGCATCAAACATAGCTTGAAAAAAAAAAAAACACTTCTATTTTTGATTGATCATGAAGTGGAATCCCACATGGACTTTCTTATTTACCTAGCTGATCCTTTCATTTGCTTTCTTATCTAAGATAACCGTAGTGAGGTGTTCACCACTGTTTCTTTAGTCTTAATGTGTAACCATGTCCATAAACCTCCTTGATGCATTCTGAAAGAAGAAGAAATATACTATAAAAAATAGCTCTAGAAATTGAAAACGACTATATAATTCAAATTATGGCATAAAACACTGGGCATTAAAATCCAAATTGGAGTAACACACTGCAGCCGGCAACACAAGTGCACTTCAGTAATGTTTGCGCTCGTTACTGAGTCATGCCCAAATCTGGAGAAGCCTGAGTAGACGGTGACTCACTGGGGTCAGACACAGCCTGCAGGGGTTTTGTATATCTTTTCTCGTTTTCATTCGCTTCATACTCCCACTTGTTATGAGGCTTATGGGCTTGTGCCTGAATCCCCATCCCCTCCAATTAAGTGCACTGTTTTGTTTATGTAAGAGTGGTACAGTATCAGAGAATTCACTCCGCTCGGGGCCTGTTTTGCTCGTGGAAATGATGGTTGAGTATTTAGACTGATTAGGTGAGTCATCATTAAATGCAGTTTAGGGAAACCCTGAGGCGAACTACCTGTGAAGTTAAAAGCATCATAATTACAGCAGCTGACGACAGTCTGACTACGGTTTTTCAGCAGTGAGCTACTGAAGGTGTTACAGTGTGTGTTTTGGAGTCAGAAAGTCAGATAGACAAAGCATCAGCGGGTGATGTCAGTCCCCTACAAACAAGTGATCAAATGCCTGTGAGAAAGCTACAGCTGAGCTCCTGGGCGATAAAGTGCAAAGCTATTTATAGGCCTGATGGGGTGTCACCTCCAATATAACTCTCAGCGCCGGTGTATTACCTAACCGAGGTATCAGAGCGAAGCAGTGAGCACAGCTTCGACACTGCAAATGAGATTGCTTTTAGAGGATGCTTTTATGTGTGTTGAGCAATCAGCCGCCGCAGTTTTAGGTTTCCTCTAAAACGCTTCAAGGACCTGTAGCATTCGAGCAAATGAATTCAAATGCTGCAAGATATCCGGTGATTATCACTGAGTCACGCAGACTGGCCAACTCCACGCTTTTGTCTCTGCATCCAAAAATAAACTAAGGGGGAAATAAGCTGATCTCCAGCTCAGAGTTTGGGCAAAATACACCAAATTGCAATTGATTATGAGTCAGAGTCAGTCTCAAGCACAAAGAGAGAAAGTGAGGAAGTAGATCTTGTAGAGATAAGCAGAGCAGGATATGGTGTTAGGACAGTGTTCCAAGGCAACTGGGATCTAAGACTTTTTAAGACTTTTTAATGCCACTTAGAATGAAATTTAAGACCAGTTTTACAAAAGCCAATATTGAAGGAAGAAAACATGTACCGACATCAGTTCCTTAGGAAATTTGTTTAGTTTTTTAAACATTTATTGCAAAATAAATCAAAAATCTTTGGTGATATAATTCAAGAGGAATTCAGTAAATTGCTAAAGTTACCCATTATTTTGAGCCTTTAAAATTCAAATCAGAAAAAAGATTCATAAAAATCCCATCTCCAATGTCTAAGCATTTCTCAGACTTTTGAAAGACTGATTTAAGATATTTTAATGCCAATTCAGGTTTAGACTGATGGATTAAATGCCTTTTCATGGTGCAACAACTTATGAGTCTTTAAATTGTTTAGTTCATGAATTTTTTTTAGAAAATAGTGAAATATAGTTTGTCACAGTTTCCAAAAGCCTTACTTTTTCTTTTTTTAGATATTTTTTTTTGTAACTTTTTACCAATTTATTTCTAATTTTTGAGTTATTTCTTCTTCTTTATTGCCTTCTTCATATGTTTTTGAAGGAAATCAATCAGTCTGCTCAGGTTTCAAGGGGTTAATTTTGTGTAAATGTCTCTGCTTCTCAAATGTGAGGATTTACTGCTTTTCTTTGCCTCTAAATTTTTGTCGGTTTTGGTTTTTAGAGTCTTTTTTTAGCGACTCGTTAAAGCTGTGATTCACATTTTTTCTGACATTATGCAGACTAAAAAAGTGATTGATTTACAGTGGAAATAATCAAATGATTTATCTGTAATAAAAATAATCATTAGTTGCAGTCCTGACAGGCTCAGGTAGTTGGATTAAATTAAATCATGAGGAGAGCACAGTGCACAAACAGAGCAACACAATGAACGAGGTGTTTTTGCAGGGAGAGCACGACCGGAGCAGGGCACACAGAGCAGAGCGGATCTTTGCGGGCACCTCACGACCTCAGCCTTACAACAAAGATTGCTCTGAAAGCTTTCAACTTTCTATTCTGACCAGTGATCTTACATAACAGCGCCTGCCCTCCATACAAACCAGCATCCCAATCACCTTCAGGCAGCGTGCCTTGGATGTTCAGAAAATAAAGTGTGATCTCAGCACAGTAACGAAATCCCCCCGTGGCCCTCCAGGTACCTGGAATGTCATTTGGAGCTTGTACCTGCGTTGCACCTTTTTAAATTCACTGCCTTCGCAGAGTCCCGAGAGTCGGAGTGCAGCCCGAGGCCAGGAAGGAGGAGGGGGGTCTCAGGTCACGCGTTAGGTAACATGACAGTTTGTAAGTCTTGTTGCAGAGATACAGTAGTGGGCAACATGATGCCTTTGGATAGCTTTGTGTAATAAAGACTCAAGCAGTGCACAGATCCTTACTACTCTTTATCATGTGCCAATAAATCATTCATTACACTTCTTATTTTGCACATTTTAGCCCATTTACTACTAACTGTTTGTCCTTTGTGTTACTATCAACCATAATTTTATTTTAACTTCCATCTTCAAGTTACATAATCCATCAAAGTGAGCATTTAGTCACCTTTATTTAGTTTGACTTCTCTCTTTATTTATAAATGATGTTGTTTTTGGGTGATGTTGACATTGAATTTTGCCAGGGTTGTCCCCAAAGATTCTGTTTTTTATATTCATGAATGGGATCTCAAGGTGCAGCCGAAGGGGAATTGCAGGACCTCAGAACTGCATCTTCACTTTTTGCACATGATGTGGTTCTGTTGGTTTAATCAAACCGTGACCTCCAGCGTGCGCTGGGGTGGTTGTGTGTGAAGCGTTTTGGGATGAGAGTCAGCACCTCCAAGTCTAAGGCCGTGATTCTCGATGATTGCCTCCTCTGGGTGGGGAGAGAGTTACAGCCCCAAGCAAAGGAGTTCAAGTATCTCTGAGTCTTCTTCAAGAGTGAGGGTAAAAATTGAGCGTGAGATCGACAGGCAGTTTGGCGTAACTGTCGTGGTGAAGAGGGAGCTGAGCCGGAAGGCAAAACTTTCGATTTACTGATACATCTATGTCCTTATATGGTCACAAACTTTGGGCAGCGACCAACAGAATGAGATCACAGATAGCGGACAAATTGTAATTCATAGCATTTCCAAAAAACTGATGAGAAAAGCAAATGTGGACTTTATGAAACAGAAAAATGAAACTATATTTGTGATATGTTTTGGGCTTGCTGCTGGATGCCACAGACATCATAAAGTATTGACAAAAGGTCTAACCCACTGATACCCTTTAAACAATGAAACGTGAGACTAAAATGCGTTTAAGTACGAGTTTGAATATGCATAAGCATATCCTGCATCCTTTTAAGCTTTTGAAGCCTTAGCCTTAAAAAGTTACACTATGCAACCACAAGATGCAATACGCACATAAACAGTAGGGGCAGTGTAGTGTAGTGCACTGGCAGAACAAGAAAAAACATAGTAGTAGCAGTTGTCACAATGTACTTAATTTACTGTTTACTATTGTGTTGCTGTTGCTTTTTCTCCGATGATCTTGGTATTAAAATTTCTAAAATTTCCAAAAAACTCCATCCCTCAAACTGGTATGTAAATACTTGCAAATCAAAAGGTTCTCTGGTGTGCCCTCTAGTGGAAGACTCCGTTAACACGGGAAGCACACGGGCAAGTATGTCAACAGTCCAGTTCAAACTGGCCTAAAAAAATACCAGTGTCATACCTTAAGTCTTCATTGTTGCAGTCTTTATGGCATAACTTAGCTCAAATAATAAAAGGTTACTAAATATGACTAAATGTCCTGGATTATCTATTTAAAGCAAGTTTGAGTTCTCTCCACGGTGATTTTCCTGTCATATTGAAGTTAATTAACCACTAGCTGCCAAGAAGTTAGGATATTAATTTAATAATCTATTAGTAATACTTTGGAAAATGAAATAAAACATGCAAAACTACCAGTGCGGTCTTAATTCAGCACACACTTTGTCAGCTTGTCTCTCTGCTCAGCTGCCTCCAGGTGTGAATATAAATAACATAGTCAGTGTGCAGGTTTGTGAACACCTGATCTCTTTATAGTCACAGTGAATGTTGTTACAGCACAAAAGTTAAACGTTGTTCCTTCGCTCCAAAGAAAGCTGTACATCAGCAGCTTTAAATATTGCGCAGATGTTTACTCTTAAAAATAGATTTTACTCATGCTATTAAGGACACCATTATGTCTGTCTAGATTCTCATATGAATGTAATTTTTGTGGACCCAATTATTTGAGGCTGTGTTGATGCTGACCTAGGTCAGCTCATATTGAGTCACTATGAGGATGGAGATACGAATAGGGTTAGAAACAAGGTCAGAAGTCTTTAACCTTTAAAACGTGCCATGCTCAGAGTCATACTCCAATGATCCATCATGTCTAGATCAATATTTGATCTTAAGGTTTGTGAAAACAGTCTCCAGCAGTGACCAATCCATCTTAGAAAAAGCCCACCTGAAGTAATATACCACAACTCCCACCTTACACATCGCACTGAAGGACATATTCCCAAAACTATTCCCTGAGCACTGCCTGAGCGTTTGGGTTTTCATTTCTGATATATTTTCCCAGGCTGCTGGGATGAAACCAGTGAGGATAAAAAAAAAAAAAAAAAGACGTGGGCCTGTTGTGAATGACAGCTGAGGATTTTGTTTACAGGGTTAGTAGTGGTGCGACAGATGGGCCTCCTCCACACTCCTCAGTGTATGACAACATACCTGAAGCACTGCACAGACATAAAACTGGGCTCAAACATCTGCCACACACTCACAGTGTGTGTGTGTGTGTGTGTGTGTGTGTGTGTGTGTGTGTGTGTGTGTGTGTGTGTGTGTGTGCAGGCGTTATATGTTGCACAATTAGAATAGATTTGCAAATAAAAATCTGACATTAAAACTTGCTGATCTCATATTTAAGAGGATTTATGTTGGATTCAGGATTCATTCAGTCCCATTAAATATTTAACTTGTGTAACACCTTTATAGACTGCAAACTGCTTTCAGACTTTAAAGTAAGTATCAGACAACATTATATTATTATTATTATTGGGATGATTGGCAGTGTTGTAGAAGCGAAATCTGGGTGTACACACTAAATTTCAGCCCCTTTACCAGCAAGATGAAATGATAGATGATCATTTCCATCCAAGTAGTGCTCAAACATCTATGATATTTTAAAAAGTAACATTTTCACTGGCTTCCATGCTGATTTCTACTTTTTACCAACCTGTTTTCCGGCTGTGAAGACCGAAATAAACCTCCTACACACACATAAAGGCATACTCCTCTGCTGCAGAGCCCTGTGCACGGTGCTCTACTGGCAGTGGAAAAGGAGGCTATCGCCTATCTTTAGTCCGTTTTTCCATGTTTAAAAACCCTGCATACTTGTGCTGATTTCAAGTTTCGAGAAGTTTGTCACTGCCTTTGGAGCAGCTGAGAACTGCACAGGTTCTTCCTGATGTAAGTAAAAGTAACGTTACACAGAAAGTAAAGGCAGAAGTTCAAAAAAATTACACTTCTGAGGAAAGTTTGCAGTTAAACCTGTGTATTGAGGGGAGACGCCATCGCAGTAATGGCAACTTGTTTGCCTTCAGTATACTTCTCTGGATTTGTTTGTAACTCAGCTAACACATTATAGTAACAGACTTCTCAAATGATTTTCAAAGTCATCAAAAAATCATGCAAAAAAAACATACAGCAATCACATGCACGTTGGTCCTCACACAATCAGGGTCTCATGTCTCTCAATCACAGCATCGCTCTGTTTCGGCTCAAACTCTATAAAAAATACTCATAAATATACAGTGTCTCAAGTGAATAAAAAAAAAGAGAAACAACTGGCTACAATAGCCTTTTTTTAGCACCTGTGTGTCATTGTGTTTTCCCAGACATCTGATATGATATGTTATTGAAAATTGAGGCTCAGCACTGCTGGTTGGCAAACAAAAGGAGCGGGGGAATAGCTTTCATGAGTACTGTGCAGCTGCCACAGGTAAAACAGGAAGCGCCTGTGATGAGTCATGTTCCCATAGCAACACCCTCAGTCTGAGAAGCTATCGCACCATCTCTGGCAGCACATGCTCTCGACGTGGATGTAAATATCATTTACATGGGGGTTGTTATGGGCATCTAAGGGGATTATGAGGCCTCTATTATCTGCTGCTTTTTTTAAATTCCATATCAAAAGAAGAACATGGAGATTATATTCTTTTTACGGTAGGTGAGCAACTGGAGGAGTAATTTGGAAAGCTGGTCATAACATGTGCATCATGACACATTTCTCATGGCCCACATTCATTTCTCCTATGACCGAATGGTCTCTTCCGCCCTCAGATAGCCCCTGGTTTTATCAAACCTGAGAATGGTTTGGTCCACCGCAGGTGTCCAAAGCTCTGTCAAAGCTTTGTTCACAATGAGCCCTCTTTTATCTGCAGACCTAAAGGAGTGGATGCAGAGATAGCAGGGGTGAGGAAGAAGCAGAAATAGATTGCTTTGACCCAATGAGGACAGATCACATAAAGCCACATTTGAAAGGACTCCTTTAGTGTTTTATTAATGACCCAGCAGGCTGTGTCCTGCCTATTTATTGATTTCTTCATCAATCCTTTCGTGCAGTCAAAGACTTTCTTTATGAGGCTTTGAAATATATTAAACAGGCTTCCTGGATGCCTTTGCAACAGATATGAGGAAGAATAGTGGAGCATTGTATCAAACTGTTGACTATTTGGTTTGGATATAAAGCGCATTCCTTTGATTCGGGGTCACAAACACATTGTTATTCGAGAGGGTTCATGACCACACAGTCAGAGCGTCCAGCGGGCAAACGGAGCAGGAAAACTGTCTTTCTTGGCAGCGACAGCGGAGAGAGCAGTGCAAGAGCAGACTGTAACCTGAGTCTGAGTGGAACAGATTGACAGTGAGCCACTAAGCACATCGAGCAGACACACTGCATTCATTATCATTAGGCGACAGGAGCGCTTTGAAGCCAGCCGAGGCTCCAGTGGGCAGACGGAGCAGGCCAGCAGGCACGTGATGGAGCATTACAGCTCCTGCAGCAAACTATCAAAAGAGCCTCCTAAAACGTGCAGGCACACTGATGAAGAAAGCATTACTTTTACAGGGAGGGTGAGATGGACGGGCCTTTAGAAATGATGTGCAGAGATCACGACTGCTCTCTAAGATTAATGTGCCACTGCATGTCAGAGCTGTCACTTAATGTTAACACTGCTGCAGGACATTACCAAAATAAAACAATGGGCTACTATTGAAGTTGATATATTGTCACGAATATCATTTAAGTTTGACAAAATTGTTAATTCAACATACACTTACTATCTTTTTTTTTTCCCAACCCGATCTGAGGGTCTTCATCATCAGTTGTTATGGAGATTATTCAGGATGACCAAACATGTTCTCATCCTAAGCTGTCACATGTTGCAACTTTGTAGTGGACTTCTGCATGTATTTTTTCTATTTTAGGTGTCCTTCTGCATTTGCTTTGCTTAACCGTGATGTCAAGAAATGCACATGGTGGGATTACGCTGCAAGTGGTTAAATATTGACAAAACAAGCACATGGCAACAGACGCCAGAACTTCAACTTACGCAAATGCTGGCACGGATGGTTAGGTTTAAGCAATTCAGCTAATTTTAGACTTTCATTCTGACAAATTACTAGCGTGAAGCAAAAATTAAACACTGATGGATATGAAGAATTTAATAAGTTCCAGTAAAGGCTTGTAATTTTTTTTTGTCAGCCTTATTATGATTATTACCTTTAATACTTCTGTTATGCTTGTATGTTAATTATGTTACCAATCTGAAGAATTTCCACTCGCAGAAAAGCAGGCGTAACTGTTAAAAAAAACGATTACGTTGAATTAAATGTGATTATTTTAAGATGTTACATAAAGTGTTTTATCAAGAAAATCGGCTCAAAGACACTAAAGTGAGCAGCAGACACACCGGCTGCTCCAGTAGAGTTATGGCGCCCTGCGTTGGGTACAGAGAGCACTATGTAGCGTACAGTACAGTACAGCTTTGTAAATTATCCATCACTCTGTCCAATAATGAGCCCATCACTGTCATCCATAACAAAAGCCCACACATTAATGACCCTCTGCAATTACACCATTATACCATTACAGAGTGACACAGATGGATTCCATGGTGTGCATTTTTACTAAATGGATAAATGTTCATTGTTATTCATTGCTGCTGTTGGAGGAAAATCAAGTCATGTCCCGAGAGAAACTGAGAACCGTGCCACGTTTTTTCAGGTGAATTTCACCACAGGTAGTGAGTTTTGGGAGGCTTTAACAAGTCTATGCTTTGTTAAACTCATTCATCACATAAATCATATTAGTGCTAATTCTAAAGGCCTTTTAATGTTAAATGTGAAATTTAGGGTTTTAACATGGGGGTCTATGGGGATCATGCTGCCTTCACGTGCGCCTCGGAAATATCAGATTTACCGTATTTGTGAGTTACAAGCACGTGAATGGCTCTCCAAAGTCGTAATTGTGAACGGGAAATTGGGAAATTTCAATGATACTCGGGTTGCCAAGTTGTGACTTTTGCGTTACGTTTACACATTTTAGTATATCCACTTGGTATATTGATCCATTATAATAAAAAAATCAAAACATAGAAATGACATATTTCAAAAAGTGCTATAATAATACTACTAATAATAGAATTATTATTATTATTATTATGTAAAGTAATTTAAAATATATATATGTATATATATATGTATATATATAAATTTATATATAAAATTATAATTGTAATAATTATTATTTTTCCCTAGCTTCATTAAAAACAATTTTCCAATAATACTAATTGGTTGCAATTTGCAGAACAGTTCATATCGCCATTATTCCCATGTTTTCAACAGAAAGCAATCCAAATTTGCTTAGATTACAGAGGTTTAAATAATCGTAAAGGTGTCTGAACGCAGCACAAGAAGTGATGTTGTTCCAGATTTAAGGGTTAAAGTGTGATTTCATTATTATCCAAAAATTAGCTTGATATTTTACAGTGTGTGTAAGTCAACAATTACGGCAGTGTGGAGCTGCGTTTTGACATTTCCTCTACTGACAGTGAATACATTATGAGATCTATCGTTTCACCAGCTGTCTCCCTGTGCCCTAGCCCTTTGCCATAATAAACACACACAGTCTAAGCATTGACTCACTCCTCTCTAGCTCGGCCTGTTTTCTTCTCTCTCCGTGCTCTCTCTCACACACACACACACACACACACACACACACACACACACACACACACACACACACACACACACACACACACACACACACACACACACACACACTGATCCAAAGCTGAATCCCCTGTGGTAGCAGTGTGTCCTGGCTCTGCATCTCACAGTACCTCGGCTCTTACTCATCCTCGTCTAACCTTCACTGCGACCCATCTGCCTTCAGGACAAGACTCCCCCAGAACAGGCTGCATCCAAAAACATCTGCTTCGACCATCCTTCAAGGCATTTTCCAGGATCGGATGGCCTTAAAGGTGTGGACTGCAGTGTAGTGACTCATGCTAAATAAGTCGCATGAGTAAGGGAGGGCCAAGCAGTAAAGTAGTCACCACACACTCTGGGTCAGGACAGCAACCTTTCTGACACAGCAAACACACACCGTCATTGGATATTTATAAGGATTTACAGGCTGCACAGTTGGAGTTTGGGTATGTTAGGTGTAATAGGACTGCAGAAGTCACTAGCATGCATTGTGCAGAGGAAGTGTGCTTCCCGTCTCCAAAAAACTACAGTCTGGGCACCGGTGGGCGAGCTTCACGGCTCAGCTGCCAGAAGTACAAGAGTGTATTTGTACCAGACAGTTCCCAAGTGCATGTGTGTACGTTTGTGTGTGTGTGTGTGTGTGTGTGTGTGTGTGTAGTCTTTCTTTGCTGTACAACTACTCCCACTGGCTGTGTCCTTAAACAAATGTGTGTTTTAGTCAAACTGAAGGTGCTGTCCATTCTGGGTGAAGAGATGATGATACAGCTTCTTACTAAAGTCGGTCAAATTTGATAAATATTTCAGAACCATTAAAGTTCTTCCCGATTTTCTACATCAGCAAAGCAAATGAGGAGAAACCAGTCACTGCCTGACTGCACTCTGTGGCGCTCCCTACTGTAAAGCACCTTGACCTTTTGTAAAAAGCCATGAAATACACTGAATGAATGATATGAAGGGATGAGTGTGTTTGTGATATTGTTTTTCGTCGTTGTTATGTTTTGGTTGTTGCTTTGTTTGTTGTTGTACGTTGTTTTTTGGTCATTTTGTTTGTCGTCACGTGTTATTTTTATGCAGGTTACGGTTCATTTTATAGTTGTTTGTTTTGGTTGTTGCTGGTGTTTTTAGGGGAGGGTTTTTTTGTTTATTGTTGTTTGTTTTGGTTGTTGTTATGTCCATTGTTGGTTGCTTTTTTTGGCTGTTTTAGTTGTTTTTGTTTGTTGTCATTTTTCGGTTGTTGCTTTGCGATTGTCTGTTTTTCAGTTGCTTATTTTAGTTGTTAGCTTTTGGGGTGTTTGTTTTGTTTGCTGTTTTTTGGTTGCTGTTATGTCTATTATTGATCGTTTGCTTTTGTTTGGGTTGGTGCTGGAGTTTGGTTGTTTGTTATGTTTACTGCAAAGTATTTAGGTTTTTTAGATAATTTTTTGTTTCGATTGGGATTTTTTTTTGTTGTCATGTGTTTTGGTTGTCTGTTTTGTGTGTTGTCATCTTTTGGTTGTTGCTTGTTGATCTTTGTCTGTTTTGTAGTTTTTTGTTTTGGTTGTTTTTTTTCATCATATGTTTTGGTTGTTATTTTGCTTGTTTAGATATTTGTTTTGTAAGTGGAATATTACTGCATGAACAAATGTGACAGAAAACACTGATTCCAGTCTTACAGTCGATTTTGCTGTGAAAAGAAGAAGGCGGCTCCCAAAAGACAAAGCAGTCAGAAAGCAAGGCACAGTTAATCTGAGCTGGTTATCTAACGTCAATACTTTGGGGTGAAGTTTCACGGAGAAATGTTTTGGAAACAGCAGATATCAACAACAGTGAGTTTGGCATTGAATACTTGGACAGAGTTTTAGTCTTGTTCATTTATCCTGATTTAAATAATGACTTTGCTTTTTGGACTATTTTATTTGGGGAAAGTTTTTGCAGCACTATGTGTTGAGACTAAATGAATCACTTTGAGAAGTTTGTAAAAGAGACAAAGGTTTCTCAGTGAGTGAAATTAAACTTCCCGATGCCCTTACTTTCTGGAGAATGGAAATGGAGTGAAAATATACACAGTATGATGTATGTTTTCTTTAAAACGTGTAAACCATTGAGTTCCTGTGGACAGTCTGTGCAGTAGCATGGCTTTAGCATTTTGTATCATTCCCGAAAAACCATTTGTCACTGCTTAAAACAGAGAGAAGAGAAATTGCGGTCCGCTGCTTGAACCTTTTCATGGGGGCTCATCATTAATTCAGATACATTTTGCACAAATTAGTATGATTTAAGTGATTTAGCAGCTGTGAGCAGCCAATTAATCAATGCACTGGCAGCCCACCAGCTCCAAAATTTTGCGGCCTGTCATTGCAAGATTGATTCTGCCACACTGGCAGATGTCATTACTTTTTTAGTGTAGTCCATGCAGTATTAACAAGTGTTACGTAACCCTAATCAGAGAAGTAAAGTGAGGCTTTGAGAAACCTCCATACCAGCAATTTCTCGTTAATCTTTAATTAAGCATAAGGTGCAGCGTTGATTCATCCTTTCTCGACAAGTGCTATTTTCAGCCGCCGTCGCCCACTCTTACCCTCTCTGGGGAGGCGGAGGGAGTCTTTAAAAGCCAAGAAGAGGCTAACAAACATTCCTGTCAAAGCGCGATTAGATTGAGAAAGGCCATTTTAAAGCGGATGCCGTTTTTTGATTGCGGACGCGCAGGCTGGTTTAAATAATGAACGTGTCTGCTCTGTGTGGCTTTTGTGTTTGGTATCATGTTAAAGATTTAGACAATCTCTTCAGTGATGAAACTGGGCGATCAATCATAGTTAAGCCAAAACAGGAAGTCCTTCAGATCTGTTATTTGTGTGTTTTGGCACTTTAATTTTTTGGTCTTGCCACTGCCACCATGATCACATTGTGCACTCATGTTTAATATCATTACATGGCCATGTTTCTCACATTTACATGATTATGACACATAACACTCTCAAAGACAGCAGCACTAAATATTTTAGGCCCATATCTTTCAGGGTGAGTGCTCTGCACAGAACAAAGATAAAGTACAGCCTACGTACTTCAACATGAGTCGGATTTACATGTACAGTAAAAAAATCTTACAGCATCAATAATATGCCCGTAAAATCTCAGAATATCTACACTACTTTGCATCAGTTATATTACATTCACATGTTTAAATGAGGCTATAAGGCTTATACATTTACCAGTGGGGTTTAAGGCAAACGTTACGCACCATCAAATCGACCGAAAAGTGAAGAAATCATTTGACATTTTGGGAAACGCTGCTTATTTTAGCATAAACCTGGAAGCGAAGGGACACAGCTACACTCTGCCCTCGAATACGCCTCCCGACACATCTATTACAAGTTTATCTGAATTGTTCAGTCTATACTCAAACAAAAATTAAAAAGTTTTAGGTGTAATGTGCTGTAAATATTTCTCAACAACCAAAAGTTTATCAGTCAGACAAGCTATGGGAAATCACTTAACTGCAGTGCTGCTAGCTAGCATGGAACTAGATTTTTTTTCTGTAGCCTAATTTTAAATATATAATCACAAATATATATTTCTTGATATTTTTCTCTAGTTTTGTGGCAATTTTCTAATGATCCCCTCTCTCTCCCTCTCTTTTAAAAACTTATTTTCAGTTGTTTTTTTTTTCCTTTTTCTTTTTTGGTCACTTTTTATTGATTTTTTTGTTTTATTTGTTTCTTTGTTTCAAATCTGCTGGACATTTCATGCCAAGCGGCTAATGGCCTTTTTTTCCCCATGTTTTTGAAAGACATCACCCCAATTTGCTGGTGTTTCACAGGATTAATTGCATTCATAGAGTTAAAGGTGGTTATTGTGACATTAATACTGCTTTGTAAAACTATAATTTTATTCTGCTGCAGCACAAACAGCACCTGTAGGTGAATCAAACCCACATCAAATATGTCATCTTTCATTATCCAAACAACGCAGCAGTAGTCGTGTCTGTGTTTTGACACTGTGCGCCCTCCCCTGTGCGGCCACGCGGATCTGTTGAAACTGTTTGACTTTTCCTTATTGGCTTCAAGCAAACATGCAGCTAATATTTGAAGAGGCTGTGCTTGATGGAAGGTAAACATGGATGCTTTTATATTTGTCATGCACGGTTTAATTGCAGGATTATGTCCATCCGCCCTGCAACAATACGGTATCTGTTCAATCAGGGTGTGACCATGGTTTGACAAGAGACTTCTGGGTAATGCAGTGTAAGTGGCTTTTTTCTACTATGTGTAGCTGTCAAAGCACAGCGGACCAACAGGCAGCTGCTTTTGTGCCATCTGGGTCACCTCGGCTGTCGCCCATGGTAACGACACCCCCTCCCAGTTTCAGCCTCAATAGTAAACCCCCATTTTCACTTCGCATCAGAGCTGCCGAGCTACTCTTATGTTGGTCAGATATGTTTCCTTTTTTCACTTTAGCAATTTAGTGAAGGCGAGTGGTTTAACTCATGGGAGCAGGATGCTGACAGCAGTTCTTCGTGTAATGATCATTTAAAGGCGAGATGTCACTAAAAGCAAAACAGATTATGTAATATTGCATCATGGAACCAAACGTCCCAAGTGAAGGATACAATACAGTTCATCCCTGTAAGCTGCTAATGATTTGAGAAAGTAAATGTGCAACAATATGCTGATAATTTCTCACCAAATTATCTTTTTTATATACAATGTGTGACTCAGTTGATAGTACAAAGGGTTTTGTCCAGCCATTTGTGCCATTTATCTCATAACCGGGCCTATTTTTTCCGACAACAAAAAACTATCTAAGAAAAAATACAAGAGTTCATGTGAATTTGAAGCCTACTTTTGATGGATTTTTATTTATTTATTTATTTGACAAATGGGAAGATCTTTCATGGCAATTTGCTACTGATTTGGGGGATTAGGATGTGGTTAGAATTTTTGTAGGCTGCATCCTTTTTATGTTTCGGATCGATTTTGTCTTCCTTTTTTTTCATTTTCTTTGTCTTCATTCTTTATAGGATTTGGTTTTCCTTTTTTGCTCTCCAGTTTCCTCTCTATCTGTTTTCTGAGGCTTTTGTCAAGTTTTTTGTTTGGAAGAAATGTATTATATTTGTGCTAAAGTGTATTTTTTTCCTTGACTTGGTGTCTCTATAAGTGTGAATTATTTATTTATTTTCTCTGCAATAGTCATTTAAAAAGGTTGGGTTTTTTTGCATTTATCACCAGCACTGCCTGGCAGGCATCTCCCATCACCACTGACCAAAACAGTTTTTTTCTTCACCAAAAACCGGAAAAGCAGAACCTGTGGGTGTGCGACAAGATGATACATTCAGAGTGAAAGCAGTAGCAAGTCAGTGAGGCGTCATCTCTGAATATTTAACGATGTCATCGTAGTTGCAACTGTGTAGCTGTTTGTACAGTCCTGAAATGCAGAACAGAGCTTCAACTAAATAACAGCAATTCACAAAACAGAAGAGCAGTTTGCAACCAGCAAACTGGGTCCAGCACTGTGTAAAAACACAGCAACAATTCACAAAACACAACAGCATATGCAAAACACAAATTTGCAAAATTCAACAGCAGTTTGCAAAATCACTATGACCGCAATTTGTGAAATGCAACAGCAATTCACTAAAACACAACAGCAACTTGGAAAACGCAATAGCAATTCACTAAAACACAACAGCACTTCGCAAAACAACAGAAATTCACAAAAACAAAACAGCCTCTCGGAAAAACACAGCAATTTTCAAAACGCAACAGCAACTTGCAAATTCACAACACCTCAGGAAAACACAAATTTGCAAAACTCAACAGCAGTTTGCAAAATCACTACGACCGCAATTTGTAAAATGCAACAGCAATTCACAAAACCCAACAGCAACTTGGAAAACGCAACAGCAACTCCCAAAAACACAACAGTATTTTGCAAGACGACAACAGCAGTTCACAGAACCAGAAATTATAGTTCAGTTTTTCATCGTTTGTGTTTACATGAAGCATTTTACTCGTGATTATCACTCATGTAAACATGTAACCTCCATACTCAGTGTTTTCATGCTCTCGAGACACTACAGTCGCTGAGATTTAAGGTGGTAATTTGAATAGAGCATGGAAAAAAAAGGAAAATCCATATTTGGATCTGTTTAGCACTGGAGGAAAGGGAAGGACTGGGAGAGTGGGAATTCACACACTGTGAGGCACCACTTTTTTTGCAGAACACAGTATTAAATTAACATCTCATCAAACATTAATTCAGTGGATTGGCTCCCAGGTGGATATTTGAACAGGCAAAAGAAATGTATTTAGATGCTGTGGATCAATCTAAGAGTAAAAGTTAAGGTTTTCTATTCACTGGGATTCTGTTGAAAAATATATATCCTCATTTCAGTTTAGTAAACGAGATAAATCAGTAAATAAACGAAAGCTTTAGACTTGTGGGAACACATGAACTCTGTTCTAATTTTAACTCCATGTAAATGTGAGTGAATTGGGTAGATGCCATGGCACAACCCGTGTGTGTGTTGTGTATTTCCAGCTCTGTGTCGAGAAGAAGCACCATCCACGCTCCATCTCCACTGCCAACTTTTTGAAGTGTGTGCTGAATGGTGAAATGTCAAATGGAAACATTTTCAAACAGACCCCCCCCTCCCCATCTCTCTCTTTCTCTCTCTCTTTCGCTTCATGCGATGCCACAGTGACGGAGCACCGGGTATTACAGCTGGAGAGCCTAACACCCTTATCTCTGAGTGTCACCCAGGTCTGAGGTGATGATGAAGGACGAGGGAGGGGGTGCTGTATGGGCTGGTGAAAAGGAGTGTCCTGCCAGAACAGTATAACACTCTGAGTATCGGGTGCAGATACAATATAGAGACTAAAGTGTGTTATCCGCTGTGACCATCTGCTTGTCAGCTTTGAGATATTGATCGAGCGCCTGGATGAAAATATCATCCTCGACTTATCAAGTGGGAAAGGATTTAAGATGTGTTTTGGACTTTTCTGTGGTTGTAAAATCCTCCAAGGAGCCCCCCTTTTTTAAAGTTAAAGAACAAAGTTTGAAAAAGTTCATATATGAGTATTTTCTATGTTATTACCGCTGACGTTATTAAACCAAAAGCAATTGCATAATTGGTGAATAATCAGAATAAAAGGTTCTCCATCAGATGAAGAGAAAAAAGTTAAAAAGTAATCAGATTAAGAGGAATACATTTTTTAACATGCATATATTTATATGTAGTGTTAAGAGAAGTAGGACATCAACAAAGTACCATTATTTGATCCATCTTTTTTAAATGTAACCTCTTATTTCGAAGGGTTTTCCATATGTTGAATCAACTTATTGTTGCTACCTGCTTTTTAAACGCTTTTTAAATCCTGCCTGTAATCCCGTCCCTCTTACACAGACCTCTGTTGTACACTACTACTTCATCTGTTGGCAGCTTAAAGGCGAAACAACTCTGGCAGCAAGGTGGCATAACGGCGAAAAATTCCCGCCTTGAACAGGCAGCTATTTATTAGTCTTAGAAGCCACATTAAAAGTGAAACACAGCTACTGTTTGAGCTCCTGTCAGCAGAGTACAGTATTTCCACCAATTTAAGAGGGTAATGATAATTTAATTAAATGGCAACAGCTAATAAAATCTAGCAACAGTTCAGACAGCAAAAAAACAGCTGCTTGCTTTAAAATCAAGAATAGTTTAAAAATCACAAATAATTTCCAGAGCTAAATTTGCTTCCTTTATCATTGCAGAAAAGAAACATCTGAAAGGTGTAGAAACATGCGTGGTGAACTGTCAACTGGGGGGAAAAAAGAATACGTTCCACTGATTCATGCGTGACTAAATACAGATATTAAAACAAAATGATGCACTTCTCTCCAGTACTCTCTCAAACAAAATAAAACTAAGAAGAAAAAGAAGGTTCTGTAAGGCAGCAACAGTCAAAAGAATTCATCGCAGTGACAGCTGTCAGCGTCGCAGTCCTACGCAGCTCGCTTTGCTGAGAGAGACTTGCGTACGTCACAGGCCCTATGGTGCCACGATGAATAAAACATGAAGGAAACACAGAGAAAGTTGTTGGCTTAGGCAAAGGGATGCAGCCACTTCTCCCTGACCTAGATTTCAGACATGGGGAGTCATTTTGTCTGCTAATGTGTTCCCCCTCCGTCTTTTCTTTTGCTTTCACCATCTCTAATTTATTCCTTTGGAAATTTTAAGAGCTGATGGACATCATTCAAACACTGTACGGGAATGGACCGGTGGAAACCGAGGAAAGAAAAATGTTTTCCTCTTGAGTTTTTGCAAGATATCACTGACATGCGAAATGTTGTTTGCAGAATAAACAACTGAAGCTGCTGTTTAGTATCAGACGGATCCACTTCTAAAGGAAACCGTTTGTTTACATAGTTCACATAGTTTTCGACTGGAACAGCAACACGATCCTGATATCTGGAAATTTAATGGCACACACAGGAACTGATGTTGTGCTGTGAAGCTCGACTGTCTCCTAACTTACTGGTTCACAACCGCTACGTGCAAGCCCACTCACGACCCCTATTCACAGGCAGCTCGACACATATTTGGTTGAACTGCTGACAGCTCGCACATATACAGAATGTGTGAGCTGTGAGCAGTTTAACCAAATGGATCACTTTCTTTTCTCAGACAGAAAAAAAAGCAAACATTTGGGAAAAGACAAGGGAAAACGAGCATACTTTTGTGTTGTGATCATGTTTTTTTCTTGTGTTTTACTATCTTCTAAATCAGTGGGTCCACATTTTGTCCTTAATTCTTAGTTTAAGGTCCACACATTAGATAAATGACCATATATTCAATTCTATTTCCCAAAATGTACACAACACATGGGCTTGGAATACAATGAAATAAACCGTATTGCAAGAATAAAGTGTAATTACTTAAAATTTAGTAAATAAATAGCACTTCAGCCAAACAGAGAACATATTATTGCTTCAAGATCAGTGACATAAAAAAGCTGCAAAGGTATGTTATTAGGCAAAATAATACCAAGAACGGGTAAATAAAATAGTATCTGAAGAGCAACTAAAAAAAAAAAGCCCTTTGCAAGAACGTCAAATTGCAGTGTTTTTTTTAACAAACTTGACTTGTTTACAAGTCACTTGCGGCCCATTCAGAGCCACATGCCACCAGTTGAGAACCACTGTTCTAAATCACCTTGAGAACCAGTGAAAAGCTTAACATCTGGGTGTAAAATTTTCAGGATTTGCATTTCCTGCAGCTATTATGCCACAAAACTGAGTGTTTTAGAGAGGCCTAAGCTTTGTTTGCAATAGAGCCGTCAAAATCATGTGTTTTCTAGCAACACAGCGGCAGCATTTCCAACTGTGATTGTGGCACAAAAATCAGTATTCTAAGCCCAAACATGATCTTTTCTGAACCATAACTAATAGATTTTTGTGCCTAAAATACCACACGTTAACTAAAGCATTGCTGAAACACAAAGAAAGTTGCAACATGTTTGTCACATAATTAAATCAAAATTACCAAACCTAATCGAAATCTTTATATCCATGGGCTATGCAGATGTTTTGTTTGTAGCAGTTGTTGTTTGTGGCACAATGATGCAGTCTTCAGATGGCCTGTTTACGTCAGGGCTGAGGGGAGGGAGAGTGTAGAGGGGGATGGAGGGGTGTGGGGAGTAATTTTGCTCGCTCTGGCTCGCCTCTGATCTCCACGGCAGCGGTGCGAGGCAGACATAAACAGTCATAATTATGGCTTATTGAACAGCGGTCAGAAAGGGCTGGGGTCAAAGGGTCATGACAAGAGTGGATGCAAGACTGTGGTGTTGGGGATTGCGCAGGTGAACGGCCCCGCTGCCCGGCCACGTCACACTCGTCTGCAGTTAAATGTAGGGCAGCAGGTCGATGGTAGCGGATGATCTTTGCAGACCCGGGGCAGCAGGAGTATTTTCATGAATTGATTTCCTCCTGGAAACATAATGACTTGTGGGGGGGGGCGGGGTCAAGTGAGGGAGAGCTGATTTGAGGAGGTCATTAAAACTCGCACATTGCTGTGCACATTATGTTGGAGTACTGCTTGTCAAACCACTGCTACACTCGCTGCCTGCTCCTCTGTACTTTATGTCCATCACAGCTGAAGCCTCATTTGTGTTTAAATTGCCTTTCATCAACCGGATATTGTCCAGAAAACTAAATCCTTCATTGGTGTGAGATCTCTCTACCAGTGTACATGTACGTCTGCATCAATATTCAATGACACAGCCAATAGCTGCAGGGTATTTGAGGGCATCCAGTCCACTAATATGTAACTAACCTTTTGGTGTCTTTCTCAACCACAGTATGGATTTTAAACACTAAACAGAAAAATAAGGGAACAATTCAGTGCACATGATTAACAATGACTCACTGCAGTGTTGTGTCCTGACAACAACCGAAGAATAAACTACTGTAAGAGGCGACGATTATAGCAAAATGCTTACTCAGTTATTATCAGTTATGTTGTTGGTGTGGAAAAAATGATTATTGTTTTAGGAAAGTTACAGTTAAATTACAGTTGACTTTGAGGAGCTTACCTTAGGAAGAGCAGTTTTTATGGGCGTCAACGGCACACTTCGACGTTAATCTGTGTCTGTTTCTTTCTTTTAGAAAGCACTAATTAAAACAGAAACAGCAAATAATGATAAAAGTCATTAGGACATGCTGACTGACGAAGTCATTTCAACATTGTAATGATAGAATACACCACCTGTGTGATATAAGTGTACCTGGGGTATGCTGGGAACCCCAGCTAACAGGGTGGATGCAGTTGCTTTTTAAAGGGTCAGTTCATCTAATTATCAGTTACTAAAAAATATGAGATATGAAGTCAGAACTTGAACTTTCTATGTGAAAGTCAAAATGATGAGCTAGTAAGTAAAAACTATGGGATTTTAAGTAAAAAGAATGACTGCATCAATCAAAATGATGAGATAGTAAGGTGTAGATAGTGTAAGTGATTACTTTTTAAATCAAAATTATTACTTATAAAAAAGTCATGAGATACTAAGCAAAAATTTTAGGTAAAAAAAACCAAAACAAAACAGCTTTACAGGTGAAAGGAAAAATATGTATTCTTTTTATTTCTGGGTGAACTGTCCCTTGAAATCAAAATTATTAGATACAATATATAGACTAAATTCTAATAAGTTACAATTATAAGATACTAAGTCAAAAAAATATGCCTTACTACTCAAAATTATGAGGTACTGCATGAAAAGTAGAAGATAATGAATAATGAATAATAAGTGTAGACATTTTTCCATCAAAATCCTGAAATAGTAAATCAAACAAATATGAGAAAGTAAACAACAACTACAAGACAACTCTAAATTTAGACTTTTAAGTCAAATGATGATAAATTAAATAGAAGATAACAAATGAAAACAGCCTTCTAAAGTCAAAATTATGAGATAATTAGTCAGAATCTGGGCCTATCTCACACTTTTTTTCCTGGCAGAAAGTGGCTTCCATGGGATGCCCTCTAGCTCACCTGGTAGAGCGGGTGGCCCATGTACAGAGGCTACATCCTTGCCACAGCAGCCGTGGGTTCGAATCCCCTCTCTCTCCCTTTCATGCTGTCACTGTCCTATCCAACAAAGGCAAAAAAGCCCCAAAAAATACCTTAGAAATAGAAAGAACTTGCCTTCCACAGTTGTAAAAAATGTTTTCATTATTTGGGTGAACAGTGGTCAGTTTACACATTAGTGGCACCAAATGGCAAAACAAGATACCCAAAATATGCTTTCACTTATTGTCAGGAAACTACACTGTGTAACTACCTTAAAAAAACAAAAAACAAAAAACATTATTCACTGTCACAATTGCAAAACTTGATAGATTTAATATTCTGCTCTTTTACCTCAATGGCTTCATTATTGTTGTTCACATAAACAAACAAATCCCCAAGGAGATGCTTCCCATCACCCCGCTGCAGTCCCTGAGTGGGCCTTAACTGTTTTTGACATTTGAGCCACAGGGTGATGGCACACTGTGTTAGAGAGACACAGCAGTGAGCCCCCGTCCAGAGGGGACAACATGCAGCTCACCCCTCAGCTACTGCCAACAAATAATTCATGCCGCTAACATTTACTTTGTTCAAACGCTGTCGGGCCTCTATCCTCCACCCTGCCTGTGAACCTCAAAGTACCTGTCTGACGTGAATTAAGTGTCTAAGTGAAAGCTTTTAAAGTTTTGCTGCAGTGGAGAGAAAAGTTGAAAGACAGCCTGAGTGCTCGACAACAAAGAAATCTATCACAGATTTGATTATCTTTAAGTAAAAAAAAAGAAGCAGCTTGTAATACACTTTAATAAACGCTAAGTGTAAAATTTTCCGAGCTTAGCAGAAGCCCGTTTCTCAAAATAAATGAAAGAAAGAAAACTCTGAAAGCAGACAATGTAACCCGGTGTTGTGAAAAAGTGAAACCTAACGCTGCACCAGGAAGCATCACATTCTGGCAGCCTCGCACCGAAAAAAAAGTGGTCAGTGTGAAATTTCAAGACCTCATTTTCCAGAAATAATAAAATGTGGCATTAATAAAACTCACACTGCTTGGACCTGAACTTCTTCCTCTTGGCGGCTGTGGGACTTGATGTCGGGACTTTTCCAGGAGGTTCAGTGAACTCAGTGAATGCTGTTAATTAGAGAAGCAGTTCCTGAGTTTTATAATCTACTAATAAATGAGTTCAAATGACCTGTTCAGAACAAATGAGCCAATCAAAAGGCATTTTTCATCTTCTTCAGAGGTCTGGTTGAGGGTCGGAGGTCGTCAGGTCCATGAGCGAAGGCACAGTGTTCAGCCTGCAGGGGGCAGCACTGAGGGTGGTGGTCGTAGAACCAGCAGGGCCGAGTTTTCAGAGCACCAGGTGCAACGGGCTTCCTCTGGGTATCCGCCCTGGAGGACTTCCTGTCCCGCCAGTCTCTTATGTGCACCCTCCCACCTTCCACTGAAAGACAAGGAACGACAGAAAGACACAGGACCTCTTCAGAACAAAGTGCTACCTTTAAAACTCACACGTAAAGCTGTTCCTCTCGACCAGGGATACTCAACTTGCTATGCTTGGGGGCCACTTTTGCCAAAAGACAGAAGGCCAGGGGCCAGTCGCAGCACCCCATACATGTTTTAGGATTTTAGGACATTTCTAGGACTTCAGGACGTCACTAGGATTTCTGAAGACTTCAAGGATTTCAGGATGTTTCTCTCATTTTAAGACATTTCTAAGACTTTAGGACATTAGGATCGTTTTGGGACATTTATTTTAGGATGATTCTAAGATTTCAGGAAGTTTAGTGCTGGACATTTACAGGATTTTAGATAATTTCTAGATTTTAGGATGTTTATTTTTGGACATTTCTAGGATTTTAGGGCATTTTTAAGATTTTGGGATTTTCTAGGAATTCAGGACATTTCTAGGGTTTTAGGACATTAAGGGCTTAGCTCGGACCTCTGTTGGTGGCTCCATATAAGATAACATAAAACATATATAAAACAGATATATTATGATACAATGCCATACAATACGACAACACGCGACAAGACAAGATAAGACAAGATAAGATAAAACAAGATAAAACAAGACAAGACAAGACAAGACAAGACAAGACAAGGCACGGCACGGCACGGCACGGCACGGCACGACACGACACGACACGATAAGACACGATAAGACACGATAAGTTGCGATACGATACGATACGATACGATACGATACGATACGATACGATACGATACGATACGATACGATACGATACGATACGATACGATACATTATGTTATAAGTAGCCCTGAAAATGTATATAAAGCGTGTTGTCCAACTACCTCTGAAGACTTGGTGGTTGTTCTTGAGCAGCGTCTGAAGGCCTCCACACTCCTTCTTCAGGAGCTGCAGGGTTTCCTGCTCCAACAGCCCGGCGACCTCGCTCACAGAGAGGCTGCCTGAGGAGCAGGGAGGAGAGGAAGAAAAGAAAGAAAGAGCAAAGTGTCACAAAGGAGCAGAAGGAGGTCTATCGATGTCACATTCATCAATATATTAGCACGCTGCTTCAGGCATACACTAAAATAATTTTTATTCACCACTGCAGCGTAAGAAACAAGCATCCAATGGCTTGCGTCGATGTCACCGGTTGTTTGGACAGAGGCAGAGCAACAACATGAAAATGCTCCAGGAGTGAGAGGGAGATCAATGCGACATACCGAACATTTTAGCAGAAAAGAGAGGGAGAAAGAAAAACACCTCAGTCACTGTCTTTTAGTGTAAGTCAGGGCTGTGAAGTGTGCTCAATTAAAGCTGCTCCAACAAGCTGTCAGGGCAACCAGCATGAATTTTACCACTGGATCTCCCACCGGCCTTTAAGAGCGTGAGTCACTGTCGTCACTCCCCCACTGGGACAGTAATTTTAGATACCAAAGAGCAAAAAAGTAGAAAGGGCCATATTAAAATGCATAAAGCTACGAGTTTAGAGAAAAGTAAGCAGACAAATGACGTACTCGGAGCTGCTTTGAGCTCCGTTTCATGAAATTTTCTGTATTTCTGGATTTGCCCTTTTAACCCCAGAAGAGAATTCAATCAGGATTGACCTTTGCTTTGTACAAATGACAGTCTTTCTCCTGTTTTCTCTGACATATTGGAGAGGGACACACCACAAGATTTCCAATGCCCCTTTGTACTGTTTCATAACAATATTTGACCTAAATCTGCAGACATCATAATGCCATCTTCATCATACTTCTACACCGAATCTCTGGTGGCACTCCAGACAACCCCAACTGGTTTAGAGATGATTAAATGTGAGCGAATTTCACTGTGAAATATATTGTCTTTGCCTCCGATCCAAGTTCAGCTGGACAAAGAATTAAATTTACCATCTCAGCGTTAATATTATTTATGACTTTACACTAAATGTACAACTGAATTTTACAGCTGTGATGGTTTTCTAAAGCATATTGTCCACCAAAATAAATCCTAAACTTAGCTGGCCATATTGCTGAGTTAATCCCTGAAATATGCAACACACTCCCACATTCACACACACTTGCACGGCCAAACACAGTGCACTGCCGAGTGTGAAACTGGGCAGACTGCCGTCCTCCAGCCCAGACGCCAGGGAGCTCCGGGCCTTAATATAATATCAATACGCCTTTAGAGCTGCCCTTTGCTGCCTACCATGTTAATGGGGATTAATGGGAGAAAGGCAGTATTGACGGAGCAGAATCTGCTTGGACTAAGACCAACAGAGACGGTTATTAATGGCTTGGCTTAACATACAGTTTTTAAGGCAGAAACGTCCCCTGTGCAAACAGCAACCGCTGTAACTGATTGTTGCTGACGATTGTTTTTGCTGCTTAAACTGATTCAGAATCAGGCTGAACGGAGGAAATCAGCTCTAAGATTGCTGAGTGGTGAATAAATCAGAGCAGCAACTGACCACAAAAGTCAGCCAGTATGCTTCCTCTGACTTCCTGTAACATTCACAATAAACGACAAAGTCCTATTGATTACATATATTGCACTACAATACCATACCCCCCAGTTACATCACTGATCTCCTCCCTCCTTACTCCACCTAATGACCAATCCAGTCAACAAATTTTGGCCTTTTATTAATTCCCCGCTCCAACTGCCATACAAAAAATGATCGCACATTCTCTGTTAGCCCAAATCAGCTTCCCCAAGCTATGACTGTTTGGACTGGTTTCCGAAAACACACCTTTTATAGGCTTTTTGTAGGCTGTTTTGTTTATTTATTCATTTATACTTTGAGTGTGTGTGTGTAAATTTCCATACATACATACATATATATATGATGCATAGTTTATATATATATATATATATATATAACTTATATATATATATAACTTCACTTACTTTTTAACTCTCTTAAAGGAATACTTCATCCAAAAAGTATATCTATCAATTGTATCACATTTATATATCAATTATTCAGGCTGTGTTACTTTGAATCATGCAGATGTTTTTCTCGCATGTCTCTGGTGAACAAAAATCATTTTCACAAGTTTTCTTTCATGAATTTAAGGTAACTAAGCATGAATCATTGATAGATTAATGGTCATTTTGTGGCATACAAATTTGCTCATTAATATTGACATTAATTTAATTGCCTTTCAAAACCTTAAAATGCTCAGAATAATTTCTTAACCTGCGAGCCAGATTCATCCAAAGGGGTCACAAAATGATTAAAAAGTTGGGAAAGATGAGAAAAACAATATTTCTGCTTCATAAAATCATCATTGTTTTTACTTACCTTAGTTCTTACTGTTTTCTTGTGAAGTCAAGTCTTGTGAAAAGCCAAATTAGCACCATCCCATTCTTAACAATACTTATAGATACAGGATTTTTAAAAAATTTCCAATATAATATTATGTATGGCTGCTATCTTTATTATAGAATATTGGAACAATTACCGTCTAGATTATTCTAGCAAACAGTCTGGTCTTTAAATTGTTAGGGAATGGTGAAAACTTCATATTGCAATTTCGCACAGGCCAAGATGACATGGCAAGCTTGATGACACAAGCTTGTTTTGCCAATTTTTCATAAAAGACAACTTAAAGGATCGATAGTGTGGGACTTAGGGTAATCTATTAGCAGAAATGGAAAAAAATGTTGGTAACTATGTTTTTTTTAGTGTATAATCACCTGAAACGAAGAATTGTTGCGTTTTCATTTTGTTTATATCTGCATAGGGAGTTGCAATCTGCAGCCTCACCGCTGGATACCACAAAATCCTGCACATTGCTCTTTGAAATGATTGCTGCAGATTTACTCTTTTTTGACCGACTTATTGATATTTTGACTGATCGTTGTGTTGGTATCATTATAAAGAGGGTGTAATATGAGGCTCAAATGTGAGCTGAGTGCAACTGAAATTCGTGTAAACTACTTGACGACGATTCTACAACGCACAACTTGCTGCAGGGTCTCCTGGAGGACTCTGGGACTAAACTGAAGTGTGATGGGAGCCGTTAATAACATTCTGTACCCACTCGCACCCACTCCCTATTTCATACAAGCTTCTGTTCGGTACATAGGCTACAGCTACATGGATGCACAACGAAACTATACAAACATTTACATGAAATACTTGTGCATTTTGAACCCATCTGTAACCCTCTATTGGGGACAAAAAAGGTTGCCCAAAAAACAGATTTTACTGCTTTGTTGACGATGCATGTTAGATGTACAGCTGCACACTGACTTTCATTCTCAGCAGGGTTACATAACTACCTGAGCCCAGTCAGCAGTACAGCATGCATGAATTAGTAAAGCTACAGCAGCCAGCCTTACACGTCTGCACATCTCACACAGCCATTTGAAACACCTGTGAAATATACAGTATTTTAACTTTAGGGAGCAAGTATCATGCTGTCCAGCAGCAGGAAGGCTTATAAATTGGTCACATTGGTTTCAAATAATGAATTTTGCCTCGACAAAACAGTCTAACATTGTTTCCTTCTTAAAAGGAGGCAACCCCCGCCTAGTTTAGAGATTATTAAATATGAGAGAATTTCAGCAAGAAATATATTGTTTTTGCACCCGATCCAAGTTCAGCTGGACAAAGAAACACATTTACTATCTTAATCAACAGCGAGAAATTTAGGCATAACATTTGATTCTCAACTAAACTTTGAACAACGTGTCAACAACACCTTACAAATATTACCAAAATTAAATCAGCTGACCTAGAAAGACTTATTCTCTGCCTGAGAAGATTAGGCTCGCTAGCACCTCACCCATATTTTTTTTTTTAAATGCTTAAAACATATTTTTATAGGAAAGCTTTTCCCTTTGATGCCTGATTTGTACATTTCTGATAGGTGACTTCTGTTAAGTGTTGTATAGGTGTTTTATTTCCTTTTGTTCTATTTTTCTTAGCACTTAAAACTGTTTAAATTATTGTAACTGTATTTTTTGTTTTATTTTCATGCACTCTGTGAAGCACTTTGTAACCTTTTGTAGATATGTACTACAAAAATAAAGTCATTATCATTATTAATATTAGTAGTAGTAGTAGTAGCAGCAGAAGTATTTAATTATTATTTTATGCTTTTCAATTAATGAGTTAAATGTGTGTATTTCAGATGCATTTGCACTCTCAAAGAGTTAAAAAAAAGAGACTCGCTGCTCAGGAGCAACTGATAAGTACTGCATATTTAACAAAATTTGGACTTACACTAAAGCCAGGAAGCTATAGAACCAAAACTCTACTGAAGTATCACTTCAAATATCAGATACGAATAGATTAAACACACTCATACACTTTGAAGATGCATTAAAAATCAAGAGAAACTGAGTCTCAAAAGCCCTGCGATGACTCTGGATCTTTTCAATATGGACTGGCTCGCCCTGGATTTACCCTTTGTTCTTACACAGCAGATAACTGGTAGGAATACCTCGATACAAATGCATACTCATGCATAAATCATAGATGGTGGTGCATTATTCATCCAGTCATCTCTATACAGGGTTACACACTCCCTTTATTCGCTCTCCCTCATATTTTCTACCTCTAATTTCAGATCTGACATAATGACAGAGAATTTTCTGTTTTAATCATAGAAGTCCTCATCTCCTAATCTCATTCATACCACGCATGTGTGTGTGCGGCAGTGGTGGTGAAGAGGCGCTGACAAAGGTGATGCGTTGGCGTTGTGCATATTTGTGTGATGCGGCGTGTGTGGCACTCTCTGTACCGTGCGGCGCAGGAAGTTGCAGGCAGAGAGTGAGATGCAGGAGTTCAAAGTGGCGTCGCTGTGTGTCACGAAGGCCCTGCCGACTGATGCCGAGAGAAGGACAGGGTGTTGACGAGAGAGGTGGGGGGTCAGATCGGATGATGGAAGTGGGGATCAGACGAGAGGTTCAGGCTGCAGAGGCTGCCAACCTGCCACGACGCACGTGGAAATGTATTTCAAGGCAGTGACGAGAAATGTGAGAAGTGACTCATCAGTGTTGCTCTGGGAGTGTTGAGGTTACATATACGGAGAATGTGAAGTTAACGTCACGCTGTGTTACATATTTTGGCTGGGATCTTTTTATACATTGATGCCTGTGCCTGCAACGGTGGTCGAACAGTATCTGAGCATACAACTTATGATGAGCAACATAAATCCATGTGACTTGAAGCCTATTTACTGACTTTATTTACTATTTAATTTATCTACTAACTGCGTTGCCATATAAAATATATCATATATATGTGTGTGTGTGTGTGTGTGTGTGTATGTATATACACACACACACACACACACACACACACACACATATATATATATAGCTGCCCTTCAACACATATCAAAAAGTAATGAATTCAGCAACCCCCCACAGTGCATGATAACAATAATGGCTTCACAGATAATGTCTCCTACTCTGGATTTAATCTGAACCCGTTCATCTCTTCAGTAACAACTCATGTCCGGGGAGACTTGTGTGATTTGTTTGTTTATCTTGTGTGTTTTGTTGCGGTTTACCTCCACGATTCCAGTCACTGGAGGACCTGCTGCCGTCATCTTCAGTCATTCCCAGAAGAGCCATAGCAACCCGCAGGACAACACCGTCAACAAAGTCTCGTGGGAGAGCGGCGCAGTTTCGAACCGTTTCAACCCTATCTCTGGGCTGGAACCCCGCTCCCCAGCTGCTGTCAGGGGTTCCGTTAGTGTCTTCGTTCCCATGGCAACTGTCACCATCATTTCGGATGTCTGACCTTTGAACTGCGAGCCCAGAGGCGGTCTGGCGGCTCTGGATGTAATGAGCTCTTCGCCGCTCTGCCTCGGCCTCGTCAGAAAGCTGGTAGCTTCTTGACTTTCCCACCAGACACACCTGCAGGAAAAAAAAGGAGCTGGATGTCAGGAGGACTCCTGTGGGTGCTGAGGCTCAAAAACTCAAAAGCAGGAACACAAATCCTCAATATGTGTGTTACTGTAAACAAAACAAACTGCACTATTTCAACACAAATCATTCTGGATATATGTACTGCTGTTTGGGGAGCTGCTGCTTTTATGTACAAAGTGATTATGACTGATCGCTGTACATTAAAAGCCCAGTAAATACTTGCTTGTTTTTATTATGTGTCCATGTGTATAGAGGCAATTACTGTCTGGCAGCTGTGAAGGAAACGTCCCTTTGGGGATGATAAAGACTTGATTTATTTCTGCCTGTCTGTAATAAATGAGCCTCAGGTGGAGAAAAGGCGGGGATGCACAGCTGTGCAGGTCTGAAGAACTTGAATGCAGTTTATAATAATTTTGCAGACAATTCTGATAACCGTTTTTACAAGAAGAAAATATGCTCATGTTATTGGAAAGTCACAGAAAGATGAGACAAAAAGATGAGAAGAGAGGACATGCAACAAAGGTCAGTCACACCTACAACTTGATAGGCATGCAGTACATGTGCACGAGCTGATCAAGAAACCAGCTTGCGTCCTAACTCTTTACCACCAACTGACTGACTACGTAGTCTAGGCTAATTTTCTGGTAATTTTCTTGTAATTTTTTGCTAATATTGGGGTCATTTGCTCTTAAGTTGCTTATTAGCTTCTTCCCATTTTCCCAGATTTCAAAGGGTTAATAGTGTGACAATACTGTGGTTAAGGCCTGGTTAGCTTCAGCACTTTTAGGGTTAAGGAAAGGGCTTGGAAAAGTTAAAGTGATCACTTGAAACATGAAACATGAAATCTCACGAGGATTATCTCCTTTCTGGCGTCACCATTTAGACACGAACCAAAACATGTATTAGATTAGAGCTGCAACTCTAAATGTAACTTTATAACTTCTTTTGGAGTAAATATAAAAAAAATGTTTAATATTTAAAAACATGTCAGTCACACAATATGAGACAAGGCTGGTGTAAAATACCCTTTTGGTGGACGGTATTCTCAGGCAGTCCTCTTCAGTGTTGAAGCCACTGACTTGGCTGACCTCCGTGATGAAGTCGATGTATTCTTTATACTGAGACTTCTTGCACCGACGTCTCTGGTATTTTGCATAAAAGTCGAAGAAACAGCAGGGGAGGACAAAGTAGCGGCAGGAGTAGGATGACCTGCAGTGAGAGCAAAATACAGATTCTGACCAAGAGGAAATGATGGTTATAAATCTTCGGTGGGAAGTGCGCTGACTTTTTTTTTTTTAAGAATCTGTTCAACAAACAGGAAACAAACAATTAGAGAGATTATCATCTGAAGTCAGATTAGAGAAAAGTCCATTTCTCAGACTGAGGCTCAACATCACCATCAGGTGGTCGCATTGGGAAATATAAACTGACACACAGGAACAAACACACACACACACACACACATATTCACACATTCTCCCTCTGCACATAATGCTATTCCAAATTGGAGAGATCAGCTGGCACTTGAGCTGCTGAGTGAGATTGTGTCTGCTGATGACTCGCCTGGCAGCTATAACGGGGATCCATGGTGTGAGCTCGTCCGAGTGGTTCCCAATCAGCCAGTCCGTACCCGGGAATAAGAAGCTCTCGCTGGGAGTAATTGCCTTTTCCTGAAATAGCAAAGACCCCAAAAGCACAAGAGCTCCTTAGAAGCGGGGATGATGCAAGAAGGTGTGATTGATTCTGAATCACTTTATGGAAATTGTCTAAAAAAGGAAAACCTTTTCCGTTCTCAAACTCTTAAATATATCAAAGAACACCTGTCCATGTGAAATAAATGGAAGTCATTTAGTCTGTGGGCTCTAAATAACATTTAGATGATCAAACTAATACAATCCAGCTATGAAGTCATATAAAACAATGCATACTCGGCTCAGGTCGTCTACAAGCATCACAAATGATGTACATTAAGAGCCAGTGAGCTTCAGAGCGAGCCTCCAAATGAAGGTTGAGTACAGCACCCCTGGGGGCCCTGAAAGATTGGTCTACCACATCCGCTCCCAAAAAATCAGTCAATAATAGATGACCTGAAATGGAAGCAGTCAGCAGCTTGTTGTCAAATGAATGACTGAGTCTAAGAAGCAGACAGGAGAGTGCAGGTTTCCCTGCAAATGTGTGCATGTTTACATGATGTGTCTGGACTCAGTCTCCAGTGCAGAAGTGCTGTTTTCTTTTTGTAGCTTGTAGCAATCCTTAAAAAAGGAGTATCTTAAGTGTAATACTGCCTGCTGCCTGCTTAATTACTTTTAAATATGTTTAAAAAAAACTTAATTTTTTTTCCAAATGGATTTTTGCAAATAATTAAAGGTTATAGGGAAATTTCAGGGCAGCGACTACCAAATACTTGGTCAATTAATCATTTAGTTGTTTGGTCTGTAAGTGTCAAAAAATACTGGAAAAATGCTTCCAGTACCCACACTGATGTCTTCAATATGCTTGTTTTCTCTGAACAATAGATCTAAAACCAAATATACTGGCTACCGTAGGTCTGGGTGATATCATTACATTGATTTTTCTTTACAATATGAGACCTGATATCATCTTAGATTTTGGATATTGGAATATGGTCAGTATTGCTTTTTTTCCTGGTTTGCTACATTGCAGTCAAGTGATGTATTTTTCTGATGTAACCTGCCTTTACAACCTAGTCGATATGTCCACATAACTGATGATTCTTTATGCATTTAAAAAGATACATACTACTGTATTCACACAAATGCATGTTGGGGGATGGTTTATGTATTGGGTCTGTAGCACAGTGAATCTCAGGTATATTAGTAACTGTTCTGGAGCTTTCCATTACGTCACATGTTCTTCCTCAGCATATGGCATTGCTCACCAGTGGACTTAGAAACTCAACTTTTGAGTCAAAATAAATGAGAGCACTTCAAAGGAAATTTTGACATCTAGATCTCCATTAAAACTAGGGGACGACTGATTGTTTTTTAGGGCCGATAACAATTATTAGTACTTAATGATACCAATAACTGATATTTGGAACCGATATGCATTTACAATAAACATGAAAATAAATGCCTTTAGCAAAAGCTTAATAAAAACAGAAACTTTCAACATCATATACAGCAAGTCCCCTGCAACTTTGTTTTTAAAGTTCAGTGAAAATTAAATTTAAAATAGCTCCATGAGGTTTTACAAGTAAAACTTCCTCCTATGCTGACGCTCTTTTTGCATGTAATGCAGACTGCCTTCCCTGGTGTTGGATACGCGTAGTACACACACTTTTTCATTAATTAATTTTATCGCCAATCATTAAAAAAAAAAAAGCAATACAGATTATCCTCAAAATGCCAAATATTAGCCCTGATAATTGGCTGATAATCTGTAGACCCCAATTTAAAACCAGCCAAACTTCACTTGTTGATGAGGATAATGTGAAAAATTCAAAAGCTCAGAAACAGCAAAAAAAGGACTTTAACATTGGGTTGTTTTGACAGCAGCCTGATTTACATTTTGTACTTTAATACAAGAGTTTTACTTGTGCTCTGAAATGTGTCTCATAATAACAGAAGATTCAGTGGATGAACCCAAAGCACAAAGCAGCAGCAGCAGCAGCAGCAGTGAGGGGGCGATGCCCACTGAAAATACACCTACAGCGTGTGATACGTGAAGAGATAATAACACTAATTAAAAACTTGAATGTGGTCACAGTGAATACGCCTTCTTTTTGCTCAGCCTGCTCACCTCTAATAGAGTCTGGGGACCGTACATGTCCCAGATCTTCCTCTTCCGAACATCGATGCCCTTTCCAGGATGCTGCGACACAAGATGGCACGAAGGTCAGCGGCTGATCACACTCAACCACCACAATGTCTAATTGCAATTACACCTGTCCTCATTTGTGACTAGCCATTACGGCGAGATGGTTTTGCAGATGTTTTAAATTTAGCAACGTGGACCTTGTGTCACTGATTAAGCTGTCAGTGAAGATTCGGCTAATTAAAGGACCTCTTATTTGAGCGGGTTGGTGTTTGTACAGTGTTTACAGTGGTGTTTGGTGTTATAGTGGTTAAAAATCTGTTATTTATTTCCAATTTAAAAGCACTTTCTGTTGAATGCATCTCATTAGAGTGCATTTATCTAGCCAATTAAGCTCGTAGTGTGTTTCTGGGATGTCAGGCAGACAGATGGTCCACCACTCGGAAACAGACGACGGGTTGCTCCGTAAACGTAGATCAGAAATGTGTCAGGTGTGAAACAGGGACACAGTGGAATAAACAGGAAGGAGATCCAGGCGCGAAGAAATTCAGGAAAAAATATATCAACAAGTTGGGAGATATTTAAAAGCCTTTATTGTAGTGGCTAAATCATGAAGAAGTCAAGATGACAACTTTATTAATTAGCCACTAGAAGAAAAAAAAGGGCTCTTAATGTTTCTGTTTTGGTTGATCTATTTTTTTATTAATTTGGAGTGCCTAAATTGCCATCCTGTTTATCCATGGTCCACCACGTTGGGCTAGACAAGAGCTGAAAAAAATTTCAATACATTTTTTTTTTCAATAAAAACAATGTTAAATTACACAACTGCATTACTCGTGAAGGCCATTTCTGCCAATGTAATGAAAAAAAAAGATCCTACAAGTCATCATAATAAGCAACTCAAAATAATCTGACTTTGTGTCTCAAAATTATAACTTAGGGTTTTAAAATGATTTAGTATTTAAAAATAATGACTTACTGTCTTAAAATAATGACTTTGTGATTCAAAGTAATGACGAATTGTTTTAAAATGGCTTATTGTTTTTGCAAAAATAATGACATACGTGTTTTAAAATTATTTAGTATTTCAAAAATAATGATTTAGTGTCTCAAAATAATGACTGTGATTTAAAATAATGACTTATTGTTTTTTCAAAAATAATGATTTGGTGTTTCAAAATACTAAGTGTTTTAATATAACTTACCATTTCAAAAATAATGACTAAATGTCTCAAAATAATGACTTAGAATCATTTCTAATGACTTCAAGATAAGTAAGTCTGAAGATCTCTTTTCATTATTTTAATTAAAAAAGTTATTATTTTGAAAAAGTTTCTCATACGACAGGACCATAATATGACATTAAAGCACAGTTTCTGACTGTCCTAAATTCAGGTTTAGATTTTCAGTACGTTCGGTCTGTTGTTGGTTGAAAGTGTTGCGTTCAGTTCAGTACAAAACTACATCTATATAACTACTGTCTTAAGTTATGGTGTCAGAAAACTCCAATCTGCATCAGAGTTATCACATCTTGGTTGTTTTCTGTGGCTTTGTGTTCTTTCAGTTAGCTTTTAACCAGGAGGTAACATACTGTAAATCACAACCAGCCAACATTCATCCAGCCTGACTTACCCCTTCACTGGCCAGTATGTGAACCAGGAGGCCGTTTCCACAACCCAGGTCCACAAAGGACTGTCTGGCAGTCAAACCTTTCTCTGCCCGCTCCTCAGCCCACAGCACCTGCAGCACCGCGAGACAGACACAAGAGCTTCTAACCAGCTGCTGCTGACACGCGTTCACCTGCCTCTGATATCACACTTGAATCGATTTACTGGGTCAAAGCTGTGACAGATAAAATTGAGTTTCACCTGCACATACATGTACAATATGATGTTTGTATACTTGACAGCAATCATACAATCAATCAATCATTGATTTTTTTGGTAATAAAACAACAGCATCAACCAGGTTTGAACTCACAAGGAGATATGTAGCGATGGCAACATCCTCATACACAAATTTCTCCGGATCTGTAACCTCAGGCCAAACCTACAGATCATGGGGAACAAGTACTCAGTTACAACGCTCAATAAATACTAACAGCATTTAAACAATTTACATATAAAACGACCAAGCTGACCTCACCTTGACCATAGCTTTGTACTTCTCCTTCAGCTGCTGGTACATGATGCTGTACTTCTCCACCGGCAGCAGGGACAAGGTGCTCCTGAACTCGCTGCTCTTGCATTCGGTGGCCCAGCGCACCAGTTTAGGCAGCAGATCGGTGGACAGCCAGGGCAGCTTTGGGTACGCCACGCCATCAGAGAACCACGCGTCTGAAGACAACACGTGCAGCTCCAAGGCCCTGCAGATAAAGCCAAAGCTGTTTAGATTTTTATTTTGTTTTAAACTTGTATTAATAGTTTTTTTGATTTTGTTTTTGAATATTTTTTTAATTTAATTGTGTGCTAGCCCCAGGATTACTGTTTGTGCCAATTTAAATGACATTTTTTCTGGAAACATCTGCTACTAAATCACATTACTGACAGGATAATGGCCTTAATGTGGGTCCTGTGTAATTACTTAATATTAAGGAACTGTCTTGTGTCAAAATCAAGTGTTAAGATCTTACACTCTCACAGAGTGTAAAAATGATATGTATTAGTTAATTGATTGATTAATTAATTTGAGTGCTTAATGACACAGCAAATATTGACCATGTGGTGTTCTAACACTGAAAAACTGCAAATATTGCGCAGCGAGTGGGAGGAAGATAGTTAGAAAAGACTGAGCAGCTAACTTCTAACTTTTCTGTTTCAAGAAAAGAGCCGAAGCAATGGAGAAAAACTGTAAATCCACAAATAAAGTTATTTAAAAAGGCTATTTTCACTGAAAATCGCACTTAAAATTTGGACTTCAGCCACTCACCATTCCTCACAGCTCTGGTGGAGAAGCTGGAGCTGATAAATGTTGCCCTTCTTTGGAGACACCTGTCCCTCTGAATCCTCTTCAAATGGAACAAAAGTGACTTGTTGTCTGCAAAAGTCTAAAATGGACAGACATTTTTAGCTCTTTGAGACCTGGATCAGCATCGGATTTTTTGTGCTGCATTCAGACACCTTTAATGACTATTTTAGCCTTTGAACACTGAGCAAATTTGTTTGAATCAGAAACATGGGGGGGAAAGGCAAGGAGTAACTTAATAAGAAATGTCTCCCAAATTGCAAGAATAAGTAGATTTTAAAAATAATTTTCAAAAAGTTTTAAAAAATGTCCAGAGAACTATATATTTATAGTAAGCACACATATTATTTAAGATTACTTTACAGTATTATTATATTCTTAAGATTTTTTTTAAGTTTCTAGTACTGTTTTGTTTGTTTTGAGGGGTGGGGTAATTATTCTATACCAATTTTCAGGTAATTTTCTTGTACTTTTACTTATTTCTTGCTCACTTAAGGTGCTCACTGCCTTATTCCCATGTTTTTGAAATAAAACAAACCGATGTAAATGGTTAAAACTCATTATGAGAGAACAGTTTTGTTGAGCTTTTCATTCGCATCCTCTCTTACCTTTGAGTATAACCTCCTTTTGCAGGCGTGTCCCATAATTGTTTACTTTGGGAATAAATGTCCTGACACTAGAGGACCAGAGGTTTTCCTCTCCGTGTGTCTCTGCAGGTGAAACTCTGCTGATCATGAAGGAAAACACATCCTGACAGAGTTGATCATCACCCAGCAGCAGCAGCTGCAGAGCCTCTCTGTCCACATCTTTACTCTCTGTCTCCTTCACCCCGCACAGACGCTTGTTTACAACGTGAGGTTTCTTTATCCACACATCTACAGCGGACCAAAAGCCTTCAGGAAGAGTCTTACATTCTCCCGGAAACTTTATGTCGAAGAGTTTTGGCATAATTGAGCATCAAACGCGACGACAAGCCATGTGTTTACAAACCGAGTGGACTTCCGGGCTCTGTCATTCTGTAGATGAAAATAAATTGTACTTTTAGTTAAAAGAGTTGGCATAATTTCCGAAATCGCATTCTAGCTTTAAAAACAAACGCTTAGCTTTATTGACAACATTAGCCTTTAAAAAAAAGAAGAAAAATATTGTCGCTATATAATGACGTTTTCATAGGCGACAATATCAGTTCTTACAGTCATGCAGCAGAGGGCGCTGTTCCTCTTTATCTACATGTAACCAGCAGCCAACAGGACAGATGTTTTATTACAACAATTTACTGTTCTATTTCTTCAACAAAATAAACATTTTATTTACCAACAACTTCACATAACTGTTGTATTGATATTTATGATGTCATCTTATGATTTTAGGATTTTAAGCACTCTACATTTGTATTTTAAACTGTTTTTAAATGGCCTTTTATGCTGAATTGCTCTGCTGGTCTGTTGCATGTGCAGTACTCTGTGCTTGTATTATTTTTATTTTTATTTTTATTTTTGTTTTTATTTTTATTTTTGTTTTTGTTTTTGTTTTTGTTTTTGTTTTTAGTTTTATTTTTATTTTTGTTTTTATTTTTATTTTTATTTTATTTTTATTTTTATTTTTATTTTTATTTTTATTTTTATTTTTATTTAGCTGGACCCAGGGTCATTGGAAAATAATTTCTCCCATAATTTCTATCTATTTCATAGTCAATTATCAAATAAAGAATAAGATTATAAACTCCCTGGAGACCTGATAAAATTTGCTTGATCTTTAAAAAACACAGGTAAAAGGCAATTGTGACTCAAGAGGAAATGATCCAAAAATAACCCAAAAAAAGCAAAAAGAACAAGAAATTTAAGTGAAATTTTTTTTAAAAAAAGGTAAAGAAAGTTTAAAAAAATCAAAACATGGAAATGACATGAGTCAAAAGGTGCTTCAATAATTAGTACATTAATGCATTATGTTTACTATAAAGTGGCAAGTAATAACCAAAATTTAGAAAATCAAAATATTGGGATAAGTAAATACAAATCATCTCTGCAGAAATAGTAATAATGCAATTACTTTACTTGTAAGATTTGCATAAATTAATAGTTTTAGTGAGTTTTTTTATCACATATTTTTAAGTTTGATATTGTTTTAATGACTACCTTACAGACAAATCAGTGAAGGTTTAGGTGCTCCTTTTCTAGAAATATACAACAGTCTCAGTATAAGCATTACTTCTCTCCTTTCAAGTTGTCTGACAATCGACTCTTGACCTTTTGGTAAAATAGTGCAAACAGATGAATCAGCTTTCTAAATAACTGTTCAGTCTTTGTTCTTCTGTAATATGTCACGTATCTCATTTCTTTGTCACTGGTTTCACCCGGTTAGGATTTCTGACTGGTAAGACTGTGATAACCCATTCCCTTTGACAGCACTGGTTATACTGCATCTCTCTCATATAAATATATATATAAAGAAAGCTGATATCATATTTCTCTGTGCTTGATTTAAACAATTTATACTGCATTTTCCCAGCAGCACAAGACAGAGAGAGCTTCCCACACTGTAACCTGACACTGAGAAACTTCAGCCGCAGAGATTTTAACACAGCAGAAGGAGTGTAAACACAACATCCGTCCCACACACTCCTCGTTTGCCCTGTAGACACAACTGCTCATCAAATCCTGGAAATGACAAGTTGTTGTCTAAGTACCTGTCTGGTGGGTTAAGGGTGATTTACATGAGTTGAGAAGTTTTAATAAGTCACCTTGTCATTATTTGTATTGTTTGTAAAGCTCTTGGCTATAGCATGATTAAAAGACATGTAAAAAAACTCTTGATTAAAACATGTCCTCCTGCAATAGGTCAGTCTTAATCATCAAAAACAGTCTTTTAATCTTGTTTAGTTACAAGCATATGACAGCTCATGTTTCTTTGCTCCACTGAAAACTATTGTGTGTGTTGAGTAATTCAGGAAAGCAAGCAGGGAGGAGTGACTGAGGGGGAGATACTGTACCAGGAAGTGCAAAGTGCAGGCAGGCCCTTCACATCACTGCCTGCTTTACATTCAAATTAACAAACACGTGGGAGGCTAAAAAAATCCTGTCAAACTTGTTCAGCAACAGCAGGTATGGAGGAGAGAGAGACTGGGACAGAAAACCATTTTACTCATTGCTCTCGGCAGGTTTCTGTTGAGTCCAAACACTAGAATTAATTAGCCAATAAAGGGGAATTAATCATGTTATTTACGGGAAAAATTCAAATTCAGCCATGACTAACTGGAAATTTTAGTTTGTCACAGTAGCAGTTAAAATGATGTTGGTGATCTCTGGTCGATTAAGGCAAATAACATAAAACATAATAACAAATTAGGCTGTAGGATAACTTCTTGCTAATTGCCATTTTATTTTAAGGCCTTGGCAACTCACAGCAACAACTGACACAGTGTAGGGCAGTAATAAATCCTACCTTTATGGCAGCTATAATATGCCTTTTTTGTTTAAATTTTTGGCCAGTGAAGTCGAATGTTACAGCAGTTAGGGGGGAAAAATGAAGATAAGGAATAAAAATACACAAATATTTATCAACAATATATATACATGTACATATGTGAGGTAAACATAAAGTGAAGTTAAGCTAATTCTTCTCTCATTTATTGCAAGGTTGTTATTTTTTAGTGAAATTAAAATGGAAACTAGACCACTTTTTTAGGTACTGCTACACCTAAAACAGATTTCACTAGTTGAACCCAATAAGCTTATTTAAGCTTACTATATAAATGTGTGAGGGAAACAAGTGAAGTAAAGATTATTCTACTCTCACTGGAAAAAATATTAATGGTTTATATAATTAAAATTATATAAACCATAAAATATATTGCTACGTAGCCTGGCTTACATTTGGTGTATTAGCTAGTTTTAGCTAGGTAGGATTACTCAGGTGAGGGCTAACCAATAAGCTACTTTTAGCTCGTTAGCTACAGTTAGCTAAAACTGTTGTAGCCAAGTGTATAAGGTGTTTCTGCTCTAATTAGTGAAAAATGCTTTAAATTTGAAGTTAATACTGAAACAGTTTCAAGCAAAGACATTAGGTTTGTTGTATTTAGTCAAATTAAAACAATAGGTAATAGCCTATTAACTACACCTATAACAGTTTAAGATAAGTGTAGCCAATGCGCTAGTTTTAGCTCGGTAGCCTAGCTTACATTTGTTGCTATAAACTAGAATTTAGTTTTAGCTAGCTGGCTAAATATGGCATGACTCACCAAATGTCTACTTTTGGCAAGAAAAAACTGATGTAGCAAGGTAGACATGATGCAAATAAGATGTTTTCACTGTTAATGAAAAAAAAATAGCTTTAAAAGTTAAATTGACAGTCAAACAGTCTTGAGCAAAGACATAAAAACAGAAATTGAGCCTACCTTGCTACGTCCACCGAAAACAGTTTTAGCTAGGTGTGGTGTGTATCCGATAGGCTAGTTTAAACAAAGTAACCTACTCCGTAAAAAAAAGAAATGTCCGTAAAATTAACAACAAAGTGTTGTAAAATAATGACATCATTGAACTGTGAGGGAAAAAAAGAGAGTCTTCAGTTTTTTATGCTAATATTTTTGTGAAGCACTGAACCAAACAAAACTAATGACTAAAAATAATGAATTTTCTTTGTAGAATTTGCACATTACTGTAGTTTAAATACAAGAAAACTACATTACAAAAAATATACAAAAAATACAGTTAAAATTATAACATGATAGTGTTAAAATAAGGGTTTTTGGAAAGTAGATTTTTTTACAGAAAAAAACATATTGGCCTACATTTTACAGATTCATGTTTTTTACAGATAATATGTACCCTAAAAATGGATTTTAATACATTTGAATGTTCCTTAAAACTTAGTGAACCTGCCCATAACAGCTATTTGAAATTAATTTAATTAATTTTTCAATTATTAATTTAATTTGAGGGACAGTGTATTTTAAAGTTTGAAAATGTTGTAATTACAACAGTTATAATATATATACAATAATATATAATAATTATATATATTTATACTCCCTTAATTCTATGACTTTATCAAATTGAAACAAATACAAACTTTCTCTTTAAATGCATTAGTTTCCTGTTAGTGCTGATGATTTATGTCATAATTATATCACAGTGTTACCTGTGCAGGTAATTTCTTGTCGTCTGGAGAATTGTGGCGAGTTGAAAGCTCAGGTGAGAGAGTCAGGAAGAGGTGTGGCCAGTGCGGAGAAACTGGAAAGAGGTGCAGGAAACAGCCGCAGACACACAGGTAGATCCCAAATGCGCTGCTAATGCTTCACAGAAACATGTAACATAAAAGCATAGATATCATATTTCAGAAAACATACCTGGATCTGTCAGGTGGTCAGGTATTTGGAGCTGGTTTAGGATTCAGAGAGGAGTTGTGATTTGTGGGGAAGTCCTCCGTTGAAGTCGCTGGAGGTTTTAACGCCAACATGGATCACTTGTCTCGCGGTGTGTGTGACTGAGAAGAAGCTGTCAACCTCCGGAAAACTTAGTGATTTTCAATAACGGTAAGTGTCACACGTTTTATCACTTATATCTGTCTGAGATCGGATTTGTAAGGACGCTACTGTCTGGGGACATAATAATGTTTGAAAGTTTTATAAACATAACAGGTTTCATAAAGTTCTTTGTTGGAAAATAAGCAAATGTAGGCCTACTTTTAAAAAACTCACAAAAACAGTTATTAAATTGGGTGTAAAAGTGGTTTTTAGAATCATTATTGATGGCATATATCCCAAATTTGACTATATAGTGTGTACTTTCAAGTGGAGTACATTTGCATGTAGCCAACTGTATTTAATTACAATTCAAGGGGGATTTACTTTTACTGTTGTGCTACTATATTCTGCTTTCAGAGACAGATATTGTATTTTTTACTACCTACATGTGTTTAACAACTGCAGTTATTAGTTACTTTGCAGGTTTTATATACAAAACTTGATCAGTTAATAAAATATGATGCATTATTATGAATTAAACTACCGTCATAAATCACCTGCTGCACCATGAAAATGCTGCTTACACAGTAATCCATCAAAGATAATAATGCAACAGCCAAAAGAGTAGGGCTACTTGTATTGTTTATACATACTGATAATACTTTAACAATTTTACCTAGAAAATATTTTAGATATTATTATATTTAGCATTTTGCATTGTAGTGTTCAGTATAAGATCTCACAGGTTTCCTTCTGATCCTTAAAAAGTCTAAAAAGGCTTTCAATTAATTAATCTTAAAACAAGGCCTTAACTGTTATTACAATGTCTTAGATCAATTGTTCAAAAGTCTTTTAAATTTTGGGGGACAGGACAAGTAGGATTTTATAAATCGTACTTTTCTGGTGTTGTATTGTAAAATCTGGAAATAATTTGTGACCATTTATTTTTTTTGTTTAATAATTTACCAAATTCCTGTTCTTCAAAACACAATGATGGAATTCAGGCAGTGGGATCTCACATGTGGACTGAAAAACACAAAACTTTTAGATTATTTATTTATTTATTCATTGTCTTCCATGTGGTCCACTCTTTAAAAGGATTGTTTATGTGTGTGTAGATAATCGAACGTTCTCAGAGGAAAAAACATTGTCATGTCTTATGTTACCAGAAATATTTGGACAAAATCTTCCTTCAGTTTTTGTTTGTTATAAGATTGGTCTTAAATTTCATTCCAAATGGCAATAAAAAAAATCTTTAAATGTCTTAAATCTAACTTGCCTTAAGCTGTAGCTGTCTGCACTTCTTCCACTTCTGTTTTTCTATAATGAGCTCATTTTGTCTGCACTTGAAAAACTTGAGAGGCACACCCTTCACGTCTACGCTAACAGAGCACAACACAAGTTAAATCTAACATAATATTAATGTCTTAAGTTATGCAACGTCTCTGAAGCTCTGTCATGCCTGAAGGTGTCAAGCGTGTGGTTTGATCTTGATTTCTTTTGGGCTCAGCCAGAGAAAACATGCATCAGTGTAAACAAATGCTCTCCAGCAGCAGCAGCAGTAGATAAACATGGCCATGTGAAGCTGCGGGTAATTCCTTGTCTGATAATAATCAAGCCAGTTTAACATGTGACTGTTCAGCCACATCGAGCTATTAAGTAAATAGTTGGACATTTGGTCACACATTAGGCTGAGAGGTTTCATTTTCAGTAGCTGGCCGAGTTAAAGATTGATCACTCTGTACATAAAGAGAATGATCACAGAGCTCTCGTTCTTCACCAGTCTGCATCTTTTTCTATTCAAATATGCGACCTGCAGAGAATTTACCACATGCTCACTCAAGTTGGGTGCAAATTAATTGGGAGTTGTCTTTGGAAATGAATGCAAGCCCAGGCTAGTACTCTCTAGCACTTGTTGGTTTTTTAAGCATCAGCTGGCCGTGAGAATGAGCCGACTGATTGCTGAAGACAAAGCAGCTCTGCTTGTTGTTTAGTGCAAATGTTAATTTTTTCCCAGGGTAGCTGACAAGGGAATGTTGAAGGCCCTCCTTGACTCATACCTGCTGGGCTGATAAGCATGGGGATTTATGGCTGCACAACTGACTCTACAGTTTCACTAACAGAGGAGGCCAACAAAAGAAGAATTTACTGTGTTTTAACTCTTCATTTTGTTTTAGTAATGAAGTTATGCAAATGTAATGATATTTGTTATTTCACCTATGACTCGGGACCCTGCAATTGCTTAATTGCTAACATTTAATGAATACACCCTAAAATGAACATTTGTGTATCAATTACTCACCCTGTGTTACTTTGCAAACTTTGTTTTTTTCTTCATTCTTCTTCTTCAGTAGATTGAAGAATCCAAAAACTGAGAAATGTCTTCACGAATTGAAGTAATAGGATTCCATGTTTAACAACTGCAAAACTATATTAAAAAATAACCGTTTACAAACTCTCACAAGACATGTGCAGCACAATCCAAGATTCATTTATTCAGTTGTAGGCTCAGCCCTTTTCAAGGAAAAATAAGCCTTTATTTGTGTTTTCTTTGAAACCAGACTCCATAGACAAAAAACACAATTTTACCTCAATCAACACAAGAGCTGCTGGTCTACCATTGCCTCAATAGGTGGTTTGTTTGTTTTATTGTGTGACTTTGTTGTTTAACTCTTATTCACCAAAGTCACACAATAACACATACAAACTACAGATTGAGGCAGAGGTGGAACAGCAGCTATCGTGTTCTGTGAAGTAAAATTACCATTTTTTTGAATGGAGTCTGGTTCTGAAGAACACTCAGCACCCTGTCGGAAAGTACTGTATTTGAGAAATACTGGGCAAACAACTGGATAAATGACACTTGGATTATACTGCGAGTTACAAAAAAGTTTGTAAACTGATGTATTGATATAGTTTTACCACTGTAAAATGTGGACCCCTATGACTTTAATTCAAGAATTTTCTCAGTTTTTGAGTCGGAGGCATGCGAGAAAAACAATGTTTTCGTTACAAATTTACCGCAATACAAGGTGAGTAATTGATACACAAATAGTCAGTTGGGATGGTTGAAGTGTTCCTTTAAAGGTGTTAAAGAAATGCAAATTAGAAAAAGGGATTATAAAGTGAAACTGATGCCCTAATCAGCCTTTCAAAAGCTGCTGTCAACACACAGCACGACTTCAACTGTTACATAAACACTGTGTGAACAGGATCCTGTCTGACCGGTGCCCCCAAACAACTGTCAAGCTAATGTTTCCACCTCTCAGTTTTTAATTCCCCGCAGGATCGTTGCCACCGAGGTTCAAGATGAGTCACAAACCAGTAAACAGCACTGATACTAGACCTAATGTTCTCGCTTCTGAGGATAAGACGATCTTTTATGTCTTTTTTTGGCTTTACCTCTGTGTTTTAACTGACATTTCTGTTCTCTTATCTGTTTTTACTCTATTTAAGATAGAGAACCACCTGCAAATTATGTTTTTTGGAGTATAAAAAGCTGAAAGATGTTGTGTACTGTATGATCATCAGAGAGAAAATTAGTTGCCAGTATGAGATTTCCTCTCATAGGACACCAACAAACAACTTGAAATGTTGGCACAAAGGCAGGGCAATCCCCCATCGGCATCCAACACCAAGAGCTTTTTGTTAGGTCCTCGTGGTAACCTAACAAAGCCGGAGTGGGAGCAAAGTTACCGTTAAAGAGGCTCTTTAATGAGATGAGCAAGACTCATCTCTTTAAAGGTGGAATGGAGCTAGTTCATAATCGTGTCTTCGAACTAGAAAACATGACTGAGCTGCATTTCTGCTCTTACAATGATATTTTCATGTCCAAAGATGGAAGATTTGAGGAGATTCAGTATAAGGGATTTTGATGTGAAAGGACAAGTACATGAAAGATGCACAAAAGGTATTTAACTGATGTCTGACCTTTGACCCTGAAGGCGGGTGGGCCGGGTGATGCTGATGGACCAGGACACTCAGTGGCTGTACCAACTCCTGGCCGAGGTCCAGTTGGAGAAGTTCTACCTGCGCGTCAGAGATGGCCTCAACATCACCCGCAGCGAGCACTTCAACTACGTCAAGGAGTCGGACCTGGAGCAGATAGGAATCAGCAAACCTGGTGAGCCTGATCGCCTCCTTTGATCATCCAGCCCGAGTATAAATCAATACATATCTGTCTTCTCAGACAAGGAGGCTGATGTTTGGTTCATCACAAGACAAAGACTGGTTTAAACTGCCGCCCGGACAAATGCTTTGTCTTCTATTAGTCCTCAAAAGTCCCCAATCAACCCTTGGATTTACAGTATTGATGGATAAATAGTCCAAAAAGTAGTCTGATCACAAGGTCCACTTATTTATCTAAAGTGTTAAGACACATCTGATGGCCATCGTCAGCTGACGCTCAATGTAAAAACATACACACAGACGGTACTATTGTCTATGAAATTAGATTAATTTACTCTGTTTAGGTGTATAAATCATCGAATAAATGTCGTGCTGAAGACAGACAGTTTGGATTTAACACTCTAAAAAATGGGAGGTGTGTTAGTGTGATGATTGTTTATGAAAAAAAACATTTTCACATCATTTGATGAATTGTTGCGGCTCCATTTTAATCATATTGGCACATGCAAATGACAAGGTTTTTTTTTTTTTACAAATATTATTTATTTAGTCTGTAAATGTCAGAAAATAAAAGGCTGAAATCAGACAGCTGTCATGCTGGATTTAATAATGTTTTTCTTTCCTTTTTCAGCACAAAGAAGATTATGGGAAGCTCTGAAACGCTACAAGACAAATTCACGAGGACGACCATGGATGCCAAAGGTCTGACACATGTTGACATCGTCAAGGTGTTCTTATCTTTAGTTTGAGAACTACATGTAATCAGGCACGGCAGTCAGTAATTGTATTTGCTTCATTTATTGATGCGCGCAGGTGTCAGGCGGTCGAGGTCCGGATGGAGGGGAGCAGCTGAGCGGGGGCGCCGTGGCTCAAGCTCAGGATGGTGTTAGCCGCGCTCTTCCATGTCTGATCCAGGACAGTGAGCTGGTTCTGGGAGAGAAGCTGGGCTCCGGGTCCTTCGGGGTGGTGAAGAAAGGAGAATGGCACACATCCACTGGGAAAGTGGTGAGGAACCGTTTTCTAGACTGTTTAGTGTATTTTTGTGCATTTTTGTCTGATTGATGTTGCACGGATACATTTTAAACCGTATAATATCCCCAAAACAATCAGCTTGTACTGATACTGAATTCTATTTTTAATTACTGCATGTATATATAAGTACAAATCAAAAACATTTATCCAGGGATAACGTGAGCTGCGTTTATTTTACTTTATGTTACACTTTGTGATTTTAAAGCCACCATTAAAAAACAATGTTAAAAAGTGTTAGTATATCTATGTGCAGAATCCATAGTGTTCATAAGTGTTCATAAAGATGCAAGACTGAATTTAAAGCTGCTAATGGATGTGTTTATATTAACAACAGATCAAATGACTATTTGTATGCAAGAAGGGTCAGGTGCAGTGTAGTAGTGTTGACCAATAACGTTTAAATAGCATGTAACAATCCATGTGGAGGGGCAGAATGCATTGGTTTAATTTAATTTTATTTAATTTTATTTAATTTTATTTAATTTTATTTTATCCTCTGGCTTCACTGGATCAGTCAACATATTGGCTCTTTCCTTCAGAGGCTTTATCGTCGTTAGACAATAGCCAATGATGGGTTATTTCTTTCTGCTTTAATGTGGCACAACCTCAGTGCGAAAAAACAGATGCTGGGGGATGAGAAGCAGGATCAGGACTGAGCCTCTGTCTCTTTTTTCCCCTCCTCTCAGTTGCCTGTAGCAGTAAAGTCACTGAGGAGCAGCATGTCGAAGCAGACAGACACACTGAAGGACTTCCTCCAAGAGGTGACCACCATGCAGTCACTGGACCACCCCAACATCATCCGACTTTACGGTGTGGTGCTCACACAGCCCCTCAAGATGGTAAGATGTTTCCTCTGATGGACATAATAAATGGATCTACTCAAACTAAGATGTGTTTAGGAGCTTAAATAAACAGTTTTTTCTTCCTCCAGGTGACAGAGCTTGCTGCCTTGGGCTCGTTATACGACACTCTGCGCGGACGTCAGTTTGAGTACCCTCTGCTCCGCCTGTGGCTCTTTGCTACCCAGATCACGTCTGGTATGGACTACCTGGAGACCAGGAGGTTCATCCACAGGGACCTGGCTGCGAGAAACGTCTTGCTCGCATCCAGGGAGATGGTGAAGATCGGGGACTTTGGCCTGATGAGAGGCCTGAGCCATGAGGAGGACCACTATGTGATGTCAGCACACAGAAGGATCCCGTTTGCATGGTGAGGGCTGACGCAAAAATTGGGCGGAGGGTAAAATAATATTTAAAATTATCACTAGTGTCTCATTTCCTTTCCTTGTTTTTTTTTTTTTTTTTGGTTTGTTTGTTTGTTTTATTTGCATTTTTAGAAATTATATGACATAGTAACACTAGAGGTACCAGTCAAAAATAAAAATACAAAACAAATATATAATTTAAAAATAAAGAAAGATAATAATAATGATATAATAATAATAATAACTGGTACATATATGTAAGTTTATATTCTAAAAAATAACTGTTAACATAACTTTTCATTCAAAAGATATAATTGACCAATAATTGATTAATTTAAGTCAGAGCATACATTTGGCCAGCGTAGGACATGACAGCAGGTACCACAGGCACACGCATACACACATACAGACACACATCAACATGTGTGAGTGTGTGAATGACTTTTTTTCAAGTTGTCCATCGTCCTGTTTGTCCTCCAGGTGTGCTCCAGAGAGTCTTCGTGTCGGCTCATTCTCCCACTCCTCAGACGTGTGGATGTTTGGCGTTACCCTGTGGGAGATGTTTACCTACTGCGAGGAGCCGTGGTTCGGTCTTTCAGGCAGACAGGTACACGCTTCACTGTTGTATCTGTGCCAGTCAGCGTTTTTTGTCCTCATGTTTGGAATGTGTGTCCCCGCCCTGCCGCGTTTTGCTTTTATGATATGCTCTGTGACTCAGAGTTTTAGTGTCTCTGATATTTACTCTCTTTAATCTAGATTTTGTTTCGTGTGGAGCGGGAGGGCGAGCGCCTGGAGAAACCGCCGGATTGCCCCCAGGAATTGTACGCCGTGATGAGGAAGTGCTGGGCGTGCAATCCTGCTGACAGACCCAGCTTCTCCCAGCTCTGCACACTGGTGGCTGAGGTCTGCAACTTATGTGGAGTTTTGAATCATGAAAACAGAGAGGGACTGTTTATTTAGGCTCATCAGATGAAATTGTCACTTAAAATGCTACAGATATAAGATAAGATTTCAATAAATCTTTGTAATGTTTCTCCTCTTTTTGTCTCTCATGCAGGCTAAACCAATGGAGGGACAAGCCACAAGAGACTTTGCTGAACCCAGGAAACTTGCACTTGCAGCCAATGACCTTGTGACTATGGTTGACCACGGGTGGGTGAGAGAAAGGAGGGTGGGACTAAAAGAGTAAAGGGAAAACTCTGGCAAACACAATGGGTCTTTGTCAAGATGAAACAGGGGTTTAAACCGGCCTCCAAAGTGCATTCCTGCCGCGATCTCATGGAGTCCTTGAACGCATTTTGCTTTGTCTGTTTGTTTGAACCAGTCCGGCAGCTATGACTCAGTGTTTTCTTTACGTAATAGATCCACAGTCAAGATGATGTTCGTTATGTCACTGTTAATTACTTTGTTCATTCAGACATGCAGAAAGCCTAAAGCAACAAAAAATACACTTAAATGCATAAAAATTAACATTACAATACATACTGTACATTCTCATTGTGAATGAGCATCTATGAGCAATTAAAATAACTGAAGTCATGCACTGAAACGCCAAAATGAAATGAAAGTCACAAAATATTAAGTGCTATCTTTAGGAAATGTAAAATGTACATAATAAATCAGTGTAAGAATACATCACATACCATTAGTTAATGGTAAACTTTGGTATTTTTTAAGTGGGACCCATGTTTCCAAAGTTTTTCTGTCAAAGCGACTCATGGAGACAACAAGAACATGCTGCAATGTCATCACTATGGCCAATTGTGCACCCAGTTGTGCATACTCATTATACTTGAGTATACCTGTATCTTTTGGTGGTTAATCAAATTACTTATAACTTGTCTCTACTTGTTCTATTGACACGCTGTCTTTTAGTATTCACCTTTATGCTGCTTTACAGCAAAAAGTTACATCCTGGTAATCACACTTTAAAGAAACGAATCTCCGGTTTCTGAATGAACTGATTTCTCTTTGCAGACTGGAGCTGAGTGAGTGGAGGGGCCAGAACCAGAGGACACTGACAGTCGGCTGGTTTCCCGCGGGCCTCGTCATGCCGACACTCCCTTCTGTTCCGAACACTTCCAACAACTCCGGGCCCAACCCGGCTCCCAGTACAGTTTACATCTCGCCCCCGCTGAAGGGCAGCCTGCAGCACACCGGGCACGGAGACATCAAACCTGAGCGCTGCTGGGGAGCACCTAACAGCATGGACGAGTCAGTGACACCCCTCATTCATTCCTCTCTGTCTTACCGATGCTGTTTGGTCTATCTGCTTCTTCTTTGCTTTTTTTTTTTTTTATTGACGTAAACGGAAAGTAACTCGAGTTACCTGCAGCTAAAAATACACCTAAAACAAGTGAAACAGGCCCAAAGTTACAAAGTTCATCTCTGTTTTTAACAAGATTATAGTGTTATAGGGTGGGTGTCTCTTTCGCTTCATTTACTGATGTAAAAGAGTTCAACTAAACAAAGAAAAAAAGTTGTGATTTTCCAAATTACGTTTTCCTTTTTTAGTATTATTTTGCCCATATCACATAGAAAACCATATAAACTTCCAGCTCATGTCCCTGAGTCACTGAGTTTTATCGCGGAATGCAAACAACAGCCGTGCAGCACTGAACTTTGACCTGCTGTCAGACAACACAGTGTGTGAGCTGAGGCTGTCAGACTAATGTGTGTACTGTTCTGACCTCTGCTGCAGGGGAGACTATAGACCGCACCCTGCCAAGGCGAAGGACGGCTCCAATCTGCAGAAAATGACAGGTAAAGGGTGAAAATACAAGCAGATGCATGATGTAGATGTGTTATCTAGATGTAGATGTGTTAGATATCATCTGAGATTTTGAATGCTGTATTTTTCTGTACGTATTTTTAATTTTATCTTTTCCTGATGTGAAGGCTGCATTCAGGGTGGTCAAAAATTGTGATAGTAGTTTTATTCAAAAATTCCTCAGCTCCCATCATAAGCTGTATAGCTTGTAGAATAACGGCTGCCACTCTTTACCTGCTATTGTTCAAACTTTTAATACATTACTTTCATTGCTCTGAATGTATCAGGCCTAAGGTCATGCACATTGCACATCCTGAAAATGTTGAAGCCTTAGAAGGGTTTACGTACAGCTGATAAATCTTATTATCCATTTATGTGTTTGAAAATTGTTGCATCTTAATCCATACAGGTAGTTATTGAAGTTATCTATCCATTCATTCTCACCTGTATGCCCTCTAGTGGCTTCTCAAGACTCCCACACACTTACTGCAACTGTTCAGTACTATTATCTTGACCATTTCCTCCTCATTCATTTCACTTTGAGACTACTGTAATATTTATTTGTGCATTAAAAGTCCTCTCCCTGTGTCTTTAGGTATGTCTCGGAGCCTGGAGTCAGTTTTGAGCGGACACCGGCCCCGGGCTCACACGGTTGGGGCAGTGTGCAGAGTGGATCAGCAAGGCAGACTCATGCCGCCTGTGATGACAGCTGGCAGTATGGTAATGCAAGACCCTCGCCGGTTCAGCGAGGCCAGTATCGCCCCGCCACCACGGCCGCCACCCCCCAACCCGAAACGCTTGAACATGAAACCCCAGAGGAGGCCCACAATCCACCCGATGCCGGGTAGTCCCTGGCCTCCACATCCTATCCACGTCGGGCCCCCTCTAGCGCCTTTTCCACTGCCTCAACCTCAAGCCCATCACCCACCTCCGCAGGGCGCTGGAGGATCCAACTTGGCTAAAATGACCCACATGGCACGCTCGACCCCACAGCTGGAGGACTACACGGACAACAGAGAAAGGGATCGAGAGAGGGATCGAGTCCGGGATAAGTCACCTCAAGTGCACAACATGAGAGACAGTCTCATCGCACAGGTACAGTTATTTTATAATTCTTTTACTTTTTCTGCATGAAAAGTTGTTCGATTACTTAGAGTAAAAGCTTCTCCTCAGGTGATGGAGGCAGTTCATGGAGTGACGATTGACGAGGTTCACACTGCACTTCAGCGTAGTGACTGGAACCCAGTGCGAGCTGAGCAACAACTCAAGGTCAGACCGTCAAATGACTGTCAACATAAATGGGGAAAAACACCTTATCTGCCTGTATATGTTGCAAAATTTGGCATGAATGGTTTTCTGTTTCTGTGTGTCCGCCCTGTGATAGCTTGGTGGTGAGTGTGTACCCTGACACTCACCCAGTATCTGCTGAGAAACACTGAAAAGAATAAGCAGTTACGGATGAGAAATAAGTAATAAACAAAGTAAGGTACACTAAACAAAATTTTAAACCCAACACGTTTATTTTTGCTCCCGTTTTTCGTTGGTTTCACCTGAAGATCTGAGACTTTTTGATGCACTCAATCAAATTTTAGTCGCATTTTTTAAAAAATCCATGTTTGCAAGCATGTCTCTTTTCCCAAGATAATCCATCCTGACAAATGTGGCACATCAAGATGCTGATTAAACAGCGTCATTACATTAGATGTCGTCAGTATGTTTCCCTTGTTTTTGACTCATCAAACTTCTGTCAGGTTGAGAACCTGGTGAGGATGATGAGCACGGAAATGAGCTTACCTTTGTGCAGATATTCTTTAGCTGCGCAAACCATTTGTTGCATCAGCCGTCCGGGTGGCTGCTCTCAGAGGATCTTGCAGGTGAAGACACTGGATGTGGAGGTCCTGAGCTGGTGTGGTTACATGTGGTCTGCGGTTGTGAGGCCAGTCAGATTTACTGCCAAATTCATGGAAACAGCCCTGGAGACAGCTGATAGTAGTGAAATGAACACCCAACAGCTCTGGTGGACATTCCTGCAGTCGGCATGTCAACAGCACTCTCTTTTAAAACTTGCCACGTGTTGTGTGATCAAACTGCACATTTTAGAGCTGCCTTGTGTTTCGACAACCCTAAGGCACAAGTGTGCACTAATGATGCAGTTAAATCAGCATCTTGATATGCCACACCTGTCAGGTGGACAGGTTATCTTGAAAAAGTGCTCACTACCACAGATTATTACCTATTTGTGCACAAACTTTGAGACAAACATATCCGTTTAGTAAAATCTTAGATAATCAACTTAAACCTGTGAACAATGGGAGCAAAACCAAAAGTGTTGCGTTTAAATTTTTGTTCAGTATATAAAAGAGACACATTAGAATACATGGATAAATATATAAGAACCAAATAGAAAGAGAAATATATAAATAAATAGTCTGAGATTTAAATTGATAAAAATGCAGCAGCAAACAGGAGTTTTAAGTCTTATTTTACTCATCAAGTACTCATCAGTAGTAATCATACCCAATATACGGACAAAAATACTATACAAAAAAACAGAAATACAGCTTTACAGCCAGACTGCATTGTCAACAGTGCACACGGGACCAAAAATACTCAAACTCACTGCATGTTGTGTGTTAATTAAACACACATTAAAAGGTAATTTAACACTGATTTGATTGATTGTTTTGTGTGTCTTTAGCTCGATCAGCTGTACTCGCTGAGCCTCTGCTCCAAAGAGGACTGTCTGAGGATCCTCTCCAGGTACCAGTGGAACCTGCAGCTGGCCAGCCGCTATCTGATCCGATGGTCACGGGACAGCGGGAGTGGCTCTGGCGAGAGGGAGCGACCTGCTAGCACGGAAAGACGAGTCTGAAGCGATTGTCTGGCTGATTTTACGAAGCATCTGCAACAAATGTTGCACTGGAAGCTGCCCAATACAACTTTGATTGACCGCCTTGATATGGGAACAGAGGGGAGTACAGCGTGTATAATAAAAGTAGAGAAGGGAAGATGTTTTAATGTAAAAAGAAATATTTTGAAAAAGGAGTTTAGCAAAAAAAGACTGTTTCTGACTACTGTTTTTGTATTTTCATTAACACACTGTCCTGCACATTTTGTGCTTTTTGCAAATAGTTTTTTTATCTTAATGAAATTGTAAATATTGTATTAGAAATTGTTGTATTATTGAATAAAATGATCTGGTCTTAGTGCTGAGCTGCTGAGTGATATATGAGCATATATATATATATGGTTTAATCAAAGAAGTACACAATTGCTGTAGGGGAGAGCGGGGTAAGTTGAGCCACTTTCTACTTGACGCATCTTTGAATAGAAAAAAATGTTGTCTTTTTTGTTGGTTTGTTTTGTTTTTTTTTACTTAAATGTTCTTGCCAATTTTTCCATGGGCCTCTCACCTGTGATGGTGACTTGTCTGTGGCTGCCTGGAAACAAGCAGTGGCTCAACCTTCCCAAAGACTCAAATCACACCCCTACCGCACTGTTTCATTTAATAAAATACTTTGTGTTAAATTTTAAACCTTACATAGACCAGACTTTGGGATCACAGCGTTGTGGACCTTGAATGTATTTTGTTTTTAAAGCAAGGTCATAAACTCTGCTGACACCAACAATCATTATCATGTTTACTTTAACCAACATTTTTATCTGTTGTGTTCTCGTTAATGAGATGTGACTGAATAAAACCTGACAGACTGCATACGACACACTAGTGTAAATATTTACACAGCAGTAGCTGCAGAATATCAGGTCAACTTGTACGACTAGTTGTTAACCAATGATTGGTGGTTCCTGTATTGTAAAAACCAGAGAATTGCATTTTATGGGCAGAGAGCGGTATCTGAGTATTTCCACCGTGCACTGAGGATGGACATGCTCGGACATGCTCCCATCAATACTCTGCTTGTATTACCCATATTTTCCCAGAGGGTGGAGTAGTAGGGTATTTAATATATGACCAGGAAGGATTTGTTTTGTTTCCTTTTATCTCATCTGAAGTAGGGCACAGATGTAGTCTTAAGATAAAGGATGCTGATATTGATGGCAGTAAAGTTCATGTTGTGCAGCGAAAGTTCACCAGTGACTAAAGTGGAGCAGAGTTTTAGTGGAAGTGGACTTTGGCTGTTTTGTTCCACATCATGAGATGGGATTTCCCTCTGAAGCAAAGATAATTTTTTCCAAGTGAAACCAGATGTTCCGCATTTACCGTTAAGGTTTCCAAAGAGCCTTCCCAAAAAAAATGTTCCTGGACAATCAGCGGAGGAGAGGAACACAAGACATCAACATGACAACATTAATGTGGCTTTTTTTTTTTATTTCTGAACTACAAGGTTTGTTTGGTTTTTTTCTGTAAAAAAAGTGATTCACTATCACAAAACAACAAACAACAATTGGTACAAAATAGTTTTAAATGATGCAGGAATCTGATAGAACAGATTGCTGCAGATATAGCTGATTTTACTAAAAAAAGCAAGTGCTGATGAACATCAAACTGACACAGTGAACATATATTTGCATAAATGTGCTGTACATGCTTTGGCTGCTTTCCTTATCAGAGGTCAATCTGCACAGAGGCTGATGGGAGAATACATGTAAGATATCTTTAGTTACTAGAACGCTGTGGTCTGCATTTGAGAGCACTAGTGGCAACCAAGCCTCACAGGAGGCACGCCCAGGTTATGTGTTACGAGAACGATGAGAGCGATTATTAAACACAGAGTGGAGAGTTGCATTCAACAGCAATAGGCAACATCTGCAGAAAACATTCTAAAGCACAGCGATCAAATGAGCTACAAGCAAATATTTCACATTCAAGTTTCTTTCTGCGACACTAAACTACAGAAAGTCAATGAGTTTCCTTAAACCCGTCACTGGTCAGGTTTTCCAGCCACTGTGAGGTCAAAACAACATTCACTGACCTCAACTTCTTTTTTTATTTCCTTTCTATTCCTCCTTTACTCCATTATTCCTCTTCTCAACCTACTTCTGTCTGTCTTCTTTCCTGTATCGTTACACTGGCACATGTTCAAGGCAGTGGTATCTGGAGAAATTGGAGGGTGAGGTTTGGCAGTGGTGTCAGTCTCCATGGCAACTCCTAACACAGAGGGAGCATGGAAGCTTTTAGACAGTGCATAGCCTATGCTACAGCTTTGTTAGATTATGTACACTAGGAGGGCTTTGAGGAAGAGAAAGGCAGCTGAGAGGTAGAGAAAGAGAGCTTTGGTAAATACTGTCAGCATTTGTCAACTCTGACTAAAAGAGGTTAAACATCCTCCCACTCCTCTCGCCAACAAAACAACCACTTCCCTATATAAGCTATACAATAACAGCCTGTTTACTGTGACTAAAGTTCAGGTTTTATATGAAGCTTTTGTTAATTTATAGGATTTACAGCTTTGCTGATGGCTGTACTTGGACACAATGGTGCTTTGAGCTAAGTGCTAATGTCAGCATGCTAACATGCAAACTAATTTTATCAGTATAATTATATCACAAACCAACTTCCCTACAGTTTACAAGGCTGGTGTAGAGATGAGGGCCCAAAAGGAAAGCCCTTTTGGTCGGAAGATGAAATACACCTACTTTTAAATATTATCAAGGACCTGGATATCTACAGGTTTTTGGAAATGTGTAAATATCGCAGAGCTGAAGATGAGGTTTTGTTCATATGGTGGAATTGGTAAGAAAACTTTGAAAATGTTATTTTTTAAGCTCAAGTTTTCTGTTTTTGAAAGGCATGTTAGAGCATGTTGATCTGTGTATGCACGGCTGCATGTGAACGGAAATTAGTGGAATATTCGTTTTTATTAACTGTCAACAGCTTAGTACGAATAAGGCTAAAAAACGGAATATTTTGTGCATGTAATCATACTCACTGACAGTGCTAACATGCAGATGTTACGCAGTCATAATGTTTACCATCTTAGTTTAGCTTGTTTGCATGCTAATGTTTGCTAAATAGCACTGATGGCCACGTACTGAAACCACTCTCATGTCTGTAGGATGAACATGAAGCTACAGCATGCTGGCTGTTAGCTTAGCTTAGCATAAAGACTGGAAATGGGTGGAAACAGCTAGCCTTGTGCTGTTCAAAGTTACAAAATCTAACACTAAGTTCACTAATCAACATGCTACATATGCTTTACTTAACTAACTTAATGTTGTGACTTCCAGAAGCAATGCCTTTAATATGAAGTTGACAGGCAACCAAAAGACACTTCAGCTAGTCACAGCTTCATGCAAAAAGGTAATAGTGCACATAACCTCACGTTTACAAAAAGGCACAGCGGTGCTTTAAGCTAAGTACAGTATGCGAACATGCTCACAATGAAAATGCTCAGCAGGTATAATGTTGATGATGTTAGTTAAGCTTATTTACATGCTCACATTAACAAAATAGCACTAAACACAAAGTATTCGTGAGCTGCAAAAAAAACGAGGCAGTGTATATACCCACAATAGTATCGCACTTACACTACACCTATTGTGATTTATTCATAAAACACGAGTAAGATGATAGATGATGACAATAGTAGATAAATATACGGCATAAACATTAAGTGTTATTGCCAGTGTACTATAAAGCACATTGAAACACACGTATTTATATCCGCTCTTGTTTCTATGTGTGGCCACTGAAAAAGACATAGTGGGTGACGTTGGCCTTCTTTTAGGGGGATTAAACCTCAGTTGGAGGTATGCTCACTCACTTAAAACAGATCAAAAGTTAACAAACTGGAGTGTAAAGAACATTTGTAATGGAGCAGCTGGTTATCGGTCACTGAGTTTGGATAGATTTCAAAAACAATACTTGGCAGACATGTGGAGTCAAGAGTTTGTTTGCTCATTTTGGTCTGTGTATAAAAGGATCCTGGGATTGGCACCACTTTGGCTGGAAATTGGTAAAGGAAGGATTTGAAAAAACGATCGGAAAAACAAAATACATGGACAAAAAATGCATAACTGGCACTTGCTCTCATGCTGTTGTTTTCCCCTCCTTGCTTCCTCTGTTATGAAAACACAGTGCTGCGCTGGTTGGCCTCCCCGACCTTCTCGAAGAACATGAAATCCTGCAAAGGAAATGCAAAGACGGAAATTAGTTTATTGACCTGATTAGACCGAGTCAGCAAATATAGAATGATAAGAATATGGTGCAATGTGGTCTTACAATGAGGAAACAGGCTCCCATGAGCACAGCTTTCATCTTCACGTCCATGTCCAGCGGGAACTGGATGCCGAAGTTGTCCGTGTCTGTGAAGACTTCCTTTAAAAGGCCGCTCCACTGCTTGCTGATGCGACCGATGGGCTTATCGCCGTCTTTGCTCTTCAGCTGGAGAGCAAGAAAAACAACGTCTGTAAGATGTTTTATCAAGTACATTATACCGTGACTTGACCGGAACTGTTCGTGTGAATAAATAGTTTGTCATTTTGCTTTGCCATTTGCTTTCTCGCCAAGAGTCAGATGAGAAGACTGAAGCCACTCTCATATCTGTTTGATGAATATCAAGCTACAGCCAGCAGGCTGTTAGCTTAGCTTAGCATTAAGACTGCTATCAGGGGGAAACAGTTAGCCTGGCTCTGTCCAAAGGTATCAAATTCTACCAGCACCTCTAAACTCACTAATTAACATGTGATATATGGTGTACTTAATTAACTGGGTGCTGAGACTTATCTGGACCCTTGCCGCTACAGTAACATGAAATCATCACTGCGCCTGACCAAGTTTGCCGTGACACTCTGTGTTACCTGTCTTACACAATGTTTGGACATACATCGTCCCCATAGTCACTTTGCTTTTATTTTCATCAACGTTAATTCACATGACACAGGCTACAATTAGTATATCAAAAGTTTTTTGCTCTGTACAGCAGCTGCAGTAAAAATCGCACAGAGTAGCTGCAGATATTACTTAAAATGTGATGAGACTGAGGAGAGCTGACACATGACACGAAGCATTTGGCGCCGTAACAAAATCCCCTATTTGGCAATATTTTGGCTTTAAAGCCAACGCTAATAGAGAACCAGATGGCGTTAATGAGGGAAAAGGAGATGGTCACATTGCTAAGAAGTCAAGGGGGTGCAGCCTGTGGCCTTGCTTCATCACTATCGTCTTTAAAATCACTTTTGAAAACTTTTTTTTTTTTCAAAAGGTATTCATATAAGTTCTCTAATAATTTTTTTGGTCTATTTTCATTCTTAGTGTACACCTGCTCAGTGTGCCTTACTCCTGACTTTACATTAAAGTCTTGTACTGCTCTGTTTTAAATTGTTTTGTTTTTTTTTTAATTTTTCTTTTGTGTTGTTTTTTTGCTATTTTTATTATATTTTTCCTGTGTGTGTGTTTTAATGTGATTGTATATGCAAAGATCTTTATACGTTTAGTCAGAGCCAGGCTAGCTGTTACCACCTGTTTCTGGTCTTTGTGCTACAATAAGCTAAACTAAACTAAACTGGCTGTAACTTCTTAACTATAGGACAGTGGTACTAATCTTCTTATAAACACGACGATTCTCTGACCCCACCTCAAAGTTGACATCCCCACAGCAGTTACAGGCAAAGCAGGGTCCCTCCAGTTTCATCAGGGTCTCTTTGTTGGCTCCCTGGATGGAAAACTTCGGTACGAAAGGATGCCAGTCCTGTTTGACGTAGCCGATAGTGGTGCCCGGTGGTGCCTGGACCTCCATCTGTAGGTCACATACATAATTAAATAGAAATACTAACATGCCACAAAATTAGAGCGTTATCCCCAAGAACTTAATATCTGTCCTTATCCCCTGACAGCTGACAGCTAAAAATAAAACATCACGGGGTTAGCTAGTCAAATATGTCACACGGGACGGCAGGAATGATAACTGTTTCTCTGACTGCTCCATTGTGGCACCACATAACAAAGGTAATACATCTCACATGGCTCCTGACTGGCCGGTAAACAGAAGTGCAGTATGTGAGAGTGTTGCAGCTTGATTTTGGGCCAATGGGAACGTACTGTAGCCAGATCGCCAACGTCTAGGTTTGAACGAACAAAGGGGCCATTCATGGTCTTAACAAACCCCTGCCTGAGCAGACTGGTGCACAAAGACATCGGAGCGCCGCTCAGTCACTCAAAAGTAACACAAGGCAAAGGGAGGAAAGACAAAAGTGCTTGTTTAAGGGCTTGTTTTCTCACGTACTTTCAGCGGCATCCAGATATGAACATAGTTTTAGATGTATTTGCTCAGAAACTGAGATATCCATCTAAACAAGAACATCTCTTTGCAGAAACAATGCGCTTGACACATGCAGCATCAACAGTGTTCATAGGGACTGTTGAAATATAGTTGACAGTTGAAAATATTTCTAGTTTAAACTGACAACCCAGAGTAACCAAACAAGGCCTTGTTTTTAAAAGACATGTTGCTGCTGAAGTTTTCAAAATCTTTTTCAGTCAAGCAGAGTGAATAAGTATGAAGCCCCGATCATCTGTCTCTGTCAACACTGCTAGAGAGAAAACTGTTGCTACAATTTTGGAAATCTGAGAAGCCTTTGACATTTGATATGTGGCTGAAGGAATTAGCAACTGTTGTACATTTGGAGAAAATAAGATTTACTATGTCAAACCGGGAGAAATTCTTTCAGACAATCTGGTATCTGGTCAAAATCTGGTGAAAATTGAATTGAACATTTAATGGTCTAACAGGATAACTGTATCAGTGTGTCATATATCAGTAACCTACAACTCATTTTTTTCTGGTCTGTGTTAACACCAATGTCCTGTTTGTTTATGTGTTTTTTTTTCTTCATTTTTTCTGTTTAATTTGATATTTTGCATTGTTTTGGTTTGGGGTTTTTGCTGTTGTTTGTTTGAGCATTTGCTGCTTGTGCTTTTAAAAAAAATGTTTTCTTATACTACTCTATAAAATCAATAAAAACATTTTTAAAAAAACATTGTATTCAGCTGGCAGAAGAAGTCATAGATAAAGACAGGGTTACCGCGCAGTACAGAAAAGTATGAAATTTGATTTTAGTCATTTCTAGATCTAGATAAGTATGGAGGAAAGAAAATAAGGTGTGGAAAAATATTTGTATTTCCAGGCTATTGTCCACACTTGGTTTTCTTTATCTTTTTAAGATTGTTTTTAAGCGCTTTTTGCCTTTATATAACAAGCTGCAGACTGACAGACAGTGGGGAAAGAGAGGGCATGACACACAGCAAACAGCCGCAAGTTAGAATCAAACCTGCAAAGGACTCCCACTCTGCTTTCTAATAAATTAAATTCAGATTTTCTTCTAAAATGTTTCATCTAAGTAGAGTGTTATGTCATGGAGTTTCGAGCAGGCAGCGAGCGCAACCAAAATTTAGCACTTTGTGTGTCATTGAAAGTATGTCATGTGACTGAATGCACACTCCTGCCTCCACGGCTATGCATCACTGGCTGCAAAACAGCTGTGCTCAGAGTGCCTAACAACTGAACCAAATCCAGTCTGAGATCAAAATTAGTTTGAAAGAAAATGTGGCAATATATACAGAGCACCACAAATAACCAAATATTAAGCATGTCTGACCATTTATGAGTTTTGTAGTTTTGTAGTTATCAGAAAAGAAAACAGACTACCATTTCTTCTTATGGAAATCATACCTTTGTGGTTGCATTCATTGTCATTTCCATGGTAATTCTATGTACGTAAATTTTTTTGGAGGAGCACTCTGTTGACCTAATTCCAAAAATGAACCCCCCAAAATGATTATTGATGCTGCAATTATGTCTTAGCCAGTCAAACTATGAATCAACTGCTCAAACAAGGAATCATCATTACTTCATCAGATACTCCTCACACAATCAATCACTATGGTTAAATATTAACAACATAAATAATGGAACACATTATCTTGGTACACTTTGTGTAAATATCATAACAGATATCAGAGTGTTTTTCCTTTTGCACTAAGGATGATTTGGATATGGACGAACTATTGAATCGGTACAATATTAGTCTTGGTGTGGTTAATTATCACAATATGAGGCTATTAAAAACTGCTTTTGACCCCCACGCCCATGAACAGACCTCTTGCAGGCAGCAGGGACACCAGCAGGAGACGCAGCGGAAAGGCCGTATGAAATGGATGACCTCCCTGTCCATGTTGTCCTTTATCTTCAAGTCAAAGCTACGCAGCGAGCCGCAGCAGTTCCTGGTGCAGCAGTCGTTCTTCTCTTTGGCCTTGTAGATCTTTTGGCCCAGACTGTTCTTTATCTCGTACTGGTTGTTGGTCTCAAAGCCGATTAACGCTGGGCGGGATAAAGGAAAACGTGTGGAAATAGTGAATAACAAAGATAAGTAAAGAATTTCAAGGACTGATGTCAAGTTATCATTTGATTTATGTTGAGAGGTGTAAAGCTCGCCGGCGCACCAAACACTGACAATCTGCTGGTGCTTATTTGCAGCTTACAAAGTGGCAAGTGTAGACATGAGTGGATTAACATGGCCTTACCTTCTATGAGTTCCACTTTCTGGTGAATCAGGATCTGGTCAATCTAAAATCACAAGAGACAGTAACGTGAGAAAGAGAACAGACAGTCTGTTTATAATTGCAACATATCTCCATCTGACAATCTAAAAGGGGAAAAGATGCAAACACATTTTCATTTATTTGCAATGCAAATCACCTTCACAAATTATCATAAAACCACTAGCTATCTCTATACTGGCTGCTGTGTTGAGTCGATCCTGAGGGGCTGATTCTCACCGTAAACTCTACCGTAAATACAAGTGATGTTGGTTTTTAAACTGAGTACACAGAGTGTATTTGTTGCTAGTTAAAGTCTTTGTTTGAACTCTTCTTGAAGAATAGTAAAATTGTCTTTAATATGTACACAGAGAAAACAAAATGAGTTACAGTTTCAAAGAGAAAAATGTTGAATGTGATCTTTACAAGTTAAAAGCCTGAAATCACAGAGGTCATACTGCAGTGTTTTACATGGAAAACTGGATTTAAAAGTGCACAAACTAAAGCCACATTGCTATTTTATCTTTACTAAATGAGTGTTTGCTGTAATTGTCTTTAGTTTCTGATGCAAAACAAACACTTTTACACTTCTAATGGATTTGAATTCAGTCCTACAGAAGTGCAATAAACTAAGCAATACAAGTGCACAGATAGTTAATCATTTACAGCAACAGAATCACATGTAGTTCATTGAATCTTTGACTAAACTTTATGGCTACTTCTACGTGTTTTATTTCACTTAAACACATGGAAGATGGAAACAGAAACTTAAGAGTGTTATGTAGCAATTAAACATTTCAAGTTCCCTCTCAGTAGCTTCATAGGGTGCTAAACATGACACCCTCAAATGATCTCAAGTGTAGCTTCTCGTTAATTTATATGTGTCAAGGCGTCTTTATCAGCGTGGTCATAAACAGAGGAGGCAGAAACTCCAGAAGTGAAGGAGTGGTGGGTAAATAATGCATTGTAGTAATAGATAAAGACACTTATCTCAACACAGATCTTAAAACAGGTGGAACAGCGTTTTGAAATCACCTGACTACGGGGGCTGAGATCTTTGATTGATTACTCTGCCCTACCTGTGTGAGGTATTCCAGCCCCGGTGGGACGCCAACAGGAACCGCAGCTGGAGCTCCAACTGGGGCTGGGGTGATTCCTCCCGCAGGGGCACCATATTCCTGTCCAGGAGCTGGGCCTGGGCCAACCGGACCGGGCTGATACATGACAGGAGGCTGGCCTGGGTTGTAGCCCATGTTAAAGCCTGGTGGAGGGGCTTGACTGGGGTCTCCATATCCCATCGGAGGGACTGGGTAAGGGGCTACGGAGTGGCCGCCGGGCTGAGGCATGGGGTAGGGTGCTTGGTTGTGAGGGCCTGGGTAACCTGAGAAAAAAAACAATGACATTAGTTCAAACATCATCTTTTACAAATTCAATCTTTCATTTAACTTAATTTGTATAAAGCTGTTCATGACAATAGCTGCAAGCATTCAAACTGGAACCAAACGGGCTAATTTAACCATGAAACATGATAAAATAAACAAAAAAAACCCTGTTATAAACATAAAAATTTAGAAAATATTTTTTTAGAATACATTAAAAATAATAGAATATCAGAAATTGTGATCAGATGTGCTGTAGTCAAGTTCTTACCTTCCAATTAGATAAAAACTAAAATAATGCAGAGATGAACATTCAGGTCAGAAGGAGTGTGTGTGTCTGACTGCTCTTTGCTCGCAAGTGTGTGAGAGAGTGTGTGTGTGTTTGCTGTCGATCATCCTGCTTTTCGTGGCTGGGAGGGACTGCGCAGCCAATAAGCTACTTATTAGCCGAGCCACAGATGGGATTGGCAGCACTCGCAAGGGAGGTAACAAACAGGCAGAACTGGACTATGCCGTGCAGTGATAGCCCTGGTGGGTCGCACTTATTTTTTTGTCACGTTTCCATTAAACAGAGCTTTTCAGGATGCCTTTCACACCTGAGAAAAAAAATGATACAATGCTGCAATGTAATTCTTCTGAAGTTATACAGACTGCCAGGTAATTGTTTTAGTGACTGTCATCCTGCATCATAAGGACTTTTTGCAGCACTTTAACAGCTCACAAAGAAATAGCTGATCATTATTTTAAACTGTAAATCAACTGCATGTGTTAAACAGGATTCCTACAACTTAGGGTATGTCAATTTATATACTTTTTAAGTCTTTTTAATGCCACTCTGGATGAAATTAAAGACCAGTTTTACAGCAAAACAGAGAAACTGCCTGATAACTTTATTTGGGCAAAGATTCAACAGCTTCAGAGTCTTATCTGACCAGAGCAAACTTCTCTAATCAGTTAAGTTTTCAACAGGCAGTTTAGAGCAGTAACTTCAGTTTCAGAGGCAGCCTGGGTGCTTTATTTTGTCTCATGAGAGGAAAGTCTTCCATTAGACACAATAACATGCATTACTTTCTGCTTGCCAGTTTGAAGTGCGTAAGTAATTGAGCCTGACCACATAATAAAGATAAGTCCTCCCTCCACTATTGGGATGTTTACTGAAGAATCTGCACTTCAATATCTGCTAACTGTATGTTTGGCTAGAGAGAAAAAGCAGTTAGTTTATTTCTCACTCAACACTTTCTCACTCAACACTTCTGTGGGTCTGTCACAGAGCCTCAAACCATATAAGGAGCACACAGAAAAGAGCTTGAAAGTCAATTAAGAGGAAGTAGGTGCAACAGTGAAGTGCATGAGAATGTCGATCTAATAGAGTGAAGCGCTGACCGTCATGTGTTCACTAACGAATGTCTGCAATGTTGTGTGAGAGAGGGCAGCTCGGACATTTCCACGAGTTTCACACTCGTAATCAATTTTCTGTTTTTCTTTGGCAGAGTTGTCAACAGCATCTTGCCATTTTAGATCTTTCTTACCAAAAAATGCACAGGATTGCTCAATTTCTCCAACCACTCAATGTCTTAATAATTTGCAGAGCTTTTTCCCCCCCAACTATTAGTATGATAAAAATGCTGACATGCTCTTTTTCCCTCGAACAAAGCATGCAAAAACTTAAAAACGTGTGATTTAGCTTGTATTAGCTCACTTCATCTAACCCTTGTCTGTAACTACTGTAATACTGAAAGCATTAGTAATTTTCATGCAAAAATGCAAATCATTCTCTGGTTTCTTAACCCTTTAACCTGGATAGACATCGTTCTTCTTGGACAGCATTCAGACACCAAGTATTTAAACCTTTAAAATGGGATTTCTTTCAAAAACATGGAAAAAAAACAAATTCCCCCCAAAAATTATTAAAAGGTGACCACTATGAATATATATTTGAAATTAGATTACAGAAAAAATACATTACTCACATTTATAATTTTTATTTTTATTTTTTTATAATTTTTAGCACTTTTTTCGGGTCACTTTCTGTCTTTGCTCTGTTACTTTCCTTTTCTTTTGGCTGATTTTGGGTAATTTTCTTGCAACTTTTTTGCAAATTTCTTGCTCTTTCCATGTTTTTAAAAGAAATCAAGCCAAATTTGCTCAGGTTTCAAAGGGTTATATGTGAAAATCTTTTGCTTTTTGTTTTATATTACTGTGAACTACATGATGTGAACTGCTGTTTGAGCAAAACAAGCAGTCTGCAGACATTTGTGTTTTCTGTCTGTGGGGTAGATGTGGGCTTTTTTACTTTGGGCTGGTGTTTTTTACTTGTATTTACTTTAAAAAATCCCTCTATATTTCACTTGTCACTGTATGCACATAAATTTAAAGCTTGTTGAATTAATTTGAATGAACTGTGTCATAATGTCATTCACACGTCATTATTGTTGCTGTCATGGGGGACTTTTGTGTATTATATTGGTGTCATATTAGTTTCATAACTGACCAAACTGGTTTTTGTTGGCATGGCAGGACAGTCCAACAAACACCAGCTGAACGGTCTTAGAGTTCATTGAACCACATCATAGTGAGATTCCTCATCGCTTCAGGTCGTAAGTATGCTGGCGTACAGTTTAAAAGTTGATCCGATGTTAAATCTTAAACCAAATGTGGATTAAAGTGAGAAAGACGAAGCCAAAGAGGATGCAAGTAATGAGCTCTGTGAACTCTGAGGCTTGTTTTTGCTCCACCTCTTTCCACATTCCTTTCTCTGCTTGCAGGAAACAAAACCAAATTTTAAACCAGCATGTGTGTGTGTGTGTGTGTGGAGGAAGGCAGTCCTCCTGTACACACACGGACATGCCAGACACAACGGTACCTTTCACCTCCTGCACCGCTCTTTTCCATCGCGAGGGAGGAGTGTGCAGGACCGACTGGTAAAATTTCCAAGAGTTTTCACTTTAGGTTCCAAGCAAGCATTCTGGGAATTCCTCTCAGATTTCACCACCTTGGAGGAGGATAACATTACTCGAGGACACTGAAGGAATCTGGGGCTGGACAGGGTGTGTATTCACGTCACACTGATGCTCCGTGAACAGGGACGTCTATTGGAAACTTTGAGATGCATGAGCCAAATCATTCAAACAATGGCAGAAAAAGATGACATAATGGAAGAGGCCAATGAGGAAGCAAACATTAAAAACATTTCACACTGTTATTGCATAAGAAGTGAAAAACTTGCCTAATTCTTTAGGTTTTCTGTCTAAACATCAAACTAAAGATGAAAATCTGAAAGAAATCTAGTCATTTATCCACTTTATTAGTTTTAAGCCACTTACCGGGAGCAGACATGGCGAGGAGCTGGATAAAACTTTTTTGGGCACAGAGTGAAAGGAGGTCACACTTCCCAGTCCACTCTCAGGGTCTTTATGGGAAACTGGCGGAAGAAAGGGGCAGGGAGGAGGGTGATAAAAAGGGAGGGGGTTGCACAGAAACAGAAAGTGGTGATGACAAAGAGTCCAACAATGTTTAGCCTCGATCAGTCACACACTTATACTGAGTTATTCCTATTATCCTGATAAATTGTGATACAGTGGAAACTGTAGGAAAGCGAACTTCTCTTTAGTTTTGGCTGCAACATGTCTGAGAGAATAAAAGAGTGACATGTTTTAGCAGAGGCAAGGGGGCGGTTTTTAACTTTTCCACTGGGCCCTCTGCTGCTTTTCATGTTTTTATTTTGCTGCTATTACTTTTAGAAATTACTAAATAACACTGAATTTCGGGTTAAGACAACATTGAAACACATGCAAATCCTTCATAATGTCATCAGGGGCACATTTTTCCTAAAACTTTTTTTCAGCTACATCTACATTGCCCCCCTCTCTGTGTCTCCCTGCATCTCTCTCTCTCTCTATCACACACACACAGACAGTGTGGTAAGGGCCTGATAAACCCCTCTAATCTTTGACATATTACCTAGAAAAGCATGTAGCACGGAGAAATCTCACCTCTCTGGCTGCTGGTCTCTTCTTTTCTCTTCCCAACTAGAAAAACGACAACAAAATCAAATGAATTGTAAATGTGAAAACAATCCCATGTACAGAGCCAAGGAGACGCCTTCTTATCGTCTTCTTTCTAACCTGTTTCTCGTCGCTGGGCTGTTGCTTTCCCTCCCATCAACACTTATTTTCGTACTCTCCTCCCCTTTTTCAGTTCATACGTCCGTCATTAAGGCTTCCGTATACTGCCAAATCTAGACACGAGTGTTATCATGTTGTTTGCTGAGAGTGGGAAGTATGTTATCTCTGTTTTTCTGTTTCTGTTCTTGTTCATCTGCTGTCAAACACGAGGGTTTATAACGTGGAAACATAAACATGTTATTATCACGCAGCAGCAGCAGGAGGAGGAGGAGGAGGAAGAGGAGGGAGGGGCTGCTCTGTTAAACATGGCGTCATCAACAACCACCAGAGGGCACAAATACCACATGAATGACAAACACGTACTGTTAGTACACTCAACTGAAAATACTACATGGACTCAAAGTACTGTCTGCAAAATCTAATGCAGTACAAAGCCAGTTCTACTCATTATGCATAAAATGTATGATACACTTAAACGGTTATCAAATATTTCTATTATTGGTGAATATTTTAGAAAGATAAATCTTATATATAAATATATATATTATATTTATACTTTAATTAAATCACAAACTGACTACACCCATCTTCAAATCAACTGATACCAAGTTAACCAAGTAAAAACATATACCAATAAATAATACTTGAACTACCGTTAGCCAAACGGCTAAATTAGCTAACGGACAATCTGTCATGTTTCCTTTGTAATGTTATATTACAAACGGCATTAAATCTGAATTAACAATGATATAAAATATCTTAAGTGCATGGAATTAAACTCATACAACTAAATTAAGTGTAGTATAAAATTAAAGTTAAACTATCATTACTTTTATATCAACATTTTTGTTTGTGAAATGTAGTTGGCCGTTAGCTAGTAACATTAGCCTAACAGTTAACTTTTTTTAAATAAACCAATAGAGAAATTAATAAATAAGCTGCACTATTAGTTTTATCAACACTGAGCTTGTAGTGTTGGCCTAACAATTACCAACAAACCATAGAAAATGACCACCTCTCAATATATATATATATATATATATATATATATATATATATATATATATATATATATATATATTTTTAAAATAATCTTTAGCGAAAAGTTAGCAACTAATGTTAGCTAGTTTAGGAAACCTATGCTAGCAGCTAACAGCCTTACAGACCTAAAAGGAGAGTGGATATTGAACTTACATTTGTCATGTGGCCAAAAACACGACTCCAAATAAATTGTAAGGTTGCTGCTTGTCTTCTGGATGCTCAAGTTACATAAATATGCAGCTGTTTGCTAAGAAATTAATGTTAGCCTGCTGTGTCTCTCTGGGATTCTTATACCCCCTAGTGGCCAAAAATCAATTAGGTAATCCAAGTGAATTTGAGTAAAAAAAACGTTTGTGACAAATAGCCAACTTCGTTACAAAAACTCTGACATTCGTCATTTAACTTGGAACAAGAGCAGAAGTTGCCTGTTAGCAACACAAGTATGGTACTTCTAGTGACAAAAGTAAAAATGGGAGAACTGTCAGTGCTCTATATTATTTAATTGGATGATAATTATCAACATAAAACTGGGAAAGCAGCATGTTAATGATGCAGCTGGTCAAGGGAGAGAGACCTGTTTGTTTATTGAGTGCTCTGTGTCATGGTACACTTTTTAAATGAATGCCTTGGTAAATCTATTTAGGTGTTTTCCAGTGTCAAACACAGGTGTAACAAATAACATTAACGATGACTGCATTTTATGTAGGCTGTTATTAGGCATTTGACTTCCACAACTTTGAGCATGCTGGCACACGTCGTTAATGCCATTAGTTACACCTGTGCTTCTCCTACTGCGGCAAGTCAAAATGTCATCCTGCAGTCCATTTCCCAATTTATCACCACTGACAATGACCTTATATAAACTCTCTTTTTCAGTCTCTGCGTCTGTCTGTCAGCGTTGGGGAGAAATAGAAACAAATGGCTGAATGGACATTAACTTTTTGGTTCAAGTTCAATCTGAGAAATGTTTTGTTTATTTATTTATTTTACATATAAATGAATTCTAAGGTGGCTCACATTAGTGGAGGGAGCAGTCTTAGTTGAGTCTATATTTGGCACATGCTGCAATGCCTGGTACTTATAGGGCACTGAACCAGGGCGGAGATTCAGCAAACACACACACACACACACACACACACACACAGAGAGAGAGAGAGAGAGAGATTCTGAGAACACATTAAGTCATAAATCAGTTAAACATGTTCGCACATGGATAAAGAAAGACCATTAACGTGTATTTTAGTACTCTATTGTAGCGTACTAATTATTATCTCCATTTACCATGTCCTTTATGTGCACTTAATTATCTATTAGAGATCTATTAATATTTAATACACTAGAAATACATTTAAATATTTAACCTGTTGAGTGAGTTAAAGTTAAATCTATGTGTAAAATAAGCAACTTTTTTCTTATTTAAAAACAATTATTTATAAATAAATTGTGTCTCAAACAACAGTAGCCAAGTCAAGGGGATTAGAGGAATAGTTTGATGTTGATATTGTTTGTATATTGCCTTTTTTGCTCAGAGTTTAGATGACAAAAACAAAACAACTCTCATGTTTGTGCTCTAAATATGAAGTTACAGCTAGCAGCCAGCTATCTTAGCATAGCAAAAAGCAGCCGCTGCTCCAGGCCGAGAAATAGTTGGAATGTAATTCCCATTAAACCACAACTTGTAATTTGTACACCTTGGTTTTTGTATGGAATAGATGAACAAAATATGTGTTAATAAATAAGCTTAAGAGTTACTGCTAGGCCAAATCTTTGGGGAGGACCAGCTGTTTCCCCTCATTTCCACTCTTAAGGCTACGCTAAGCTAACCACTTTCTGGTTGCAAAAGTGAACAGGCTACATATTTTTTCACCAAAATGTCAAACCTTCGCTTTAAGTATGGCCATAATCACTTCACATTTTTTGTATTTACAACATCATTATGGTGAAAAATGCTCAGTTTATGTGCTGATACCATAGCACACTTTTGAGGTCAAACAAATACTGTTTAACAAAGGTTTCTTACAAAATTTTAATGAAAAACCTGAAAACTGAATTTCAGTAAACGTGTGCTAATACAAATTGTACTTACACCCATAATGGAAATAAGCCTTTACGCTTTTTTGTGTATTTTAATTGTCGAGAATATTTAGAAATGGAGTCTGCCATTGTGATCAGTCTGTCATTGTTTTAAATTTTGTCAAATAAATATGTCTATCTGTCTGAAATTAATCTTAATCTTCTTTATCTTTGCCTTATCAAATCCTAATCCTACCCCTAAACTGCTAAACTACCCCCTTACAGAAGTGACAGACAACAAAATGTTCCCATTTTGAAGGATTCCCCCTTAGTTTACATTCGGGAGGACATTTGGTCCTGTATTACAATAATACAACTCACACACACACACACACACACGCTCACACACCCAGCCAGAGGCTCCTAATGAGGCTTGTCCCTGATAATGGAGGTAATCAGTGCAGCCTATCTGGCCTCTGCCCCTGCTGACATGCTGCCAGCCTTGCTTTGGTTTATTTATACACGCCTGATCTATCAGCACTAGCTCTATGTTTGGTGGGCCTCAGTTTCCCAAAATAGAAATAATTAGGACAGGGTGGGAAAAGAGGAAAAGTGGAAACGTGTCTAAAAGTGCATACACTAAGAACGGACCCCCCCGCCCCACCTCATCCTCTGCCAATCTCTCCATCCATCCCTGCTACACTGTCTCCTCTCTGTTTTGTTTTCTGGAGACAGAGGCAGCGGGCAGGCGGGTCGAGGAGGGGCGGGGAGGGTTGTGTGTGGTCTGGATTGGGTGGCAATCGGCGGTGAAATAGGGCGAAGCAGAGTGATCAAGTTTTCCAGAATACCACACACACACACACACACACACTTGAGTTCTGATATAATCTGTTATCTCTCTGTCTCTGTGCTTCTCTTTTAAACCCAAACACATTGAATACTACAGATATGAGTACTGGATGAACTGGTGATTTGTGACATTTTCTTAACCATCATGTACATTTCTTTATTTTCTTGCTGCATCCCCTAGTACATGTGTGCATGCAATCTGAAATTATGTTTGAATAAAATCTGAATGTTTAAAAAAAAAAGAGAAAAAAAAATATTTTGGGTCCTTGAAAAAAAGATGGAAAAGTTTTAAAAATTTGTCCATTAAAATGTGTGGGAAACCTGATAAATGACAAATTGTTTCTCAGTTTTCTGAGATGTTATGGTATTTTTCATAAGTAGTGAATATATCCCTTTTGGATCTGATACCCTTTGATGTCATTTATTGTTATTTTGGACATTTTGTAGACTCGTTAAGGTAGAAGGTAGATTAGTCATTTTTTAAACAAAGAACGAAATTTCATTTGTCTTTAATCCTGCTACATCTTTGGATTTGAAGGATGAGTTGATTGCATTTATTGAATTGTATCAGAGTCTTATGTCCTTATGGCTCCCAACAAGGCCCATCTATCCAGTGCAACAGCTTGATCTGGGATGTTAGGGGTTAACCATGACACTGTGAAGATGTGCCCAGAGCAGTTTCTGATCTTCTGTTGCTGTCACTGATTTGGTGACATTTGACATATTTGGGCAGATAAGGTTGTCCAGTGATTTAATAATTCAATGTATAGCCTCTACTGGAATTGTATTTTTGCAAGAAATTTTCATTTGACTGATGAGTCTATATAACTAAAAAAAAAGATTGAAGCAGATGAAAGCAAACCAGCTAAAACCAGCTTGAGGGTAATTTACCACCCCGAGGCAAGTCTGTAAACAGCAAACTGCAACATCCTCAACAATGGCATTATCTCGCTCCCATCTTCCCTCATAATGGCTGCCAGGAAAATGGAAGAGGGCGTAGGGGTGTGACGGTGCATATATGTACAGTATGTATGTACATGTGTAAAGGCATATTGTCAGCACTTAAAAATGTCTTTAGAGTGGCCTTAGAAGTTTGACACTAATTATGACAATGCCAAGAAACACATGTAATCAGTAAGTCTGAAGTCACAGTCTCATACATGCGCTTCCTTAGTCTAAACAGTCACTGATGCCAGTCCCATAATATAAACCCACCCTACATGCATGGCTACAAATACCCTCGACACTGGTCAGCAGCTCAGAGGACGCAACGCTGCACCCATCAGCTTTGAGAACCGAACTCTACTGAGAGAACACAAGATTTGAGGTGAGCATGTTGTCTCTTTAAACACTGAATCATTTGTGTGTTTGCTGTTTCTGACTCTCTACTCTGATCAGATGCTTTGCTCCAGGTGTGTACTACCTTTCCTGGCTCTTTACATGTTGCCAGAGGAGACATCTTCTGCTGTTTTGCCAAGCGGATTCAGAAACAAAAGGGTGAGTCTTTTATGGTCAGTGAGCCTTATGGTCAGTTTTCTTATCAGAAACAGAAATGAAAAAACAACACATTTGATTTTCATTTTAATATCCAAAAAGGAAAAATGGGGTCAGACATGGAATATAAAGAATAAAAATGCCAATTAATTTTCTTTTTCTCCAATTATAAAATAAAATAATAATATAATAACTATATATATGTGTGTGTGTGTGTATAATATTGATTATATATTCGATTTTTTTTTAAGTTGTAAAAAAAAAATAATTAAAAAATCTTTTTTTATAATCTGATTATTGTCCTTAGGAGGTCAACTGGCTGGACCAAGAGCTCTTCCCATACCTGCCTGATCGCTCAGACCAGGGAGACCTCTCTGTGGGAGACGCTGGAGAAATGGACAGGAATGTGAACGGCCGACCTCCTCACTCAGAGACTTTCCTTGCCCCAACAGAGCACTTTTCTCTCCAACGCCAGAGCCAGTACCAGTTCAACCGTAAGGCCAATGAAAAGAGGTGAGGAGAAAATGACAGAAACCTTTGATCATGGTTTGAATGTCAGCGGACTGGCAGGTGTACGTATCAGATAAATTGTAGAAACACTTGTAGCATGGAGTTTGTGGAAAAATAGGGACTCCAGAGAGGGGAAGGCAGGGCTCATGGTCAAGGAGGAAGCAGAGTTGGCGTCGGGTAGGCAGGCAGCGGAACAGACGAATCCAGTAGGAACAGGCAGCAGGATCAATGAGGAATCGATGTACCACCAAAATAATAAAACCCAGCAGCACTCACATGGAGGAGATGTTTCGCTCAGTGGGAGGCTCTGAAGCTTAAGAATGGTGACGTCTCTCGACGGAGCTGAAGCAGTAGAGTACCGCACAGCCACAGGCAGACGAGAACCAGGAACTGCACAAGAAAGACTTGTGGTCGGAGACAGAAGGCTGTTAGGTTTACCAGGGCAGAGACGAGGAGAGGTGGTCAGAGGTGAGTCGAAACCAGGAAAACAGTCCAAGAGTGAGTGCTGGAAGGTCAGGCATGGAAGCGAAGACAGTCTGGACAAGAGTGAGTGGAGTGAGGTTGCTACTGGCTTGACTGGAGATTAAGAGTAGCTGGCAGCATCAGGTGAAGGTGATGAGGCTGATGTGGTAGAGTGGCTGGGTGGGGAGAGGTGGGGGCAGAGTAAATGGAAAAAAACCCACAGTAGCAGGAGAGAGGCAGAGCAGACTGTAACAGTTTTGTATCAGCCATGATCACAGTTAGGGCTGCCCAAAAGAATTCACGATGACAATTATTATCACAATGTCTATTGAAAATAATAATAATAACGCTATCAGTCAAATTCATCATTAACTTGATTTATTGTGTGTGTTGTCTCTTTTTTAGTGAATAAATTACCAGTGTAAAAGAGGTGGAGAGGGAGTTAGAGAAAGAAAGAAATGGAAATGATTTAAGAGATGCTGGATTGTTTTCATGATATTATGTGTTTTATTAACATGACATAAAAAATTGAATTTTCATATCACAATTATGATCAATACAAGTATATCACCACACTGCCAATCAAAATGTGTGTGATAGTATCAGAAATTCTGTACTTGATCTATAGCAACCTATGTGTAGACATTTCAAAATCTCTTGATTTTCTAAGTTTCCTGTAGTTGCTTATTTTTTTCTTCATTTAGTAATTACTGCCTAACTATAAGAGATTTTGGCTGTTGCTGCTTTTGTGGATTTTCGCTCTTTAAAATAAAAGAAGTGTTAAGTTTAATGTTGTTTTTGAATGTGTGGTACAGAGTGAATGTGTATTATGAATGACAAGAATGAATTATTCGTTGTCAGTCACACAAATTAAGCAATGTGCTGCTGCCGTATCTACAGGAGGAAGGTTGCTCCCCTGGACTCCATCGGCAGCTTTCAAATGTCCAGTTTCCGAAACCGAAAGGTGAGTTTGAAGAAAAATAGTTATTAAAGCTAGTAAGTTCTGAGCTATACTGAGAGAAATGTTTATGTTTATATATATATAAAGTAATGGTACAAGTTAATGAGCACTAGGGCTGCACATCAGGGGGTAAATGTGGAAAAGCCTTCTTTCACCCTGGCAAGCTAATAATTATAATCTGAATTTATTAAATAAATAAATAGTCTTCTTCTTTTTTGTGTATAACTGTTGCTCAGAAAAACAAAAATCAATAGACCTTTTTAGGGGCCCAGATAATACCACAGGAGGGCCTGATGAGCACTATCAATCTATATATCAGTGATTAAATGTTACAGTTTCAGTAAATGATTTCAATGTCTGGGTCTTTTTCTTTCTTCATTTCTTGGATCACTTTTTTTCCATCTTTTGCATAAACACAATTTTCAACTTGTTTGACTTGCACAGGTTCCTCATGACATTTGATTGCTTTTGTAGATTCACAATATCTTTGATAATTGCGAAAGACGCTGCTTTTGTCAGGTGACAAACTGAACACTTGTATGTTGTGTGTTACAGGATGAACCTGACATCGACAGGGAGGAACACAGGCAATAAAGACTCCACCGATTGAGCTCCTTATATATATATTTTCCATGCCAGTTCATGCATGAACATTGTTTGATATATTGCATACTATTTATTCATCGTTATTTAACTCACTGCAATACTAAGTGAGATGCCTGTTGACCTGCTCCCTCTAGTGGTGGAAGATGCAAACATGACAAACACTGCTGTGTGCAAACATTTAAATAAACGTAACAAAACTGATTCATGTCCTCTTTTTTTGTCAATTTAATAAAAATGATTCAAAATACCACCATTATGTTCCCAAAGACTTTTATTTGTCAAGCTACAATTAAAGAAAACAATATCAGACTGCAGAAAATATAGATTTTGCTTGGGTATTTTCTCTCTTCACTTTCACATATGTACAGTTGTCAAAGAACAGGATATGTACACAGAATTGAAGTCGTAGAGAGAGTGCAACTGCTACCGGAGACTTACCAAGACTCTCCCACCAACAAAAGAAAAAGCACATGGTAAAACCAAACAACATAAACAAAACGCTGCAACCTACGCAGCGTCAACTTATTTTTCTGTACACTACAACTTTGTTCTCGATGTGAGACAATCTTATGTCCATTCTCTGATGCGGGTCGCATCCCTAATCCCGCTTCTCAGAAAGCTAAGAAATAAACATGAAAACAGAAAAAAACAAATATTTTACAACCATTCATAAACGAGCCTCGGAGCCACTTTGATATTGTGAAGCACTGCCAATCCAATTCCTCTTACAGCAAGGTTACGCCCTCATATCAGATGAGTTTTTAAACATGACAAACTAAAACCACACATGAAACAAAAACATCAACAGCTTTCAATGTAAATGTTGTTCATGGTAAATGGCTATAATAGATTAACAAGCCAGACAGGAAGAAACAGTAAGCGCTTAATCATGAATGTACACAGCTACAGGCGCCGTAGCTCATCATATCCCAAAAAAAAGTGCACTGCCGAAAGAATAGTGTGTGCAATTTGAAATGTAGCGATAATAAATGACAGATTCTATGGAGTTAAAGATCTTGTCTTCTAGAGGAGTGAGATCTCTATGTTTTAAAGTTCAGTGATTATCACTGAAAACAAAAACGCAAGCTCAAAAATAAATCGCCAAGATACAATCGAAAATAAAAATGAGCTGCCCATCTAGCATTATGAAATACTTCTAAACAAATTGATTTCAATCTCTCCCACTTTGAATTTTATCAAAACTTGCATTGATTTGAAATTCAGAGGAAACTGAAAACGCTTCTCCTTGAGACACTAAAGGAAATTGCCACTGCTTTGTCGATATCCTCGAGAAATAATTAACAAGTCAAAATGCACCTTAAGTGAATACAAGTGTGAAAGTTTATGTGCACACTATCAGCACAGTATACAACAAGAAAGCCAATTAATGGAGGAATTAATTAGTAACAAATAAATGATTCTCCCCTGTCACTGTTGCCTTCTGTCCAGTTCTTCACAGTAACCAAAGAATTTTTTTTTTTTTAAAAAGAAACCGTGAGGGATAAATAAGAATGGTTGTGATTGTCAAAAGAAATCCTACAAACTGACAATACAGTCGCCATCCAGGTGATACTTTAGGCTGTTTTGGCTGTAGGCATCAAAGAAAAAACGAAGTGTCAAGAGGACAGCAAAAACAGGGTGGGTGCTCGGCCCCTCCCGTCCTCTTCACGTCTACAGGTCTTTTTTGTGTCCAGACCGCCGCAAGTCCCTGCACTTGTGGCAGTAAAAGATGTCGGGAACGTTGGACTTTTTGATCTTGGCACACGACAAGTGCACCCATATGCCGCACTGGTTGCACTCGATCATGGGCCGTCCCGCGAATGGCTTCCCACAGTAACAGGTGATCAAGTCCCAAGAATCGTCCCCTGTGTTGATAAAGAGGACAGAGATATAGAACATTAGAGCTGATCAAAAGTTGCCAATTAGGGATGTCCTTAATGGATTAGAAACATCGGTACAAGGCCAAATCGAAGCATTTTTTAATTGATTGGGATCGGTTATTTTAAGCACGTGCCCCGCCCGATCACACAGGTGTTGTAAACAGAGAGCACGATTTGCAACAGATATTCATGTTTTATTGTAATGCTGCTGTTCCAATAAAAAGATTTTTTTTAAAAAATTCAACTTAAGCTGCTACAACACGTTAAGTGGAATTGAATTTTTTGTTGTTCATTTTTGGAGAACTAGTTTTACTATAATGCTGTAATTTTGTGACATTGTGACAGAGTTTTTTTGACTGGGAATATTAAAGTTTAACTATAATACTTCTTTAAAGTGGAACTGTGATTATATTACTCATTAATGGTGTTATGTGCTTTTACTACAATGCTACACCAAATGGATTTGAGTGCAGTCTCCGAAGACACATTTTAGTTTGTTTACTGTTTTTTTTGTTATTTTTTTTTTAAAAAGAAGATGAGGAAATGCTGTACTAAGTGGAATTGTTTTAAGACCCATACAAAAACATTGTTAGCTTGTTTACTTTGATATTTTTGTAAAATTAAATTAAAAAAATGTTTGAATGTTGAATGTTTGAATGCAAACATTTTTTCTTGTATTGCGTTGCAGAGCTATTAAACTGTGAAGCATATACACTTGATTGATTTTAATAAAGCACTCAAAGTGCACATTGTGCAGCTGTATTATCCAGGTAAATACAAGTATTAGATCAGGACTCAATCAGCCGATACTCCGTATCAAATGACTCGGGTTGGGGGGCAAAAAAATCTTGATCAGGACATCCCTATTGCCAACTGGTACATATTAGGAATTGGACAATAAACAAGTTAGCTTGGAATTACGTTTGCGATGATCATCTTATTTCCAAGGTCGAAATATCATACCTGACTCCACCATAATGTCTTCATCAGCGATCCAGGTCTCCCCCTCACTGGAGCTCATCTCTGCTTCCCTGATGGACTCGTCCGCCTGCATCTTCCCCAGGCCCTGCATGCTCGGGGTGGAGCCCCCATGCTCCGACAGCTCCTCTCTGGCAGCTCGTACCTCTGTATGCCGTGCCTCTGAGTCTGTCTCACTTTGAGCAGCTGAGCTTTTGAGCTTCTTAGGCTTTGGCTGTTTTGAGTTTTTGCTGCGTTTGATGCGGGCTCTTTTCTCGCCTTCACTGCTGCCGCTATCTGCCGCCGTCATGGCAGAACCCAGCGACAGCTTTTTCAGTTTTTTGTCCTTCTTGCGCTCGGCCTTTGTGCTGGCCTGGCTGTCGTACAGGGAGTCTTTAAGGCGCATCTTGTCCAGCAGAGTGCTATCAGAGTGCATGCGCCGAATGTTTTTGCCCTTGTTTGCCCGAGCTTTACGGACAAATGTGTGGATGGTGTGGATGTCGGAGCTTCCGTCCGCCCAAGTGTTGCCAGTGGAGCTGCTGCCTCCACCGCCTCCATCTGCTGACAACCCTGAGCTGTGTGCAGAGCTGGATGATGTTGGGGACCATGAACTTTCCTACAAGACAAGAAGGAAATATATAAATATATATATATATATAATGTATTATACAGTAACATTTACAACCTACAAAACTCTTAAGACTAAACAAAATTGAAAAAAAGGTCCTAAATTATTTATTCCATCAGCCTAATCATTGGTTATATAGGTAAGATACCATATAGAGAGACATATAGCAAGTGAAAATAACTACAGTTTAAATGGATTTGAGTAGCTAGTTGAGAAGTCTCCAGCTGTTTAGGGTGTTCAAGCTTTAACATATTTTTGTATTAACTGCTGCCTCAAGCTCTTTTGAAAACAGGCACAGATGACATTTTTACAGTGTTATAAATCTAATTCCATACCTGTGGACCTCTGCCAATCACACTGAAGCTTGTGCATTTAAGGTTATGTGTTTTACACTTCATAAAAATGCTTTTCCACCCTAATTTCATATGTTTGAGATGAAAAAAATAATTTTGGTATTTCTTCACAACATGAGCAATTTAACTATAGCTTCTAACATCAGTCACAGTGACATTCATAGCAGCTCACCTCTTTTGGACTGGGGATGTAACCAGCATATGCCAGGACAAAGCTGCAGAACTTGTTGAAGTCCTCAACAGTCCTCTTTTTCCTCTCTGGTGGCTAAAGAAAGAACATGGCTTGTTTTAAAAAGTGATGCCAATATGACAAAAAGCACCACCAACACAAAGCTACTCATAGTATTTAAAGTAACATAAGAAAATACTTACCAAAGGTTCCGTTTTGCACGACAACAGTGAATCTAGTGGAAAAGAAGTAAACAAAGTAAGTCACAAGTGAACCAGTCTTAAATTACTTATCATTTTCACAGAAAACAGCTTGTACACAGAATAACCAAGCACTCGGTTGCCTAGGGCTATGATGAAGACGCATGTGGACTACCGCTAGCATTAGCCTGCTAACACGGCTCAATAACTTAATCTGGGATATTAGTGATGAGCACGTTGAGCTTATTTAAGAGCCGTGTTTGTGTAGTAACGTTAAATTGACCGACAGAGTTTACTGATAGCCGTTTGGGCGGAAAATAAGCAAGCAAGTCATTGGATGTTAGCGCTAGTTGACTGGGTTTTCCAACAACCGCAACCGGTGTCACTTGATCACCATCTGAACTTTATACAAAGTCCGGATGTTTCGCCATCAGCCATGAATTATAGTGTATCGATTTAACATCTGCGCTAAAACACAGGGTTGATTTTGTTAAACTGCTGCTAACAACGCTCCGTTTGTTCGTTGCCGAGCTTTAAACATGTCATTTTGTATTGTCTAAAGATGCTACCTGCTAACGTTAGCTGACATTTAGAGGGGAAGCTAACAACACGTTATGGCGTTTGCAGCGGTAACGAAAACGGGGTTTCGAGTAGTGCGAGTTCCTTAATGCCATATGTATTTAAAGAGTTGCATTTTAACGTGACATTACTGACAGACAATTATTATTATTACAGTTAACTTATGCTAACAACCAGCCTCTCGGTCGGCTAGCTAATCACGCTGGCTTTCTTGAAATGGAAGTGGGAGGCTTATTAGCCGTGTTAGCTTGGTGTTAGCTCGGTGCAATATTTAATTGATTTGAATTGGTGCAAAAAACAGTTTTTCGTGGCGGACAGGTACTCCAGATTCACTTAAAATTGAAAATGTAGAGAGTATTTTCCGTGAAGTTGTTAGGTAACGTTAGCTATTAGCTGTTAGATGGATCGGCGCGTTAACTAACTAGCAAGCTAACTCAACTGTGCAAACGTTAACATTAGGTTAGCAATAGTAATCGCGACAAAATATGAGATATATTCACTTTAAATCAACTTTCAGGACATTTTGACGACAAAACAAAAGTTGGTCAAGAGCAAGTGGTGTTATTAATACAGCATACGCAACCAAACGTAACATTAACGGTAGACGTACGCTAGATTAACGTTAGCTATCTTTAATGTCCGCAAAATAGACGCAGACATATTTTAACAAATTTAACATCACACTGGAACAGTTTCATAATGGTTCGCAAGTAAACATACCTTGGTGCTCGGACATTATGTCAAGCATTGTCGCCTCACCGACAAGGCCCCGATCCACGAAACAGAAGCAGCAGGCGAGCTAGCCGGGGAGTAGCGGCCGTCGCGCTGTGCCTTCCCCCGGCGTGGCTGCACCTTACCGCCGGGGAACTTTAGCAAACCAAGGGCGCGGAAAGCCGACCAGTGTCTTCCTCCAAAGCACTCAGCTGTGGGTCCAAGTTGTATTATTCCCTCCCTGGGGATCCGTTAGCTAACAAGCAAACCGCCTCTGAACTGTCCCTACACTAACGTTATTAGCTGTGCAAAATACTAATTCCTCTGTCGCTTAACGTGCTGCACTTAAAGCTCTGTTTTCTCCGTCACTACATTTATATAACCCTCGGTGTTAAAATATTGCGAAATCGTACAACTATCCACAGATTGACGCGATGCGGACTAAATGTAGATCCGTAATGTGAACTTCTCCGATGAAGTTTTTTTTCGTTTCTTCGCTGTAGGCACACAAAACGACTGGAGTTTTGACTTTATTTCGCACGGTCTTCTCCGTGCGCGGCAGAAACCTCTTGTGGCTGCCAGCGCAATGTTGCCCGTAGTGAATTCTGGGTAACGCAGTTTTTTTTGCATTGTCATTCAAGTTGTCACAAGCTAGTCGTAAATGTTGCTGAACTTCATTTCCCACATGTGCTCCACATTACAGTAAGGGGAACTTTGGGATATGACGTTTTTGAAGCTGTGCATTCTAAACATGCTATCTGGCGAAACATGTTGGACTTGGTTTGGGCAATGAACGCTTTATTTTTAAGTAAAAAAATATGAGTTTCTGCAACCCTAGGCGCTCGCTGTTCTGAATTTCGAGAAATGTTGCCCTTCTGCCATCAAATTACGGAACTCTTCGATGTTTTATTATGGTATTCATGGTGAATCAGAGACATGCTAACTAGCTGAAGCTACTTGGACCATCTTCAGTTTAATTATATAATTAACCAAGTACAATGTTGCCTGAATTATTGCAAGGTATCGATGCTGGAGGGATCCTCATAATACAAGGTAAATGATTTAAATGTTGTAGAGATCAAGTCTAAATTACAAACAATAACACAACTATATAAAGCAATAGCATACAATAAAGTGATGTAATTTATACTTGCACTATTAGATTCTGTGAGTTATTCTGGTCGACACCTCCTGAAGAGCTTCATCAATGCTGCATTGAACAGGTATTTCAAGTGATGTGAATGGTAACCGTTGTGTTATGTATGTAATCTTACTTATTCATGTTCCTAATTATTTGCTAGGAGCAATTGTAAAACTTACCTTGACTTGTGTTATGGATTTAGGGAGGAAACTGTCCATGTCCTTGGTTTTGACGTCAGTGAGGAAGAGCTGAAAGATGGACTAAAAGGATCCCCTATTCAAAGGTAACAAAGATCGTTACCGAAATAACTAGGCCATCATCAGAAAATTAGTAGCTACCTTCTTCAGTATTGGTGAAGTAATTTACAAAGCAAACTGCAAGATTCACGAGGTCCATCTCTTTCACTGTGAGCATTTGTTCTCCCAAAATGTGTGTTTGTTAATTGAAAATTGCTTTGTGACATTGTAGAGAAAAAAAATATGTTTAATAAAATGATCAGAAACAGGAGAGACCGCTTCATAATCAGGGTTTCCGCAGAGCCTCTAATCTAAAATTAAGGCCATTAATCTGTATAACAGTATCTTAAATCAATATTTCAAAAGTCTTAAAAATGAAAAAAAAAAAAAAAAACATTGAATGGGATTTTTTTTTAACTTTTTTACATTACATTTTAATTGGTATTTCATTGGTAAATTTAAAAAATACTAATTTTGGTAAATGAAAAAAAATTAAAATAAAGTTTACAGAATGCGTCCTGCATTAGCGTCACCATAAAGTCATGTTTTCTGTTGCAATAAATATTTGGGCAGTTATCCCCAACCATAAGTAATACATGTCAGTTCTGTTTTTTCCTGTAATTTTAGTTTGTGTAAAATTGGTCTTACATTTCATTCCAAGTGGAATTAAACGAAGTCTTAATCCTGTTAATTACATAATAGTTTGCTGCAGCCTTTTTTATTATGATATTTATTTAACCTATAAACAAACTGACCGTTATTCATCTGTTTTGTCACTCAAGGCTACACTTTCACGATGCCTATACAGACCCCCTTGGCTGGACTGATCACCCAGCTTTCACAGTTCACCAGTTCTGTTTGGAAGAACTGACAAGCCTGGTCAAGCACACATCACACCCAAAACCACCTATTTTAGTGATTGACTCTCTTTCGTGGATTTTGAGACACCTCAGTCCTCCTGCTGTCTGCAGGACACTTCAGCAACTTAGAAAAGGTAATACATCATCTTCTTCGGTATGTGTGTTAGTGTGATGTCACAAGTTTTTTGTATTGGTTTATTGAATGAAGGAGGGTATAACATCGAGGCTTAATGGGAGAGCTTTTATCTTTAATTACATTTTAAGAGAAATTGATTGCAATCAATTATATTAAAAGAAGATCCTACTGTGAAATAAACTTCTTAGCTGACTTACTTAAAAAGATGTGAAGACCATGCATTTTTTTCCCACTTTTTAAAGGTCTTTTTCTGTGTTTTCATTAGGGGGAGCTGTGAGAGCTATAATCAGTCTTCTCCATGCAGATATGCATCAGAGGGGTACTGTGGGAAGTATATGCCATTTGGCATCTTCAGTCATCACTGTAGCACCTGGGATGAAGGGAGACGAGGCAGTGGCAAAGATAACAAAGCGCTCAAAATCGGGCAAAGTTGTGCAAGATGTGAGAAGTGTTTTCTTTGGGATTATTATTTTGTGCTCCTTTACTGTTAAAAAAAATATGTGATAATTTTGTTCTTGTCTTTTTATGCTCTTAGGAGGAGATTTTCAGCATCAAAGATGATCTTACAGTCATAGTACAGAGCAAGCCCAGCCAACTTGGACCCAAAAGTGCTGACCCTGAGGAGCAGGAGGTGCAATATAACACGCTTAATATCTTTAGACCTTTATGTGGATCAACAGAATAAAGATAAGGCTCAGATATGTCGGACTGAAAAGTGTACTTTTTGTGTTTTATAGACGGACCCAACAGCCAACTTGACCTTCAACCTTCGACTATCTGATACAGAGCGCGAGGCCAAAGAGAAACTTGCACTGCCCTTTGTCTTCAGCAAAGACAAGTGAGGAACTTTTTTACAACTGTCACATTTTCAACAGTTTCTTTTCAGGGATTATGTTCCATAATCTTTGTTCATTTTTACTATTAACTTTTGCATCTTTTTTTCTCTCTTTTTTTTTTTCTTTTTAGGAAACGCGCTCTGCTCCACTCAGGCCCTGGTTCAGGACGAATTCTGTATGAGCCTGATGCAAACGATGACTATGACCAGGAGGATCCTGATGATGATCTTGATGTGTAGAGGCAAAAAGGATTCATGTTTCATGTCCTTTTTGCATTCAAGACACTGAGTTGTTTTCAGTAGTGCAGATTAAAAGCCTTAACTCACACACTCATGGGTAAAGAATAATGTACGTTTCTGTAAGAAATCTATATTATGTTTATAAAATGTTTTTTTCCAAGAGTGTTCTCTTATTTTATTTATTACCTTATTTTTTTTCATTTTTTTCCTTATTGAATAAAATTCTGCTTTTATCAAACTGATAGTTAATAGCACACTTTGCATTTTCTCAAAAATTAAGGTATGTGTGATTCACCATCTCGTCACCAAGCCATTGCACTGTTAACATAACATGCCTAACTTACTCTTTACACTATGATTTATTGCCTTGGTGCCTAACTTAGGGTTGGGCAAAATAAAAATGTGCAGGGTCACAACTTGGCTATTAGTAGATTTTAAAAACCAACCTTGATGATTAAAACAAAATCACAGAGTTGAAGAAAAGCCTTCATTTCTCCCCACTGTCATGCATGCATCCATCAGAGGTCCAGTGAGTTTAAGGTAGGGGTGGGAGATACCAAGTTTAGTGAGTCTACAGCAGTAAAACTTGTATTTTTAAGAAAATAAGCAAAACAAATATAAATTACAACCAATCTAAATTGTATGTCCCTTGAATATTCCCCAAGAAATCTACATCTACAATCTACATTCTGTGACACAAAGTTTACTTTTAGCAAACATTTTGCACATGTAAATACTACATGCTGCCTCCTTTTCCAGACACTCTAAAAATCCTACAGTACAAATAAAATGATCGGAGAAGGAAAAATACTGCTCACAACTATCCATAAAATAAGATGGTCACAAGTAGATATTGTGTCATTGCAAAACATAATCACTTGAAAGTAAATTTAAACCTTTCAATGCCATAATTGGAAGTAATATTCATGAAATTAATTATATGATTGAGTTACATTATCTGTCATTTAATGTAAATGATGTTGACAGATTTGAACTCAATGAAATAACTAAATTTTGCGTAGTAATGTATCAATACATAGACTGCAAGTATCGATATTTTATTATATAAATAATCAATGCTGCAAATACAAATTAAACTTTTGGTAGCCTACCAGACTATTAATATCAATTACATTTTCAGTTAACTGTCACATTTCGCTGCAATAAAAAAAAGATTTCCACCCCTAGTTAAACACTTTCTTTTTTAAATATAATTTTATGAAAAAAATTTAAACATGTAATTAAGAACATTTAAATATATTTTCCCTAGTTTGTTATTTTCTTTTTTTCCTTAAATATTGCTTTTTAAAATAATTGTCTAAATTATTTATTTATTTCAGTTTGTAAAACATTTCTTGCTAAGTGGTTCATTGCCTTTTCCTCATGTAAATCACATCAATTTGCTCAGGTTTCAAAGATTTAAGTACATGTGAAAGGCATCTGAAAGCAGCAGGGGAAAAAAGTGACGTTTCTCTAGTTAAATGACACTAATTGAGCTACTTTTAAAGTGAAAGCAAAAATATATAACTCATACACACACATTTCCAATCAGAAATAGTGTATAAAACTTGTCTAAAATCGATATGCTCCATATTAGCCAACAGCAGCTGAAAAAATAGAGAGGAAAATAACCTGACTAATTTGACAAGACTTGAACCTGGCTCACACTCTTGCTCGTCCACGTCTGTTTATTTTCTTTCCACGTGGACGTGCTGCGCGCGACCACAGGATTCCTCGCGGAAGTGACGGCAAGGCGGCGATGGCGGCTCGCAGTTTCATTCCGGATTTCTACTGGACTACAAACTGATTTTAGCCGGACCGGTTAGACTTTTGGGAACTTTTACAAAGCTGTCTCTCTTCGGACGCCGCACGGAGTGAAGTCACGTTTAACCGGTGCTTGACAACGAGCGGCCCCACCGCTTTTTTGGGGTATTTTTGTCCAAGGTTCAAGGTGGTCACCCTGTCGAGCTAGCGGTAGCTTGGTGGCTACTAGCTAACGTTAGTTGGTATACAGCTAGCTCCTGAGCTAGCTTGTCAACGAGCTGCGTGCTAAGGTCCATACAGCAGCAGTCGTCGTGCAGCAGCTTTTCTTTTGACCACGTCCACGTTTGTCTTTCACAGTAACAATGCGAATGCACTCTATTTAATGCTAATTGTGCCACAAGTGTGCAGAGCGAGGTACTCACACGTTTGCTTGGCCTCTTGATAATTTGAATCGCTAGTTTGGCGGCTGTGGCTAAAGACGGATTTTGACTACCACTAGCAAGCAAGTTCCCTCCTTAATTATCCCAACAACTTGAGGCAAAAGCGTGCTATCGACTGAGAATTGAAGTTACTGTGGGGTCTTTGCGTGCTCGTCAACATGCTGAAGACCCGGCAATGTTTACTTGGCATCCGCACTTTTCTCGGCGTAACGTCGAGAATATGGGGCTTCATCATGTACATCCTCAGGAAGCACCTACGAACGGTGAGAAGGGGTTTGAAAGATATTTTGCAGATGATCCCATTGTGTTTCTGTGACCAGTGAGCAAACTCTATATGTTTTCATGCCTCCCATGTGTGTAAACGTTTTTGAGATCACATCCATCATAAGCGATGCTAAGTTTGCTCTCAGAGAGCTTGACTACCTGTGTCTCACCTGTGTGTCGTTATCTCCTGTCTCAATATGTGAACCCATTGTGATGATTTTGCCCAAAATTCTGTAAATTATGTAAATGTGTCAACAAACCCCTCTGACACCTCTCACACTATACCATCAGTGTCAGATTTTATTTGTTATATCATTCAGCATAAAAATTTCTGGTTGTTGGGGGTAGGCGATATGGCCTTAAAACTATATCACAATATTTCAGAGTATTTTTGGAATAATAATATTCTTGACACCATGACAAAAATAGAGAACATTTTATTGTTAATTTCAAGAACATACACATGTAACAAAGTGTATTAGTGTTATAGATGTAATAGTAACATAGCTTCAAATATTCAGTAAGAATTAAATTTAAATCTGATTTCTTTAGTTTGTTAATAACAACAGTAACTCAGAGTGAGATTCAGGTTCTGAATAACATATAAGTATCACTAAAAGTAATACACAAATTACACATCTAAATGGGCGTAAAGGAGACAGCTGTGATGCTGACTGAGTTAACTTGAGCAATAAATCTTTAAAAGAGTTTTTTTTTTTAAAACATTCGGGATACTCATGCGCCACTGATTCTACTCCACTGAAGTCGCTCAAAGCTTAATTCTTCCATCGTGGAGTTGGTAGCAGTTCCAGTTTAAACCATGGTAGTTGTTGCTGTTTGGTAATGGTATGACGTCAATTTTTCAACAAGTCAGAATATTGCCAATATCATGATATAAATATTTCTTATAATATCAAAAATCATATCAGTATTATCTTGAACAATATGATATGGCACAACCCAACCAAATGCATCTAAAATTTCATTCAAAAAATTATTGAATAGTGTAAACACTTTTGTGACACAAGAAGTGCAAAAATTGCCACATGGGATGTTAAAGTACACCTGAATTTACACCTGCAACTAATCTATAGATATCATTTTCTGTAGCTGATTAACCATTTAAACTCTAAAATAAGAAAATAGAAAATACTGAAATGTGTCACAGTCAGTCCAAAACCAAAGGCTACTGATAAATACGCTCATTTAACAATGGTCAAAAACCAGAAAATCCTCAAATGTGTAAAACTTAAACGCACACTGTATTAAAAGCTCCCTTTTTTTTTTTTTACTTTTGCAACATTTTGATATAACAGGAATCTTTGTCAGGCATTTTCAAATAATCATCACGAAGCAGAACAATCAATATAAAGACACCCTAGTTAGATTTTTTGATCCAGCACCTGTAAACATTTTTTTAGGTATCTGTGTCCTCCTCCTCACTCATTCCTGAAACTAAAACCATACAATGTTTGGCATTTCTTTATTTATAAATAACATTAATCAATTATCAGTTGGTCAACTAATTGGTTAACAGACTAATTGTTTCAGCTCTTAGATAACTTTCTTGTGATCCAATAGTGTGAATGAATGTCTTATTCAACAAAGAAGAAGCTTCAATTAACTGGTTAATCGACAAACCCTTTAACTCTTAAATAATGTGTCTGTGCGTTTGTTTTTGTTTAATACGATATTATGAATAACCATCTCATTAAACAAAGTGGAAACCTCCCACATCCAAACACTAAAATTTAGGAGCAGCCAGCACAAGCCTGCAGGTCACCTTCAATTGCTTGCAAATGCCTCCACAATAAACATGGCATTTAAGATGACAGAAGTCACCCGTCCGTAACTTAGACACACACGCAGGTGTCGTTGAGTCGTTAATAGACATGCATGTGTGGTGTAACATGAGCGAACTTCAACTCCAGCTCCGTATCAAGCCAACAAAGCTTGGAGGAGTGCCCCATGTGTTGTAATCATCTCTCTGTTAGAGGTTTGTTCGAAGTTTATTGTGTGGTAGCAACACTTACGGGTTGTCAACAGGCCCTGAGAGTGAGTAGTCCAGTCCATGTTATGGCTGAAGTTAGAGGGATTATGTCAGCACAGAGAGTGTACTGTTCTCTCGCCCTCCCTCTGTTTCTCTCAGTCTCACTCACAGTTTAGCGCTGTTGTTTACAATATGTGATGCACTGGAACAATGTCAGGATCCAGCGACTGCCAGTTTAGCAAGCAACGTCGTGCAGGTGATCCTAAAGCAGGTGATTTGATGAAAAATATTTGAGGTGAGGTTAGGACTTTACCCACCCAATACAATTAAAACAAGGGATTGATTTACATGTTGAATGCCCCAGTTTGTTATAATAACCCCCTTTATTAATCTAACAATCCCCTCAATTCTGCTGTCTGTAAATTGGGCTCAAGTTATTTCCCTTCGAGAAGACCACAGTGAATTAAGTAATCTGATCCAAACATTTGGATCAATAAAAGCTCTATTGGATTATGAATAATACCAGGACCAGGTAATAATCCCTCACACACCAGTCTGTGTCAACAGATGACGAGGTGGTTGTTTATTAATCTTGCATAATGGCTGTGCTTATTATCTCCTGCATGAGAGAGAGTAACGGCGTGTAGCCAGGTGTGGAGTTAGTGCTGAAACAATTGGCTAAATGGCACAAAACTCCTGATTTTGATAGTTCATTGAAATGATTAGTTGATCAGTAAATCTACAGCAAATTGATCAGCACTGATTCTGATAATCATGTAATCATAGGATTTTTTTAAAAGCAGAAATGCACCAGAACGTCTGGTTTCATCTTCTCACCTGTAAACATTTGCTGGTTTACAGTCTAATATGATTGCAAACTTAATATCTCTGGGTTATGGGCAGTTTGAATACGACAACTTGGGCTCTTGAACCAAATCATTAATCAGTTAATCAAGAAAATAAAAGATAATTAAAACTTTATAAAGTCACATGTAAAGATTGTTTTGGTTTTTTTCAGCTATTTGAACCATTTAGGCTATAAAATGTAAGAAAATATGCAAAAGTGTCTATCACAGATAGTCCAAAACCTAATATATTCAATTAACAAAGCGAGAAAACCAGAAAATCCTCACATTTGTGAAACTAAACTCATACATTGTTTGGCATTTCTTTCAGTTGGTCAACTATTTGATTAATAGGCTATTTGTTTCAGCTCATAAAGAATGTGTCTAGGTGTCTGGTTTTCAGTTTTCAGTATAATATGATAGTAAACTTAATATGTTTGGGTTTTGGACTGTTGATGGGCAGTTTGAATATGTCAACTTCAGGCTCTGGAACCAAAGCATTAATCAGTTATTCAAGAAGATAAATGCTAATTAAACCATTATCTCTCTCAAAAGCTCTCGTTGATAGAGCCAGCTCCCTAAGTACCATTGCCAGTATCCTGGTTCCAGCCAGACATATTCAAGGGCCAGCTGCTTTTCTCCCTTAGAAATCATTATGCATTGAAGATTTTAAGTCTTCTAGTGCCTGTTGGTGAGGCTAAGAAAGCAAGATAATTTGATATGATCGTTGTTGCCAGAGTCTGGAAGCAAAGGACTCAGTTTGCAGGCTTAGGGTCCAGATGGACGCACTTGGAGGCGCAGAGAGCTGAGTCGAGGGTGAGGTCCCCCTGTGGTGCTCAGCAGCTGCTTGCACCAATAGGCTTCCCCCGAGCTTACTCTGCCAGGCCGCAGTGGGAGGGCACGCCAAGGGAGGCCCTGTCCAAGGCTTAGGTACCAAGCAAGCCCAGGCTCAGTCAAAGTCACCCTGCAAGTCTCCCTCTCTCTGTGTGCCCCATGCTCCGCTGACACCCACCGACAGCTGGGGGGATAAAAATAGCCCTGTGAAGGAAAGTGCAGAGCCCCTGGGCAGGAGCGGCACTGGAGAGGGTCCTCTCTATAGTCTTCCTTAGTGGAGCAGAGCAAGGAAGTTAGGGAGGAGGAGTCATGGGGTGGACACAACTGAGTTCATTTTAGTATGATGTCCGCGTCTCGGAGTTCCCTTGGTCATGGAAAACCTGGAAAAGTCATGGAATTTGTCAAAATCTTTGAAAGTTTTGGAAAAGTCATGCAATTTTGATGTGCATAATAATTTTTAGAATAAAATTAAATGGACAACCTTCCGCATCATTTAAAATAACATCAAATTTGGAGCATCTGGTGGCTCAGTGGCAAGAGCAGGTGCCCCATGTAAAGAGGTTGTGTCCTCGCCGCAGTGGCCCCGGGCTCCATTCTGGCAGAGGCCCTTTGCATGTCGCCCCCTCTCTCTCTCCCCCTTCACACTAAATCTGTCCTATACATTAAAGGCATAAAAGCCCCAAAAATAATCTAAAATAACATCAAATTAGGTTTCTGTAGCTGTCAACATAACGTAGCTCTAACAGAGTGCCCCAGGGATGATGTTTTCTGTAGGTCAACCCGAACTTCACCCTGGTTCCCGCGTCAAAGAGCCCATGGGGATTTTTGCATTGGATTTTGGATTATTGCAGAAAATAAGGACTGTGGTAAATCAACATTTATGATACTTACTTTTTTTTTTCAGCACGATCATCTTCACAAATGAACACCACTTCCATGATTTTTGAGGCTAAAATACAGTCACCAGAAGTAAAAAGCAGCGAGGCTGGAAAGCCGTGTTCAGCAAGAAAAGAATCCTTTATATTGGATTGAAAAGACATGGAAAAGTTCAGAAATTTTGTCTGTGAAAATGTGTGGGAAACCTGTCCTCTGTCCTCTTGCTAAATCTTGGATGGACAGTCAAAGACAAGGCAGAATGTATGTGTGTGGGTTAAAATCAAAGTTTTGGGAGGCTTTAGCGTTATGTCTGGTCTAACTCATCCTTAGCTAAGTTAAGTTTCAATTGTGATGCTGTCTTCAAATTGGATCATGGATTGCAGCCACAAAGATGACGTAAAACCACTTTTCTTTATGCCCAGAAGGATTCCCAAACACTGGTACTGATACACAAGATTTGTTGTTTTAGAAATGAAGTCGGACGCTTTTAGAACGCAGTAGAAAATGAAAACATTGGAGCATTGAGTGCACATGGTATCAGAAGTGTAGCTCCTCTTATTCCTCTGTAATCAAAGTAAAAAGAAAAGACCCATTTGAAATTCATGGTGCTGTTAACTCACTATGGCTAAAAATATGGTATGTCTTTTTTGTTTAAACAGTGTCCTGATCTGTCAAGGATTGACTTTTTAATTTGCCTTCTTCCTTTGCAGATAATCCAGTATCAGACGGTGCGATACGACACTTTGCCTCTGTCACCTATCTCCAGAAACAGACTCAGTGAGTACATGATATAATGTCGTGATATAACTGACTCGGGTGAATTTCCGGGGCTGTTTGTGTAACAATGTCAAGAATAAGTTGGCAAAGTAAAGCAAATACTACTTTTACCCACACACTTTTGTTTTTTTCCTGATAAAATGATAGAGAGCAAGCACTATCACAACATATATGCAATGTGGAAATTTAAGCACAATTTAAACCATTCTGTCAAGAAAGAAGTGATTGTGCGGAAAACAAAAGTTATCGACATGATATCAACATACTTGTGCTGGGACACACAGCTTGACAAGACCATAATCATCTCAGACCAAATGAAAATTGTCAGTAGTAGTGAACAGAGAGTTGATAACACTCTTATAATGTGCCCTCTGTATACAAGGAAATTCAGATGAGCTGTCATTTGTGTGACTTTGGGATGATAGCTGTGTCAGTTGGCCTTTATTTTCTTAGTTGTTTAGTAAACCTGTTGTGCTACATTGGTCTGTAATTGTGCAGTCTTGAAACTTTTTAAAAGTGCATCAACAAAGAATGATTTTGCATTTAAATAATTATGCAGATTGGTTCAACAACAGCACATGTACCTCAGACAATAGTGGTGCTTTAAAAGTAAAGTTTAACTGTTGCACCCCTGTGAATGGGATGAATATCTTTCAGTGAAACAATGGCGACACTTACAAATCCACAGCTAATCAATAATATTCATGCTTGATATTAAAAGGAACATTGTGAACGATTTAGGGGGATTTTGCGGCCCGTAGCACTGAGGATTGCAGATTGCAACCACTTCTGCCACACAGAGTTCCTTCAGTGTTCATTGTTCAGGAGGTTTTTACCAGGAGACAAATTCTCCCCAGAGGTCTCTTCGTCTCCAAAACAAACAGACGTGGTGATTAAAACCAGTAAATACAGAATAAAACTGTTTCACATTAAAAATCTGTCTGTGTTTGGCATGTCGCAAATACACCGTTAGCTTGTTTACTACATGAAGTAGATGCCGCTGTCACACCGAACGTCCCACGGGGCCAATTCAGACTTTAAAACTTTGTATGGAAAACAAAATGAATCATCAAATATTCAAATCCATATTAACCAGTATAATTCTGAATCAGGTACAGACCCTACGCTGAATAAAGAAGTTTAAGGATTAGTGTTTTTTTATATGCTCTTGTCGCTAAGGGGCTGCCAACTATGGTGCCCAGTGTGAATGGCGTATGTGTTTGCTTTGTCTAGTCTGGGCTACTGTAGAAACATGAATTGCAACATGGCGGACTCCATGAATATGGACCTGCTCCCTATGTAGATACAAACAGCTCATTCTAAGGTAACAAAAAAATCTTATTTTTAGGTGATTATACACTTAAGAAATCATATTTATTATATTTTATTCCATTTCTGCCAACATATCCCCCTAAATCCTGAACCTTTAATATGCTGGTGTAAAAATACTAAGGATGTAGTACCAAAATTGCAATGCAAACCTTTGCTATTAAAAAGGCAGCAGACAGGCCGTAGTGTTTCTCAAGGCCTTCAACCAGAATGCTAAAATTAAAAGACTGCCTTATTTGGTTTTTGGTCTGTGCTAGGTAAACAACCATTGTCCCAAAAAAAGCATTTTAGTAAAACAGTGAGCGGTGGTTGCAGGTTTATGTCAGGATCCACCCAGCACGGTGGAATGGTCACGAAAAAATGAAATAAATTTAGCTTTCTTCTGTGACTTTTAACAGTGACAAAATGTGTGTTTGGAAGTGGAGAGGAAGTACAAATGCTAAAGGCAGCACTTACACTTGCATGCACTGGTGTGTGCGCTCTGAATAAGCTTCCCCTCTGCCTGTAGAGTGCTCATTCAAAAGCACACTCTTGACTTGAAGGAAGGATTGCATTTCAGTTTCACTTTCCTCGCCACTCACTCACTACAGTAACCTCAGCTGGAGATCCAGGTCCAGTTTCAAGTGAATGAGTGATTCCTTTAGCTGTAAACGGCTGGTATTTCTGCTGGTATTGACACCATTGTGGACAGAATTAAAGTAACTGTATCAACAGTGGTTTTCAAGACTGTGTGTCACATTGCTCCCCCATCAGCAGAGAGGTCAGCAGAGAGGTTTTCAGGAGGTGGGATCCACATCTCCTTGAAGTCTTTATGGCATAAAAAAATCTGTTTTTTTGCATATTATTGTAATAATAGTCTACAGGCTTCCAAAAGTTACCTTAGATGGCAGTACTCTAAAGTTCACACTATATGACTTAAAAAATTGTCAGATTGCTTTACTTTTCACACCACAAAAATGCTTTCTTGTGAGCGGGACTCTAATTGTCGTTTTGGTTTTCACACTTCATGACTGAGCTGCAACAAAGGCTTACACACGCTTTCAGCAGGGGGAATACCTGATGAGTATGTCATGTGACGCACAGGTCCAACCACAACTCGGAGTCTGAAAATGTCGAAGTCAAAAAGTGAGAAATTGGAGGTTCATGCACACCTTTAATGAATTGCTGATAAGTGCGTCGGAGGGAATTGTCCACAGACGAAGAGAAGAGAATTACTGCACATTGTCCCATAGCTTGCAGTCAGGGTTCCTGCAGATCCTTAAAAGTCTTAAAAGGCATTGAATTCATTAATCTAAAAGTAAGGCCTTAATTGGTATTAAAATGTCTTAAATCAATCTCTCAGAAGTCTTAAAAATGCAAAGACGTTGGAAGTAGGATTTTCTGTATTTCAGAACTCCCTGTAAAGCAGTATTTGTACTTTGGTGTATTATCTTATATATTTAATTTCATTTATCTGAATTAGTTGTGGTGGGCACAAACAGTTAACAATATAGACATCCATCATACGTTATAATTGCTTGGCCAGTCCCCCAAAATTAAGGTAATTAAGGCAAATGGAGATCATCATCATGAAGCGAAAGAGAGATAAATTAGTGGAAAAATGGGAATGGGTGCAGAAGCAATTAAACATCAACTTGTAATTAAAATAAATCCAGTTGAAAGTGAGGCTGACATTAAGTCTCTTTAAGTCTGAAGGCTCCACTGGATCGGATTTTGGCAGATCTGATTGGATGAATGGATTGGATCAAATCATGAAAATGGATAAGGGTGATCCAATCAGATGTTGTTTTGAAAAACCTGCACAAATGTAAGATGAATTAGCTGATCCCGAATAGCGAGACATCCATGTTCATTGTGCTCTGAACGAAATCAGAGAGCAGTGTCTTCTTTTGTCACTAAAACACATGGTTTCAAAATAAAGTTAGGGATTAGGTTCAAATCTGATTACTGACCAGATGTACGTATATGGAGATTTAACTGTAACCATCGTTTTTACAGAGCATGTAAACACATTTTGTGTCTTCCTGTTTAACCTCGGTTGTCCCAGTAACCTGGTTTCTTGTGTGCGTGTCGATGTTCTGAGATGAAGTAGCTCATGTGTCTATATTGTGTGATCAACTCCAGATGCAGTAAAGCGGAAGATTCTGGTTCTGGACCTGGACGAGACGCTGATCCACTCACACCATGACGGGGTCCTCAGACCCACAGTGAGACCTGGCACGCCGCCAGACTTCATCCTCAAAGTACGAGCAATCAGCCACATATACACGCCTGAGTGCACATGTATTCAAGCCTAAACTCAACCTATCTTTCTTTCTCAATGCAGGTCGTCATTGACAAGCATCCAGTCAGATTCTTCGTACATAAAAGGCCACACGTCGACTTCTTTTTAGAAGTGGTGAGTGTCAGTCTGTGATCAGCGTCTCTGTGTGTGAGAGAGAGCAAAGCACACTGTGGACTTAAGATATCACTGCTCGGGTCGATCTCCTGTCACCTTTTATTCCATCTGTCATATTTACCATATCTCTCCATTGAATTGCACTCTCACACTACCTGATGCCATAAAACTGTTTGTTTTTGATAATAATCCCCCATGACTTACGCAGCACTTACTGTAACTTGTTTGCTTATACTTTTATGTGTGCACAGGTGAGCCAGTGGTATGAGCTGGTGGTTTTTACAGCCAGTATGGAGATCTACGGCTCAGCGGTGGCAGACAAGCTGGACAACAACAGGAACATCCTGAAACGCAGATACTACAGACAGGTGCTGCCCTATATACTGTATACAAACAGCATGTTTCTTAAAGGGACAGTTCACCCCAAAATCAAAAATACACATTTTTCCTCTTTTCTGTAGTGCTACTTATTAATCTAGATTGTTTTGGTGTGAGATACCGAGTGTGGGTTATTGGCTGTAGTGATGTCTGCTTTTCCCGAATATAATGGAACTAGATGTTACTCGGCTTGTGATGCTCAAAGTGCCAAAAAAATAGATTTGAAAGCAGTTCACTCGCAGTTGAACCTAAAAATTGACATGTGCAGTCTGGGGAAAATAATTTTGGAGAATAATGTGCAAGTAACAGAAACTCCTTTTTTTAAAAAAAAAAAACAAAACTAGATGGCTTTTAATTTGAAAGCAGATTTCCCTCTAGTTCCCTTATATTGGAGAAAGGGCAGCCGATATCTCCAACACTCGACAACTCACATCAAAACTATCAAGATTGATAAATAACACCACATGTGTATATATGTCTGTATGTATTTTTGATTTTGGGGTGAACTGATGCCTCTCAGGCTCTTTAGTCCCATGGACCCTATGACATCTATTCATTCTCTATTTTTCCATTGGTGACTTTTGTGTTTTTGTTTCTTTTGCCAGCATTGTACATTGGATCTAGGTAGTTATATTAAAGACCTGTCTGTAGTACACGATGACCTGTCCAGTATTGTCATCCTGGACAACTCGCCTGGTGCTTATCGTAGCCATCCAGGTAAGACTTTATGGCTTAAACCTACTCAGACTGATGCATATGTATTCGCTTGAACTCGGTGTACATTCATCTTTAACATAAAAAGTCAAAGTCATCCTTTACACATAAATGTTTTGATGATGCAGAAAAAGGACAAATGACTTAGCAGTTTATTCTCAGTACAAGGCTTGTATTGTAAATGCTTTAACAGTACATTAAATCTGCAGCTCCACTAACACTCAGTGGCCTCTTTAACAGAGCAGCATAAAATCACAACCATGTCCATTTCACTGACACGACTGACTGGCTTTTTTCTGCCCTCCAGACAATGCAATACCCATCAAGTCCTGGTTCAGCGACCCTAGTGACACAGCACTTCTTAACTTGCTGCCTATGCTGGATGCACTAAGGTAAAAGGCGTAATATAGATGGCATGAAAGCAAACAGACTGTGCAAACACTCTAACTCTTGTGCATACATTCTCTGTTCATATACTCTGTGGTAATTCAAGAGGGGCAGGCTAATGGCTGCAACAACCGTCTAATTCTAATTTCGGTAACCGCAGGTAACACCTTATTGACATCAGTCTGACTGAAGCAGTATTTCAGTAAAGCTGTTGTTTATTGTGGTTGTATAATAATACATTCATATTTCCATTTCTATGGTATGATGCACAGTCTGATTAATAACTAACGATGCCCTACCTAGACTGTCCTACATTGTCAGTTTTCCTCCAGCATGTAGCCGTAAGCGAGGGCTGTCGCAGTCGAGGAATCCCCTGCGCTGATTATGGGTGGCTCAGCAGCACGATGTGCCGTATTACTGCAGTTTGTTGCTGTTTTTGCAAATTACCTCATTTATCCTGATTTTATTGATTTATAAATTAGCTTTATTAGGCCGTAATTAGCTATTGCTGCTTTTTAATTGGCCAGGATGACACACTTGTACAACAAATTAAATACTTGCAAAAAATGTAGAACACAGAAAGGCTATGAGGCACAACAAAGAGCTAAGCTTTTTCTTCAGCCAGGATGGATTCTAGCATACATCATATCCTATGAAGTAAAAATATTGGCACAAGGTACAGTAGGTCTACCTGCCCTGGTGAAGGGAAGGCAGAAAGCATGAAGTGAGAGAGGGCGGACTTACCGGTCTCTGGGTTCAGTGTTAATTTCTCCACTGTGATTGGACGGCTGGGTAAAAAGGGACATTGACAAGTGACTTAAGCATTTTACCCAAAGTTGAATATTTATTAACTCTTGGTGACCAGAATAAAAACACCAACAGTGCAGCATTCGGTGCAGAATAATGCTCAGGTCCTGACATTTATAGCAGTGTTAAAACGTGCTGCTCCTATTTGTCATGAGCAGCAGATTGCAATAAAGCTGTTATCACGACACCCCTAAAACCTCATGTCAGTGTCACTGAGGCCTGTTGCCGCCAAGGTTAAAAGATGTGGCAAACCAACTCCAACTGGCATCGCACACAAGAGTTCTGCAAGATGGAGTCTGGGCGTTTTCACTTTGTTTTATTTACATTTACAACAATTTTCCAAATTCACAGAAAGAATAAAGCAGGTTTGTCTTATCGCACGCTCCAAATCTTCATAAAAACTTGAGATTCTCTGAGCGTAAAGGCTGTGACACAGTCGAAATCAGAGAACTAGCTGCGACTAAAGATGACTTTTTTTTTTCTTGTAATGGAAACACTCCATGTCAAGTTGCTGAATTGCCTCATTTCTTTTTCTCCCAGGTTCACCGCTGATGTGCGCTCCGTCCTCAGTCGAAATCTCCACCAGCACCGACTCTGGTGATTGGCTGAATCCAGAGGGGTGGGGCTTGTTGACCAGCCTCTTCCTCTCTGCCGGCTTCCATCCTGCCCTCCGTTCCCACACAGACGACCCACCAGCCCTCTCTGAGCCTCTCAGACGTGTCCTGAGGAGACGAGGGTTGGGGTGACCGCCTCACACGGGATGAACAGTTCGGGATCACCAGAGCCCAGAAACTACTGAGGAGGGTGGGGGAGGGGCCAGCTTGTTTTTTTGTTTTTTTTTTTCTTCTTCTTGATTCTTTATTTGTATTTTTTTTTTCCAAAACAAAACGGAGCCTCTCTGCCTTATTGCTCCTGATACTGACTGTGTGCGTATGGAGGTGAGCTTGTGTACGTGAGTCGGAGTGTTCGTTAGTCCCTTTTTAAACTTTTTTGACAATTTGGAGGGGGGGAAGAGGAGGATCAGCAAAGCAACAAAGACAGTTCTACGTTATAATTTCTTCTTCTTCTTCTTCTCCGTCATCATCAGACGTTGCACTTAAGCAGACAAAACGTCAATTTACTGTCTTAACCTCTCAGAGCAGGGGAAAATAGAAAAACGCCCCTTTTTAGATCAGCCTCATTCTCCCAACGGTAATAATTCACTGATTCCTGAGGTACGTTTATTTTCCCAGAACAAGAATGGATCAACTTAAATGCTGTAAACGTTGGACTTTTGCTTGCAACATACCACCCACAGGCATTTTTCTGGACAACTAGCCGAGCAGCCTGAGGTTTCTTTCTTCTTTTTTTTCAGCCATAACCATCACTCTTTCCCCAAAGCTCCTCATGGGACTCAGTGATTAAGACTTGACTAAAAAGTTGTGAGAAAAAAAGGATGGCTTGTAACGATATGTGGACTGCCGTGCCGCCTTTCCATATCTGATTGTTTCTCTATTATAATATGTGATAATATGACTTCTGCATACCACGACATTTCGCTCTCCCCCTTCGCCATCTGATGCCATCCTGATTTCATCGAATAGGAATTGCACTTATTTTTTTTTCCCCCCTTCTGTTTTTTTGTTGCAGTTGGTTTTGTATTTGATTCAAATTCGCAGCCTTCCTCTTTCAGTTTTGACCCGCTCCGCTTATTGTATGGGTTCAACTATTAGACCCTCCGTCTTTAAATGCCTTCTGAACAATGTCAGTCTCGTCAAGGCTCACACCGGCTTCTTATTGGCTCTGTCTCCAGGTCTGTGTTACTAATAAAACACTTGTCAGTATCGATCTGTTTTTATCCACCTTGTTTTCTTTCCATGTAATTCATTCTGCAGACTTAAGGCTTAACATTTTCCAGCTTGTTTACCCTTTTTGGGGGATGAGAAAGAGCTTGAAATAATTCACAATGTGTGCTTGACACAGTTTGTTTGCCAATAATCTGCTGCCATCATGTGGTGTGACAGGAAATTGCTAATGACTATTCCTGCCCTGCTATAGCAAGAGAGACTGCTTAAATTTCATGTCAGGCTTTCCCAAAAATGCTTGTTACATAAAAGCAGAAATATTTTTTTTCTGCTTTCTGAAGGTATCAACATGGAAGGCACTTGATAAATAACTGTTATGCCATGTGCCTCCTAATAGCTTGTCATTTTTGTGTGTACATGTTAATATACACACAGCTAGCTAATACTAATACAGCATAATATTACAGTCTTGAAACAAATTCTACCTTCATGCACTGTTGTAGTACTCAAGATCAGTCTCAAGACCACTTGGAGGTCTCTGTCCTGTCTCGGGCTCAAGCACATTGTCAATCAGTCTTGTCTCAGTCTATGCCATCCACAGGGATATCACTAATCAAAGATGGTTAAGTAGATTTTAGCTACACAGTTAATTTCTCATAATGTGCTTTGAGGAATCTTCATGTGTTTTCTGTTGGTGTTTTTATGGGAATGTGGATCTTTCACATCAATTTGTCTGTGGTTTTATATGTTCCACTTTTTATTTTAAGAGTGTAATTCAGTGTAGGATTCGCATTGATCTGGTCTTCATCTCAACGCCTCAGATTCTTGGTCTCAGTCTTGATACTCTCTGGTCTTGATCTCAGTCTCAACCCCTCAGATTCTTGGTCCTGTCTTAGTCTTGATATTCTCTGGTCTTGGTCAACTGCAAAACTGCCATAAGGTTCAGAGGTTGTAATGATTCAACTGTGATTATTTCGGGGGGCTGAAGTCAGTGATGCTGTTGTGTTGTGTTGCATTATACTGACAGGCGTTTCTGATGTTTTGTTCACCCCTTTTAGCTCAGTGAGAGTAGGAACCACAAACTACAGCTTCTAAAATGACCATACTGTGAAATCAACACTTCTCTAATAGTTTTGTAATGCCCATTATCACCTTTATAAAGGCAGGATTTATTGCAGGACTGTTGTATTAGACTGCATCAGTATTTCTAGCTGCACGTAATGAACTGGCAGCTGAGTGTATGTACCTGTCATGATAACTGCAGGCAAATGTCACTTTTTAAAGAACCTGTGCAATTTTGTAATTGCAATTTTATAGGTAACTGTTTATGAATAACTTTTTTTTTTTTACCAAGTGCCCATTACTTTTTAACCTTTTGAAACCTGAAAAAAGGGCTTAATTTCTCTCAAAAACATGGAAAGAAGGCAAAAAGCAACTTCAGCAGAGATGACCCCCCCAAAAAATCAAGAAATATTTTTTAAAAATCCTGAAAATTAGCAAAACAAACAAGGAAATGGCCTGAAAGTGGTGCTCAAGAATTTCAACCATTTTCAGTGACATTATATAAAACATGTTATCACATTATATATAATAATATTCCCTAGATTTTTTCTTTTTTCCCTATTTTTTTTTCCTATCTAACTTTTCAACATATCTTTATAAATCCACTAATATATTGCAATTTGTGGAACATTTCTCACCAAGTTTCTAACTGTCTTTTTTCCGGTGTTTTTTAAAAAGAAATCAAAGCCAATATGCTTCGGGTTCAAAGATTTCAATTCTTGTGAAAGGAGTCTGAAAACAGCACAAGAAAAGTGATGTCATCCCAGGTTTTAAAGGGTTAAAAATCAATTCTGTTGTGGACTCCCAACAACAATATGGTATTTATCCCCTCTCAGTCATAACATACAGGTAAGTTTCTCAACTTCGATGTGTGTGATTCACTGATCAGTCAGTACTGTGTGTGCGTGCGTGCGGTTTTATGTAGCAGCAGTTTCTTTACTCGGCATTTGAAGAGGAGAATAAAAGCTGCTGTTTTCCAATACCTCTACCTCCTGATAATGTTTTAAAGTACACAAAGCTGGAAACAGAAAACGTCAATCTGTCATTGTTAACTCTTGTGAGTCTTCTCACCAGCCATCCTGTTAAATCTCATCTCCTCTGTTGCATTTGTCAAACATTCTTGGGAAAGGGAAGACTGCTTTTTCCTTCATGTCCCTCTTCCTCAAAGGAGTGCTGTAGAGAGTTAAAGTTGTTGCTTTTTGGATGCACAGTGCAGCCCACTAGTAGTTGCAGCAAGGCATAGAGATGGAGATACATTGATATTATTATAACTTGGACCAGGACTGCAGCTGCTGGGTGGTTTTTGTGGTTTGAAGGCTGTACTTGGGATTTGTGACTGACTGAGTTTTTGTGGGAGAAATATTCATTCAGAGTCAAACAGAAGATCAGCACACTGTATTAATAGCTCAGTAAATTTTAACTGTGCAACATTTCAATCTAAGAGATCGCAGAGCAAGAAAATCAAAATCAAAAATAAAGAAACAAGAGCAGAGTTGACAGGCACACTTCCACATGGAGGACAGAACATGTCTCCATGAAATGAAATCAGTGTTTTACATGATTCTACCAAATACAACACATCAAAAGTACAATATACTACAAACAATACATCAAAAGATACAAAAAATATATCAGAAATTATCCAGAAACATTAATCATTAAAAACTAACAATCTTGAAAAACACTGAAAAAATAAAAGAAAGGTATAAAGGTATAAATTACTCTCCCCAAAAAGTTTTGGAAATGTCAGCAAATTCAATCATGCAATAAGCCAGATTTTGTGTTAAGACAGTAATGTGCTTGTGTCTTTATATTTTCTTGTTCTGTGATAATGATTTTTAAAAAAAAAAAAAAAAAAGCCTGATGAAGATCCGTCGGATTGAAACGTTGCACAATTAAAAAATTTATTGGGAGCTTTAAATCTTTTCTTGCCTTGGTTTGATTTTTTTGATCCAGCACCTGCAAAAGTCCTCTGGATGTGCACGGGGGAACAAACAAACTTTACCATTCACGTGGCTCTGTCATACCTCAAGTCCGATAATAAACCTCAAAGCGATACTTGAGTTTTACTGTACAGCTTGCATGTTAACCTGAAGCTGCTGACTGTACCTATTTTTTTTTTTTTTATAAAATCTATCTTTTGAACCCCAGAAACTGGCAAAACATCCCATACCTAAATGAACCAGACATAATAAACATAACACTGATCACATAAAATCATAGTTAATATTCTGGTTTGAACATTAAAAGTTGTTTCACTTTCAAAACTGTCTCCATTGAGAAGTCTATGAACACACAAAGGACTTTTTAGGTTCATGAGGTCTGTCTGTCAAAGCACTGAGGGGAATTTAGGTTGCGATGTCACATGAGTAGGTGAGTCATGACGCAGTAAATCACATGAACAATAAACAGGTTTGCAACTTTGCTCATGACTGTGTAAGGACACGGCCATATGAATAACAAAAATGTGACTCTGACATACTAATACAGAAGATCAAATATTCCTCATTTTATTCTTTAAAAACTTGTATTTATTATTACTACGCACCATAAAAGCAATACAAAAAAGTGTCCCACTGCAAAACGGCCATCTTAAAAAAAGAAAAAAAAATCCTTAATTCTCTATGGTGAGATGTAACTACGTACATTATTTGTATTTTACTTGAGTATTGTCTTTTAATGCTACTTTGTACTGTTACTCCAATACATTTAAGGAAGAAATATGAAATATTGCACTTTTTACTACACTATATTTATCTGAAAGCTTTAGTTACTCTTCACAAATTAAGACTTTTGCATAAAAATCGTAAGAAGGGTTAGTTACAGAAAATTAAATATACAGTTGTGTTGAGGTGTGTTTTTTTCTACTTTTTTCTAATTTGGGATTTTTTTATTTTTAAAAATAATCTTGAGTTTGGGTGTTCTTCTATTTTTCTATTTTAATAATTTTGAGCTTTTGTGGTGTTTTTACTTTTAGTACCTAAAGTATATTTTCCTGCTTATACTTACTTTACTTATGTACCATTTTCATAGTTCCTTTAAGTGTGACAGAGTACTTTCACTGTTATTCGTACTTTTACTTAAGTAAAGGACATTAACACTTCTTCCACCACTCTTAATTCTTCCACAAGCTCCATCCACTGGATCTCACTGACTATCATTTGTATGATGTCCTGAAAAAAAAGGGAAATTGCGAAACTTCAAGCCAATTTAATAATTCGTAAGCCTTTAACTCGTAAATTAAGTGAATGCACATTCATTTATAATATTCTCCATTTTTCTGGGTCCCTGCTGAAATCTTTCGGCCCAGATTTAGAGCTCCGGTCACAAAATACAGCCCAATTTGCAGTTTAATATGGCACGTTTTTCAGTTTCTCCTGTGTAGCTGCTAACTGCTGGGCCTCGGTCATATGACAAGGACAGCTGCCTCTTCACTGCCCTGCCCTACGTCTTTACGCGCAGAGGTTGATCAAAATAAAATAGTTCCACTTAAAATTGCGCCGTAGATTTCAAATCACATCAAAAATGATTCAGCTCACATAAATAAATTTCACTTGAATAACAAACGATTATCAGTTTTAGATTAACGCTGACGTGGTCTGCGACAGCGTGAAGCCCACCCTGCAAACTTCACTCTCCGCAACGTCATGTTGTTATTGTATCCCTCCGCCGCAGTCGCACTAGGAAAACAGCTGTGTTGAGCTAAAGGCTAGTTAGCATCGTTTGTTTTTGTCGTGTGTGTCAGCGATCTGAGCCGTTTCCTTGAGCAAACACCCAGTTATCGTACAACCCTTGGAGTGACCGACTTGTTGTCTGTCATCTCTTTTTAACGATGAAGTTTCAGTACAAAGAAGAGCATCCTTTTGAGAAAAGGCGGTCCGAAGGCGAGAAAATAAGGAAGAAGTATCCGGACAGGGTACCTGTAAGTAGCTAACGTTAGCCTGGCAGCGCGATCCGTGTGTAAATGCTAGTACTGTGAAGCCGTTTGTTAATGACACTCAATGTACGCACTTAAAATATATCTTAAATTATGTGAGTTAATCGTAGCTACACCCAAATATAAGTATTTTTATCAGTATGTGCCTACCACGTTAGTAAACAGCACAGTAGTCAGCTAACAAAGCTAGAGGTTAACCAGAAAGAAATTCGGCCGCACCTAGCGGGCCAGCTAGTTCTAGCTTCGTTTAATCCTTCCGTGTGTGTTTATTTTACAATAATATGACTGAATCAGAGAGATCCAGAGAAAAACAATGTAACAAACGCCACAATAGTTACAACGATTGTTGTTTGTTATTACGGTGTAAAACAGTTTGATTATACAGGCTGATTGTGGTCTGAACGGGTAGCTGGGTGTAGTTTGAGGCTGTATGTTGAAACGCTAATAGCAATGCACCTTAAAATAGTATGTGTCAACAAACAGGATACTTGTTTACGTCGCCCTGGCTCATACAAAATAGACAGTATAGTCCACAGCTATTGGCATTTTGCCTCTGAAACTAAACTAATATGTCTGATTGTGTCAAAATTGACAGCAGATTTATGTTCTCTGGACTTTTTTTGTCATATATGATGAGCTTTATTTGTCTTTACAATTTAGTTTCACTGCTTCTCATTTTAGAGCTGCTAATATCAGCTATAGATTTTGAGAAACTTGATGTTTTGCTGCAACAACAATGAACATCATGTAGGGACTGTTATTTATTTTTCAGAGGACGGGGATGGTTGGGGTGTGACTTTGCTTTTTGTTTGTTTGTTTTTGGTTTGACCCTCCTCAAAGCTATAGATACTTTCCCTGGAGTCTCCCGGAGTGACTGGCAGAAATTGCACGATCCTCCAACCACCACAAATTGGATATTGGATTTTGTCAAATTAACCTTGGATGTTTGATAGTTAAGTTGTAGAAATCAATAGTGTTAAATCCAAAGATATAATTTAACTACAATATAAGACAATAAAGCAGATGTTCCAATTTGAGAATCTGGAACCGTTGAAATGAAATCCAATTAATAGTAAAAATCACTGGTTAATGTGTCCATGGACTAATCATTTAAGCTCTACAGTGACGTGTTGCTGCTGCTGTGTGAGCAGGTAGTGTCCTATTTTTAGAATAAAGAGAAGGAACTTAAAAAGTAGTTTCATTTTTGTGCTTAGCTAATCTACTGTACTAAATCCAAGCTTTGACTTGTTTAACATACAAATATATCCAAGTCTTTCTAATGGCAAATTAAAAAATACTGGGCTCCAGATGAACTTAAAATGAAACACAACACCTGGTTTAAAAATGTTGCAGTCCTCACCTGACTGACAGTTTTGTGTATTCTCAGATCCCTTTTCTTGGAAAGGTGAAACACTAATAAAGTACTTCTCACTTGATACCCACAGTATTTGCTCAGTGGAAATTGAAAAGATTTATCTGCTGAGGACATGTTGTGCCATGGCTCTTTTTCAGGTAATTGTGGAGAAAGCCCCCAAAGCCAGAATAGGAGATCTGGACAAGAAGAAATACCTTGTCCCCTCCGACCTGACAGGTAAATATTTTATTATGTGTCAAGTTTCTGGACGACATTTAAAAGACACCAGAGCATCTACAATTCTGTCAATATTTTTTATCTTCTTTTATTAGTGGGACAGTTTTACTTCCTCATCCGGAAAAGAATCCACTTGCGAGCTGAGGATGCGCTCTTCTTCTTTGTAAACAACGTCATTCCACCCACCTCAGCTACCATGGGACTGTTGTACCAGGTGATTTTCTACCTCACTGACCTGCTCTCAGATTAGGTCTCTATCAGCGTATCGTGCCGTGTTTTTCTACTTATTAAAGTGCACTTCCTTCTGCATTTAAAATTTTTTTTTTTTTTTTAACATTTTGTTTATTTTGTTTCACCTTTATCTTTTTTATCTTTTTTTTGCAATGTAGAAAGAAAAAAACACAAATATAGAGCATTGGTTTTTCAGCATTTAAGTTAAATGAATAAAAATACAGAAGTCAATAAACATATTTAAACAAAATTCGGGCATTTCGGGGAAATATACATTTTCCACGTCTTTCAAATTTCCTCAATTTTAGTTTCCTGGCTTGATTAAAAAGGTTATTCTTTCCATTACAAAGATTTCATAAAGTAATTTCCTTATAATTGCTTTTCTAGCAGTTACACCTAATCAATAGCTTGTTTTAATATATGTAGATATTAAAAGTGAACGGTCATCCCACTTCAATGTCATTCCCTCCACATTTTACATTTTTAATGTCATACTGACATCTTTTTCTCTTTCTGTCGCTGTCAGGAGCATCACGAAGAGGACTTTTTCCTCTACATTGCCTACAGTGATGAGAGCGTGTACGGGAGCAGCCAAAGGGAAATCTGATCCCACTACCACCCCCCACCCCTCCAACCACTACCCACCTTTCCGAGACCTCCCACCATTCATTCATTTAAATATTAAATCCAGCTCAGCAGCCTAGAGTTCCCAGAATAAATATGTCAAATGCACTTTCACCACCCATTCATTACGCCCCTCTCCCATCCATTTATGTCTTTATTATTCTGCAGTCTGAATTGTATTTGCCTCCAACTTTTCCTTTCAGTAGCGACTCGGGTTAAGTGGTCTCATGGCCAGTTATTTTTCTAGTAATTGATTTACTGAAAAACTGAGAGTAACGAATAGTGTTAGGCCGTAAATATAGTCACCCCGGGGTTAACGGAAGAAAGACGTAGTACGTGAGTTCAAATCCACTCTTATTGATAATAAGAATAGCTTATTGTTTTTTCCACTCTGTTGGCTTGTAGGAGTATAATGTGTGTTATGATTTTACATAAGACATGAATAGCATCTACCAGTTGAAGGCAGGTTATTTGTCTCTGGAAGAGTAAAAGATAACTGTTTTGCAGCAGTTATTTTCCTAGAAAAAAGTGGCTCGGTAGTTTTTTAAGAATTCACCAGCTGCTGAAGTGAGTGAGGATTTAGTTGGCTGCCCCACATCTGACCTTAGCAAGGAGTTTAATAGAATTCAGACTAAACAATCATCCTCCGCTTTCAGTGGTAAGACTATTACGTTGACTGCTACTATGATTATTGTTGTTGTTGTTATTGTTAATTTTAGATGGCTTAATTTCTAAAAAGGTATTGTAAAGCTGAGTGCAATTTTCTCTTTTTTTTAAGTTTGTCTCCTTTTTTTAAAAAAGAAAACAAGGTTTGAACTCTGTATACAGCTGCATTACTGGCTCTTTCTCTCCACTCATGACCATACATGATAAAATGTGATGAAAAGCTATTGATGTTTCTTGTCTTTATTGAATGTCTTAGGTCATATTTGGTAGAGGGTTATTTTAGAAAAAGCTGTGGTACGGACCGGAAACTGACCAGGTAGACCAAAGGTAGGGATTATGGGACTCTTGAGTCTCACTGGCTAGGCTAGCTATGGATTCCAAATTTAAAAATAATAATGATAATAATAAGAATTCCTGCAGAAAAACAGAACATTTCAGTTTGTGGACAGATTTTTTCTTTCTTTTGCTTCAAATGCTGTAAAGTTTAGGCACCCAAATAATCAGAAATAGCACACTGCAAAGTAGCCACCCTGTGGTAAAACATATTAATTAATTCTCAATAAGACATATTAGTAATGTTGACAGAATAATTTAATGAATTGTGTCACTTTATCATAGGGCTCAAAAATGTTTGTTGCTCCAAGCAGGTTTTGGGGACCCAAAATGGCTCTGTTCATAGTTAAGTTTGCAGACCCCTTCAGAAGACCAAAAGGCATAGATTTCAGCAGGAGCACAGGGGACATGTCCCCTTCAATATTTACATTTACCCCCACCCCATCACAATAAAATCCTGAAAGTAGCAGAGGGCTTGTATTTTTATAATTATTTAAGCCACTTCCACCATAAATTGATTCAGGTAGGGCACAAATTGATGCATAAAACATAGTGTTTGACACTCAAAATTTACCAGGGAAGGACCTCCAAACCCCCCAGTTTTAAAACAAAACCTAGACTCTTGATAGAACGAATACAACAAACATATACACAGATGTATATAAGACACCCTAAATATGTGACTTAGTTGAGCCTTTCTTTTTGCATTTGCATGGGTTGCCTTATCATATCATTTAAACTACTGTGGCTGCTCAGATAGTGTGTACCTTTCTGCAAAGCCACTCCTACTGTTGTTAACTTTATGTAATTGCGTTTGACTGTGTATGACTGGCAGACTCAACAAGACACATTATGAGTAGTCTTTGTATCCAAAATCATTAGACCCAGAATTGGACTTAAATTTAAACTAATTGACTTGATAAGATAAGATAAGTAGCCTATACACGTCATTTAATAAAAAATGGACCACTTTGTCAAATTAAGTTAATTGGCTGACATTTTAAAAATGAAGTAAAAAGCTGAAAAGCTTCTTACAGTGTGTCTATACACAGTGTAACCGCAGGGGTGTTTGGAAGTTGAGATCGCCGCTATAATACAGGAGAAACTACAGTTCCCAAAATGCAATTCGAGGGGGCGGGGGGTGGGATTTCCGCTTCTTTGGCACTGGAAGTGCTACATTATCGACCGGGCTGAAAACCGTTCCGTCTGTTTATATTTTGGGTTTTTGATTTTACCTTATCAACTGCTCCAGACAGAGTCGAGTGGCCTCAAATTGACAACCGCAAGACGGTTAGGTTCTTATTAAACGACCCACAAAGCAACAAAAGTAAGTTTATTTTGTATTTTGTCGCTTCGCCACAGTAAAGTAACTGTTAACGCTCTCATGGCTATACCATAAAATAAGTGCTAATCTGCTAGCTAACTCCAGCTAACATTTGCTCTTGAACATGTTGGAAATAAAAAGATGTGGCCACTGGTTTGCATGTTTAAGTTCAATATATCATCGTCGCACACCATACCACGACCATTAATGCATTGTATACGTAAATATACTGTGAGTTATCAAAAGCTATAGCTAGCAATGCTAACGTAGCTGTTAGCCGAATAGCAGCTAGGCCTGTAGTCGTTACACTTGTGGTATCTCAATTGAAGTGAGACCTGTTATACTCAGTTTATGGCCCGCGGCAAAATCTGACCCCCAAAAGCTGGCCCCCAACCAATTTTAAGTTCCAAAAAAGTGATTAACCCTGGGAATTGATTTTGTACTTGTAGAATATAAAAGGTACAAGAATGCATAAAACGAGGAGGATCCCCTGACAGAGGTCCTAGCTAAGCCATCAAAATTCCCAATTCCTAAAATCCTAGAAGCGTAATTAAGACTAAATCCTATATGCCAAAAATCCTGGAAATTTCTTAAAATCCGAGAAATGTGCTAAAACCCTAGCAAAATCCTAAAAACCCACACATTTCCCTAAAATCAGAGTAATGACATACAATCTTGGAAATGTCCAAAAATCCTGAAAACTTCTGAAAAACCTAATAACACCGTAAAATTCTGGCCGAGTCCTAAAAACTTAGAAATGTGCTAAAATCCTAGAAATAACCTGAAATCCTCAACACATCTAGGGGGCTGCTACGACTGGTCCCTGGCCTCCTGTCATTTTGCAGAAGTGGCCCTTAAGCAATGCAAATTGAGTACCCCTGGCTTAGATAATAGACAGCTTTACATGTACCCACGGTATATCTGGTGACCTTTCGTGACTGTTTAACTGAACATTGTATTTCCATCAGCTGGCCCCTCCACTGCCTGTCACCATGCCCGCCCTGCTGGAGAGACCCAAGCTGTCCAACGCGATGGCCAGAGCCCTCCACAAACACATCATGAGGGAGAGGGAGCGCAAGAGACAAGGTGAGCCCTCACTGTGTGTGTGTGTGTGTGTGTGTGTGTGTGTGTGTGTGTGTGTGTGTGTGTGTTTTTAAACAAACCTTTTTGAGTGTACACTGTCAACACTGAAGAGGTAGAAGTATTGTATTTGTGACTGCAAATATTATGTTCTATCGTTAAATAGTGTGATTGTGTATCTAGAGGTACCATTTGAAATTTAGTCTATTTTCCTTATGCAATAAGGACTCTGAATTCTGTTTGCTTTTTGCCCAAATACGCAGCTCTCTGTTGACTTGAAACAATCTTAGATGATATACCGATAAATTATAATTGAAATTGATGGAAACCCACCTTAGTATAGTGCCATAATTTGCAATAATGTTTTTAATATTTTCTCCACATGTGGACAAATACACTAACCCTTTAAGTATAAAGAAACTAAAATCAACAAAACTTATTAAAAATGTAACACAACAAGCTCCGTAACCAAAGGCCATGTATTGCATGTGATTACATTAGATTAGGATAGTTGGAGTATCATATAAAGTGTCTGCTTACACACGTATCAACAGTTTACTTTGAATGAGAAGGCTCTTTAGAATGAATATATTCTCATACTTCGATGAGTATTGTTGTAAGTGAGGGATTTGAATGTGTTTCCATCACTGACAAACATGAATATAATCTTTTAGAGGAAGAAGAGGTGGACAAAATGATGGAGCAGAAGATGAAAGAGGAGGAGGAGAGGAAGAGGACAAAAGAAATAGAGGAGAGGATGTCTTTGGAGGAAACCAAAGAACAGGTTTGGGAAAAAAAAACAAACATTTAAACTGCAACCTGTGCATCCAAGTCCATTTGTCTGTGCCGCCTTACCTGGCATTAGGCCAAATGATGTATGGCAAAAATATATTGTATAATTCCCAATCTAAACTTCAGGTCATGAAGATGGGGGAAAAACTTCAGGTACTCCAGGAAGAGAAGCACCAGCTCTTCTTACAGCTTAAGAAAGTACTTCATGAAGAGGAGAAGAGGCGCAGAAAGGAGCAGAGGTACTTAAGATGACGCTGCTATTCATTACCTTCAGTACATAACAGTTTGGGGTATTTTTCGCATTCAGTTGCAGTTTTGTCCTTTCTAGCGATATCACAACATTGACATCAGCCAGCTATCAACCCAGCCTGCCCATGCACGCAGGACAGCACCTCCTCAACATTCAAGGTCAGGCCGTTTTCAAGTATTAATATGTCTAACCTCACTTAGGCTATTAGGAAATTAGTCTTTTTGACGTTATTATTAGTAGTCAAGTGCTCCGTGTCTTTGGCTCTCTCAGGCAGTCCAGTCAGCCACAGTCGACCTGGTGCACTACTTGGAGAACGTAGTAAACAGCTGTTCCCAGCTGCTGTGATTCCAGTGAGTAAAGGAGTGTTTCACTCAAAAGATCTGATGTCTTTTCATCAAATATTTCTCTAAAATATCTCAACATATATTAGATAGGTCATAAGTTTTGAGTATTGATTCTTGGTGATTTGCACTTTCTTCATGGAGATCTGTCTATATTTGGTTTTCTCAGTCTTACACCTTTTTATCTTTGTGCTTTATGAGATGTAAATTTAGTTACCAGTCTTGCGTGTTACACTTTTTAACCCTCCTCCTCCTCCTCTTTTAGGCTCGTCACTATCAGACGCCCGGGTTCAGCTCGGGCTCGGCAGAGCACGGTCAGTTCAGCGGGGGCCAGGGGGTCCATGAGCCCTACGGGGTGGCTCAAGCCCAGCATCCCTCCACCTACGCCCCCGGACCATCAGTACCTGTCAGCTTCGCCAGCAGCTCTCAGATCAGAGGTAAAGGACACGTGTCTGTTTAAGTAGCAGAAATCACACATCTCTAAGATAAGAAAACATACACATTGAACTCAGTTTCCATAAAAACACCTCTTTAAGTGTTTCTCTTTAGATTTTGCATCTATGAATTTCTCGTTTCTTTGACTCAGACTGACATTGTTCTCTGTACTTGTTGTGGCATGCTCAGATCAGTAATTTGAACCATTTCAGAGACAAAGTTGCTTTTGTTCTCCCACAGGTGCGTCTGCATTTCAGGCCATGCAGTACCTCCCCCACCAGCAGCCCGGATACCCCGTCCACAGTCACTTCACCTCCCAGCCTGGTCAGCTCCTCTGTCATCATCCTCCTTGTGTTCCCACTGCTGCTTTAGACTTTTTTTACGCATATTTATAACAGTCATGCAGCCCAAATAATACACAAAAAAATAACTTGAATATTTGCTATGTTTTTGATGTAAATAATTGATTACAAATGGTAACCTCTGTGTCTTGTGCAGGATACATTCCAGGAGCAGGAATACCGCTCCAGAAGCAGCTGGAACACGCCAACCAACAATCAGGCTTCACTGATGCAGTAAGAAATGAAATATTTACAGTCTACTGATACAGACGTTAGTAGGAAATGAGTAACTCAGGAGGATATGATCAGTAAAAAGGGTTGGTTTAGTAAGCTTAAGCTTCATCCTATCCTTTTTAATTAACGCCTTGATGGTAGTTATTGTTTATTATGGGCATTCCTCTTGGAAAATTGTTATTAAGGACAGAGAAAATACCAAGAACTAATTGTAAGAGCTTCATTTCTAACCTTTCATAAACTGGGAATTGGTTGTTTTTTTTTTTTTTAGAAATTGTGATTTAAAACACTGAATATGTACAAATGATAATCTACTGTATTTCTTATTGGTAAGTATCAGACAGAACATGGAAATCAGTAATGACATTGTAATTTTATATGTAAATTAAAATTTAATAAATATTATATGTAGGCAAGGATAATTAATTAGAGTATAGGTTTAAAACAATAACGAAGCCGGTTAACCCTTTGAAATCTGGATTGACAACACTATAAGTATTTAAATCTGTGCAAGTTTTGTTTTTTTTCTTTGTTTTGAAAACATTGACCATTTGGCAAAAAATGTAACACAAATTGGGAAAAAAAAGTAGATTTGCAAAATTATTTTTAAAAAAGCTAGGGGAAAATATAAAAAATATATAATTATACAGAATGATATATTTAAAATAATTATTTAGCACTTTTTTAAGGTCATTTTTCCTTTTCTTTTTTTTTTTTTAAATCCCTTTTTGTACAGATTTTCAGGTAATCTTGTAATTTTCTAATTTTGGGCAAATTTCTGGGTCATTTCTGCTTAAATTGCTCATTGCCTTCTGCCAATGTTTTTGAAAGAAACCAGGTCATTTTTCTTAGGTTTCAGAGAGTTAATTAACAACAGTGACTCATGGTGAAGGGGTCAGATTAGATAAGTTTGTACTTCTTCTCACTCCTTTTCAAATATGTAAACCAAGTCATCAAGTGTAGAAAATCCCTTCCTTATCTGATAGTAGTTTTTATTCGGCCTCATTGATGTTCTCACAGGGTGCTCTGAGGCCTATGCATCCACCAGCTATGCATACTTCTGCTCCAGGACTGCTGCCCACACCATCGATGGCGGTCCAGATTCCCACTGCAAAGGTGAATCCCCAAAACATGCATGCCGCTCTTTTTATTAAATGCATACTATGCAAGATTTTCCTTTTAAAAAGAAAAATGTTTAGACTCATCAAACTCTGCAGTCTCCGCTCTCTGCCTGTTATATTTTTTACTTTCTGTGTTCGAGATGTTTATAAGCGTGTACCCCTACAGCGCTCAGGTGAGGTTGGGGCGACGGACCGTAAGCAGCAGGCATCAAAGAGACCGAAAAGCATTAATATATTGAGGCAAAATGCCAAATGAAAGTAAATCTGGTTGACTTTTATCCTTTGCCATTTGAGCAGGAGGAGAAACTACTTGGTTCCAATTATTTCTATTTGATATCAGCCTTTCTATCCAATCATCATGTGTTTCTGTTCATGATGTACTTTACATTTCTGTTAAAAAGTGAGTCATTTCTTCATGTTGTTCCACGTTCCCGTCTCCAGGCCCCGTTCCAGAGCTCTCCCCAGAGTGCTCCTCGTCACGGCTTCCTCCCCCACAGCCAGAGCGGGCAAAGGTTCTACCACCACGGCAAGTAACTCACAGCCACCGTCACCGCCACGTCACAGCTTCACTCAAAAGATTCTGGAGAACCTTTCGGACGAGTAATGAATCAGCTTCTTAGCAAAAAAAATAAGAAGAATTTGGTTGGATTATGCCATGTGATTTGTGTTTTTACTTCCTGTACAGTACTTTCTTTGTACTTCTATCAGCAGTCCTCATGCTTCTGTGCTTCTGTAAACATCCCTCTTTAATTTTTTTTTTTTTACATAACTTCAAATGTTAATTTGTAAAATAGATTATTTTGCCTACACTGTAAAGCCGTTCTGAAGGTGCTCATGTGCACTCAAATGTTAATATCTTGTATAAAGCAGGACAACATGAACCAGAGCTTATTCTTTGTATACTAATATTCATAATTCAAAAATCAGTGGATCGGTCAGTGTCTCTTCAGTGACAAAAAACAAGAATCAGGGTTCCCACGGTCATGGAAAACCTGGAAAAGTCATGGAACCAGTAAAAATCACCATTAGTTTTGGAAACACTTTTTTTCTTTAAAATATTGTTTTTCAACATTTTTTCTTCTTTTCCCCCTTTTATAGGTAACTTACTTTCATACGTTTTCATAGAAAACTTTTTTCTGTTTTTTTTTTTTTTTTTTGTTTTTACAAGGAAACAGGTTTGGATGTCATGTTTCCTTAAAAAGTTTTGATGATTTCTATTCTTTTTTTTTTAATCTTTGGTGACTTTTTTTTTCTTTTAAATCTTTTTCATAGAAAACTACAAAATTAGAGTTTCAGACTTACATGTTTGCAAAATGCTGGGCAAGAAAACAAGTATTTTGGGTCCTTGAAAAGTCATAGAAAAGTTTTGAAATTTTGTCCATGACAATGTGGGAACCCTAAAGAACAGAAATGAACTTCACAACACTTAGTTCAATTTAGCGTATGGTGATTAATTCAACATGTTTCCGCTGCAGTCACATGCACACTGAAGAACACTACTTTGAATTCAACGCTGTGCTGCTGACTTCAATTAGCGTCGGTTACCACAAACGAAGCCGAGATGATCGATTTTCTGATAAAATTAAGGAGGACTGTCAGTGTTTCTGCACAGTCCTCTCACACAGAATCAATCAAATCTGATGCTGTTTTAAAGCTTTCATGTTGCTAAATAAAACGATAAGCAAACGTCCAACAGTTTGTGTCATCTTTATTTTTTTATTTTTTTTGGCCATGGAGACATTCTGCACAGTTTGGATTTGCTGTATGAACACAAAGTAAGGATACCAAACTTATCTGCCTCCTGAATCATCGCTCAAAGTTCAGCAGTACGCCAAATTACATCCCACTCACAATCAGTGTCTCTGAGGACCGCTGCGGAGCGGATGGAGTTTTTTTTTTAAGAGATGACAATTTGTTCTTGAAGCAGGGTTAAGAAACAATAAGAAACCGAACCTTGGTGTGCCATGTTGGTAACCTTTTTTAATGAACAGGTGATAAAGTAACCAGCAGGAGGGGCTTGTTCAGATCTCCAAAAATAAAAGTGCCACACAGAAAACCCTAGTATTCAATCCCGTATGGCACACACACTGAACAAGCAACAGAACAATGCAGATGTAGAGTTGAAGCCCTTCATAAAACAGGGGAACATATAAAAAAACACGTGACATTATCACCACCTTCCTTTTCCCTGATGGCAGGCAGCTACTGAATATTTGTAGACCTACTCAATCATTAGTGAGAGACCGTCCGACTTTTTTTTTTATCTATTTACATCTGTTCCAGACTCAGATGTGGTTTCGTTATGTGTGCATGTACATAGAGAATGTTTGTTTACCGTTTCCAATTATTTATTAAAGTTCTAATTGGACCCGAAGGAGGGTCAGAAAACAGAGTGAGGGAGAGAGAGTATGAAAAACAAAGACGAAAAGAAAGAAAAAAAGAGGGAGAATAGCATTGACGAGGCAATATCCCCTCCTTTTCCCACAGGTCCAGTGCATCTCGATTGCCCCTGAAACAGAATTACAAAAGGGAGGAATGAGAAGAAAGAGGAAAGAAAAGTCAGAGAAGGAAGGTGTGTAAAGGGATAGTTCAATCCTAATTTTTTATTTTTTTTAATTGGGTTGCGTGAGTTACTTATCCAAAGTCAGTGTAGCACAAACAGTAAATGACAGCCGGCATGCCTCCAATTTGGAGAAGCAGGCTGGAGTTCGACGTGGAAACTAAGCAATCTATTGCAACAAATTTTAGCCACCTAAAAAGATCAATATCAGTTCAAGTGTACCTTATATTGTGAGTATTTTCACTGCTTTAGCTTTCAGTCAGACAGCTTCAGTTCCCCAAATATGCTCTCATCAAAGCCAACAGGAGGCATTAACAAAAACAGTAATTTTACCTCTCTGAACACAGGAGCTGCTGGTCTACCGCTGCCTCGATTAGTAGGTTTGTGTTATATTGTGACTTTAGTGAATCCAAACAATTTTTTTTAAAGGCCAAAATCACACAATAACACAAAGAAGAGAAATGTTTGAGGCAGCAGTAGACCAGCAGCTCCTGTAGTCAACAATAAAAACAATTTGAAACCTGCAAAAAGTGGCTTTATTTCTGTCAAAAACATGGGAAGAGGACAATGAGCAACAGCAGAAGAAATAACCCAGAAATCGTAACGAAATGAGTAAAAAGAACATTAAAATGATCAGAAAATGGTTAACACAAACAAAAAAATCACACAAAGAAACAAAAACAAAAAAGAAATCACCTGGGAAAAAAAAGAAGTAATTATGATAATTCAAAATGATAGTTTTCCCTTCTTTTTATACTAGACGTTTTTCCCTAGCTTTTAAAAATTTTGCTTTTAAAAAAATTTGCGGAAGATTTCCTGCCAAGTTGCTCATTGCCTTTTTTTTTTCGTGTCATGTATTTGAAAAAATAATAAAACCTTCCAGTTTGCTCAGATTTGCAAAAGGCGTCTGACAGCAGCACAAGAAAAGTGATGTTGGTGTCAAAGGGTTAAATAACTTTTTTTTCTTAATGGAGTCTGGTCTTAAAGTGAGTGATATAACGGCATTGTTTTCACTGTCTGACAGAAGGGTAAAGTGGTGAAAATATATTCATTATAGTGTACACTTAACTCGTATTGATTTTTTTGAAGTCTAAAATATGTTTTTTGTTTGTTTTTTTGGGCTGACTCCTCCACAGCAGTACATGTCTTAGCTTCCATGTTGAACTCCTGTCCGCCCCACTGAACGTCATAAACTGTCTCTGGATAAATACCTCACACGACCCCACTTTTAAAAAATCTGAACCATCACTTTAAGAAAAGAAAATAAAGCCATGAGACAGTGTTTTAACTCGCCTCTGCGGAGGAAACATTGCACAACCAACAGTTTTAACATTTTTTTTTTTTTGCGGACACTTTATTCTACAGCCCACGGTTTGCAGGTGAGAAAAGTGCGCGAAAGAAAGTGCATGAAACAGTTTGACCCCACGATTACAACAATGCTACGAGCTGTTTCTTACAGGAAGCGACTGGCTAGATCAGGCTGTAAAATAAGGTGCAACCCACAGAGAGAGAAAAAAAAATACAATGTAGCTCAAAAATACAATAAGAAACATAAGCCTTCATTTATATTCGGTAGTGCTATGTAAAAACGATACACATGCTTGTAATAGTGTTAACATGAGACAAAAGTACATGAAGGGGTAGGCAAATCCTCACTTACCATCGCTTCTTACAGGCTTTAATACACTCATCCAATTAGTTAAATTTCATCAATTAGAAATCTTTTAGTTTCATTATTATGTCCAGTTTAAACAAATATATACAAAAAAAGTGATAAAAGCAATAAAATGGAAAAAAAACATGGATATACCCAGAATAATGGATATATATGATTGTAAATAACATTTTAAAATTATAGTCTTTTTTTATATATATACCAAAGACAGTAGGCGATTTGAGGGGGGGCGCCGCCCCCCTTGTTAGCAAAAATGTGTCCCCCTTGTTAACCTACCATCTCTCTCCGCCCTGAGTCCACACCCTGACGCCATCATATCCGACTATTACCGATAATGACTGAGAGCTGTTCAATGTTGACAAAGCATTTCTATTTTGACAGGTGTTCCCGTCAGTTTATGCTGCCTTGTCAAAAAATGCTACTGTATCTCACTCCTTTATCTCAATATTTTAACCAATCACCAGGCTGCAGTGTTCCTCGTTCCACTTTTTTAGGTTTGGATCAGTGTGCTGGATAACCTGGGGGTAATGAAAACAAAATAACAGAATGGAGTGGCTCTGTTGCTATCGTTCTGCAACTTTTGACAGTGAAAATGCAAAAAATAACTGAACTGAACCGGACTGCTTGGGTGGAAACAAGGTTTTTTAGCACTGGTTTAGCAACTCAGACCAATTGCATGCGTTATCCCACTTGATGCTACTCGGCCAATCAACTCTCTGCATTCCCTATAGCACTACGGCCTGAGTGAACAGTCAGAGAAATATGAGTTGGAGAAAGTAATTTAGCATGGTTGTAAAGTGAGAAAAGGACGCCGCGGAAATGTTGGTTTTACTCAAAAATGGACAGATTCTTCCCACGGGCAGTTTAAAACCATCATATGTCTCATCATATGTTCCTGATGGCGATTATTAAACGCTGTAATGTAAAGTGTCACGATGACGCAGAGAAAAGAGCATCGTTCCAGTTAACGTACCCACTCAAATCTGAACTCTGGGCACAGAAAATTACTGAATTTACACAACTCCAGTGAATTAACACTGAATCATTAGATGAGCTGGACATGAAACGCGGTGGTGTGGAGGTCAGGCTCACCTTTTAATGATTACCAAGTCGCCTACTGCCCCAAGGTTAAATCTAAACATCAAATCTCGGCCTCGCATCTCGTTGACTGGAGTTGCCTTCCCCTTGGTCCAAAGATGAACAGTAAACTGTACATGTACATGACATTACACACACTTGCACTTGCATGGCACATGCTTGTGGCTTGTGTAACACCCAAACGCGCACACATATCACACACACACACACACGCACTCGTCTTCAGGCAGGCTGGGGTCAGGCGGTAGTTGGGGGGTGAGAGGGCAGCTGCATGTCGATGACAGCTGTAGCTGTGTATTTACCTGCAGTGGCTTATTTACCCAAGGCTTTGATGCCAATTGCAGCTTCTTCATCCATTGCATTTAGAACAGTGATCTGAAAGAGCGAACAGATGAAGATTTTTAAGATGTTTGAATTTTTCCTGCTTTCGTCACTTGATCACTTTTAAACGTTGAAAAGAAGAAGCACCTGCCCAGAGGCACTTCAGGAAATTTGACACCCTTATTTTAATCCCAGATTATGCGCATCAACGTGGTTTCAGCTGAGAAAATGTGCTGCCTGATGTTGAATTTTAGCACATAGACAACAGGATTGAGCTGATTTACTGTAACGGCCTGTAAACCTTTAGTCATTTAATTGATTAGACAATCTACAGAAAATGGTGTTTCATATTTAGTGTTGTCGGCTTTGCACTGTGGGTCAGACAGGACAAACACTTTGACAATGTCACCTTAACCCTTTGAAACCTGGATCGACATCCGTTTTCTTGTCCTGCGTTTAAAGGCCTTTCACAAAAACACACATTTACAAAAACGAAGCAAATTGGTTTCACTTCTTTGAAAAACACGGAGAAAAAAGACCAGCTTGGCAAGACTTAAGTAAAAGGGGACAAGAAAATTACATAAAAAAAGATTTTTTTTAAAAAAGAGGGAAGAATTATTTGAAAATTATCCAAAGAACAGGAGAAACGTTTTATAAATATAAAAATGTTATATTTAATATGTTACCGGAAAAACAAATTAAGTGCTTAAAACCTTCTCTTAGGTCATTTTCTTTTTTGTTTTTTACTCTTTTTTTGTGTGCTTATTTTCAGGTATCATTTCTTTACTATGTTTTGGGCCATCTCCCATGTTTTTTGATAGAAATCAACCAATTTGCTCTCAAGTTTCAAGGGGTTAAGCTCTTTTTTTGGACAGAAATCCACAATTAAATCATTAATTAAAAAAAAAAGTTTGTTGTGTTCCTAATCAAGCACATTAGTTATGCTAATGAGGGCATCAATAAAGCTAAATGATGAACTAAGACACTTGTTTTCATGTCTGACATGCCCAGTAATCGTTTAAATCCAGATCTTGAAATCATTTTGCTGCAGCATTAAGATTCTTAATGTTTTATTATTGATAGCGCTGTGTTCATAAGAACTCGCGATGCTCTTCCCGGCACCATGAAAGCGACACATGGCCTCAGAACAGACAGATAATGTAGAAAAGAGTGTGAGGCGAGCAGACAGCACTGACCAGGATCTCCTCTCCGGCTTCATGCTTGCTCTCTATCTCTTTGCCGAGGTCTCCCTCGGGAATCTTCAGGTCCTCTCTCACCTCCCCGCTGTCCTGGAGCAGGGACAGGTAGCCATCCTGGATCCCAATCAGCTGGAAGAGGGGAAAACAACCGAAAAGAGTAAGTGGATTTATTTAGACATTATTCTCTTAAGTATGCACATGTGATTCATAGAGTGTCATCCATGTTAAGCTGTAAATTAAATACTTTCTTTTCATTTTTTTGTTGTGATTTTAGAATTATCTACGTTATGTAGCACTAGAGAGGGCAGCGGTGAGGATCATTATCAGCTGTGCAGGTGCGTTTTTCTTTGTTTGTCTCCTGCAAAGAGAAAAGATCTGTTTGCTCAGACGACCGCAGAGACACTATTGGTATGTGTACGTTTGCTTGACCTGCCGCATATTAAATATTTATGTGGCGCACAAGCCGTGGTTTTCTGCAAGCGGCAGCAGTGATCCAATCATAGATTCATTGATTCGTGTAGTTTAATTTATTTGATTTGTGTTGACGGCGTTGCGTTACATTAGATGTGATTGTTCACCTTTTTTAGCCTTTAATATGGTAATCTGTGTCCATTTTTGAGTTTCTGAGTTGGTGTCTGATTTTGTTGTTTTACTGACTTTATGGCTTGATAGTGGAAGTTTGATTTCAGAGGTTAACTGTAAATGAAAAAAATCAAAGCTATAGGCCATTATTTGAGTTTATATATAGAAGTATTTGATCAATGTTTTTTTTGTTAGATGCAGAAATAAGGTCCGTGGGTAACACAAGCTTAAGAGACTTTCACGTATTGTCCTACGACATAAAATGCATCAGTAAACACCTCACTCATGAACTCTTTTTGTGAACAGCTTTTATGTCTGGGATGCACCAAATAAGGAATAATTTATTCTGAAATCAGCTCTAATCAGAGTTAAGTAAAACTAAGTTTAAATTATAGGTTCAAATTAAGCAGAGCTCTGCACCGCTGAAAATGAATCACTGTGTAGCTGAACAAAGTTTTTTATCTTAACCTTTTCATTTCTGTTTTATCTGTTTTATTTCGTTTTATTTGTGGTTTGACTACTTTTATAGTTTCTTTTATTCATTATTTTATATTGCATTATTTCTGCTGCCTACGTATCTCACTTCTGCTTTGCTTTGTTTGTCAAAGCACTTTTTAAACTCTGATTTTAAAGGTGCTAAATTAATAAAGTCATTATTATTATTATTACTTATTCAAACAGAATTTAAACTGAGTTTCATCCATAAAGACAGCAGCATTCCTGTCTGTCACTGCCATGTTTGACAGTTGGTCCAATCTTCCTGTTCAGCTCCAAAACAGTTTCCTTGGTGAACTGGTATCTTGACAAAAAACTCATCATCATTATAAAAGTCAAGTGGGCTGAGTGTGTCTCTAGATTTGTTTTGTTTCTTTGCTCTATCCATCTCAAAGAGGCAGTCACTGTAAAAGTTAAACCTGGTCAAAGTTAATCCTTGTTGGTGCACGTGTCTTAAAAACAAGTGGCTAAATAAGACTACAGAACGTTTGTTTGCCACAGAGCTAATTTTCTACAGTTATCCAAAATCCAATGGAAAAATCTCACAGGCTTTTTGATGAGGGAACCAGGGCAACATTAGCTTCCAGGCTGGCCTCCTGAAAAACATCATCCCTAAGACACTCTATCGATTTACACAGTAAAATTTCATAACATTTCAAGTATTTTCCTGTGACATTTACTAGTTCTCTTTCTAAGAAATTCTTAGTTGACTAATAATCATGAGGCTTTTTCAAATAATCATCCGACTGTTAACTGTCCCCCAGCGGCCATGCAGAATTATCTCTGTAAGTCTTGTGCTTATTAAAGCATATCTGTGGATATTAATGTGATATCTGAGACATGACTATTCACACAACTCATTCCCCTCAGGCGCACCATCACAAAATCACTCATCAACTCACAATTTATTACTGACTAAAAGAGGCAGCCCTAGTTTTCTGCCACCAAGATTTTAGATAACAAGTAAAACATTTGTTCTCAGTACAAGTACACGGCAGGTTATACTGTATTTTAACAATACACTACATACAAGCTACCGTCTCAGCTGTCTCACCTGGTAATCCATTCTCTTGATGTTGGGGACGTCCATGTTGTGGGTTGAGGGACAGATGTCTTCATACTTCTTACCAGAGAAGATGTCAATACCAACCAGGTGGACCTGCACGAGCACAAAACACGCAGAAAGCATCGATAACATATTCAATATCTAATGAGTAAAGCAGGTGCTTCAGTAACTCGCCGTCCTTTAAAAAGAGCATTTGGCTATGAGAGCAACACACTGAAACATCATTTATAATATATATATATATACATACTTTTACAGTTTGAACTGTAACCCAGCAGGAGCACATTATAGTTCTCGTTCAGGCCGAGTGTCCATTAACGCGCATTAATATTAATGACTGTGACTGTGAGCCTGCAGTGAGAATTATATCAAAACTGCACTGCATTTTATTAAAGTCAGTCTACATTGGAAAAAAAAAACAACAACTTTGCATTCTAGTCATAGATTAACCCTTTGAAACCCAAGCAATTGGGCTCGATTTCTTTCAAAAACACGTAAAGAGAGGGACGAGCAACTTAACAACAAGTGGCCCAAAAATTATAAAAAAGATACTAGAAAACTACCTGAAAATTTGAAAAAAAGTGAAAGTTTAGAAAAATACAAAAAAAAATGAGCTGGAGAGAGTGCTAAAATGGTTTCTAATACATTTTAGAATCATAACATTTTCCCTTTTTTCTGTGATATAAAGAGTTTTTATTATACAGTTTTCTGGCCTTGTTTTTTTAATTAATATGTTATAATTGTCCAAATTAATTTTCATTTTATTTTCTTGTCACTTTTCACTAATTTTTTTGTAGTTTGCACAACATCTCTTGTCAAGTCGCTCATTATGGCAATTTATGTCCTCGTACATCAGCGTCCCTTGCGTCCCCGCACTTCAGGATTCACTGACCTTAGCGTGGCCGTGCTTGCCAGTCTTGGAGGTGGACATCTCGACGATCTTGCAGGGTCGGCCTTTCAGGACAACAAAGCCATTTTTGCGCAGGGCTGAGCACTGCATGGGGTAGGTGGCGGATGCCCCGGCATCACCTGTCTGGAAGTCCAGCTCTGCATCTGCCATGCCTGCTGTGGAGGTCAACACACGGGACGCAGACATTACAGTCGCTGTTGATTTTGTGTCTTTATGTGGTTGTTTTGTGCCTCTTTGTAGTCGTTTTGTGTCTTTTTAAGGTAATTTTGTGTCTTTTTTGGTTATTTTGTGTCTCTGTGATCATTATGAGTCTCTTCTTGGTCGGGACGTGTTAATATGAGTGACATTTTGCAGGTGAAGGCCAGGGGTGCAAGTGACGCACTTTTATGTGTGAGATGAGTACTTCATGCTTTTACTAAGCCTAAGTTGTCAGTACTAGTGTGAATCTGAGATATAAACATGTTATTTTCTACAAAACTCTTTTCTCATCAAACAAAAGGTTCCAAAACTAAAAAATTACATGTTTTCTCAAAACAAACAATCATAAAAGAATTTGCCCAAAGAAAGTACTGCATCAAATTCACAAAAACATGATTTAAATGAGTAAATATCTGATTAAAGTAAACAAACTACAAATAAGACAAGGCATTTAAAACCATCTTCATTGTTTTGTAGTGTTAACTTTTTTCTTTTCCGAAAATGGTAGCATTTATACATAAAGGTAAATCAGACATACAGACAAAAAAAGCAGTTATGATGATGTATGTGGTGATTTATTAAGAGTTCGAGGCTGACATTCAATACCACCTTTTGGTACTTGACAGGTTTGGATACACTCTGCTTTATATATTTAGACTGATTGCACAGCCACACTGAAAATAATGTCATAAACATAATATTTCATATTATCTTCTTACACTTTCAACTTGTGTTCACTTGTGCTGATATTATTATTTGCTTTCAGGTCCGACTCAGCTTTATAATGGAACACGCTCTTGATCTATACTTGGATTTATATCTTACCTGTACAAGTTAGACCAGTGGTTTTCAACCTTTTTTTGATAAAGGATCCTTAAATTAATACACATTAGGTCATGGAAAACCATTTGATAAAATTTCAGATTTTGGATTTTGAAATTTTAAATTAAACAGTCCCGGACCCCAGCGTGAGAACCAGTGAGTTAGACCATGAAGTGAGACAAGCATTCAGAGCTACTCAGTGAATATCTGTCAGTATCTCAGCAGAACATTTCATTCAATGCTGAGCTAAATAAAGCAGAAGAAACATGGCACCTGTTAGCCACACCGAGCCCAGTCCTACTGAAAAAAATAATCACACAATAAATTAAAACAAATTTAAAGTTAGAACTGGAGTTTCATTTTTGCTGCAAGTTTAACTGTCAATGTAAGTGGCAATCTATGAGTCATTAAGGGACTGTACTTTATTTATCAGAGTAGTGTGACTTGAGGGTTTGTTTTTGAGCTACAAATACTTTTTCCTTGACCCACCCTGAGTAAACTTTAATAAAGCATACCAGTATTCAAGGACTTGAAAATATGTCTACTTTCCATAAGTGCACTAAAATACCACTATTACTATTTGCAATTTAGTGTGTTTTTTAAAAGTAATGCAATTTACAATACATTTAAAATAAAGTATACTTTATACTGAAAAAAAAACACATAAGTATTGCAGAATTAGTAAGCTTATTTTTAGTACATTCAAATTAAACTTAATACAAAAAGTATACAGTTAATATACTTAACCCTTTAAAGCCTGGATCAGTGTCACTTTTCTTGTGCTGTACTCAGACACCTTCACAAGTATTTAAACCTTTGAAATCTGAGCAAATGGGTGCACTTTCTTCTGAAAGAAAAAAACGGCAATAAGCAACTTGGAAAGAACTCTAACAAAATGCATAGAATAGATTTAGAAAAACATTTTCAAAGAAGCTGGGGGAAATGTTGAAAAAAAATTAGCACTTTTTTAGGTAATTTCCTTGTTTTGTTGTTTTTTCCAGTATTTTTCTTTATTTTTTCCCTTCTAATATTCAGGTAATTTTCCGATTTTTTTTTCTTTTTTTTGTTTTGTTTTGTTTTTTGGGCCAGTTCTTCTTAAATTGCTAATTGCTTTTAACCTGTTTAAATACAATTCTCGTCATGTCTCAAGGGGTTTAAATTAGGCCCAAAAAGTACAAATATACTTGAAATAACTTTGGTATACTTAAAATATATTCCAAATACTCTAAGTTATATACTAGATTTTTTTCACCAAGAAACTAACTCACAACATTAAAATACATCAGCATGTTCCTAAAAACATCTATAAATCAGAAGTTATGCTTTGCTGCTTAATTAGCGTTAGAGTGGCTGTTGACCGGGTGAAACGTTAAACCAGAGCCGCTAATCCGCCCTCTTGACCCATAAATCAAAATTCAAGCAGGGGTCCTCGGACTGATTTAACCACAATGCATGCTGTAAACCGAACGTACAAAAAAAACACAAAACACTTAAGAAACGTATCTGTAAGTGACTATTTGTTGCATGTTTGATGTCCGCAGTGTTGAAAAGAGGAGACTGACTGCGGCCTAGTGCGTGCAGAGCGTGCCACTGCCCGCCGTCGGTAACGTGCAGCGGTCGGTGTCCCCGCATCCATGCGCACTGACTGAATGCACTCAGGCCGAGGCCCTTCTCATAAAGACATTCACCCAGCAAAATTGCAACCTTAAAAGCACTCAAACAACACTATATTAGTGCAGAGCTCCATATAAACGACCGTGACTATTTAAACCCCGTCTGTCCGCTAACACGCCCACAGATATGGAAATTGATTGAATTCTGGCCCGCTAGTGTACAGTAATGACTAAGCTAATACTCGTGATGGCTACGGCTTGAGCCATTTAAATCATGCAGTGTGTTGAGTTTAGAGCCGGTGGAGTGTGTGTGAAAGCATTAAAAGTCTATAAAATGACATTTTTTAGCCAACTCTTAATGTTTTTGCAAAGTTAAAACAATTAAATATGCGCATATTTTGCCATTTAAGCTAACGAAGTGAGACTGAAGCACCCGTTAGGATGTGATAAGTTAGCTAAATGTGCTAGCAATAACAAGAGCTTGTACTTCATGGGGGCGTTTAAAGGGAATATGTCGGCTTCAGACAGACATGTGCATAGGATAACTCGTCTGCTCAGGCGCAAACACGCCCCGTCTATTGGATGTTTTGATAAGGAACTTACCCTAGCGATAATAGCTCTTCTCTCTTGATATTTATCAGCCTTTCTTCCCTTTAATTCCTCCTCCTCCTCTTTGCCTCCGTGTTTCCGTGCTCGTCTGACCGGGGGTCTGTCTCCTCGGTGACTCGCTTGCGACGTCGCTCCCTTTTTTCTCTTTAGCTGTCTCTTTTATTCCTCTTTCATTCCTGTTTCCTGCGCTCTCCTTTCTTCTGACCCTGCTTTGTGATCCAGGTTACCTCGTAGAGAGGTACACGGACCGTTAAAGTCAGCCACCGGGCCGAGAAGAATCAGAGCCCTGGACCCCGCTATGTCTGTGCTGTCTGTAGCCTACACTCCACCTTCTCTGTCTCTCCCTCATCCAGCTCCTCACCACTGCCAGCGCAGAAAAATAATCCCAACACACCACTTCCCGTGAGAACTGTCACAATAAAATCCCCTCATTAGTAATTACACGTTATTACAATGCTATCATAACATTATGACGCCATGAGAAAAAGAAAACAAGGTCCATTTACTAGCTTTTTCAAGTCCTTTCAACTGCATGTCACGGTTTTCATCAGAGGATGGAGTGAGCGCAGTTGTCATGGAGATAGCAGTTGTCACGTGATGTAAGCATGCAAAGTCAGTAGTTTGCAACATTCCATTCTAAAATGTAGGTGTTCCATTGTATTTCAGCGTGATACAATGTAAAATGTCAGCAATGTATTGTAGAATGTAAAAGTTACACTGTATTCCAGCATGCATGATACACTGCAACTGCAAAACAATGACTACAATGTATTCTAGAACGTGGAGGTTACACTGTATTTCAGTGTGTATGATAGGCTACAATGTAAGTGCAAATATGACGTACTCTAGAATGTTACACTGTATTCCAGTGTGTTTGATACAATATAACTGCAAAACAAATGCCATGGTGTATTCTAGAATGTATAAGTAACATTGTATTTTATCATGTACATTGTAACTGCAATACATCTGCAATGTATTCTAGAATGTATAAGTTACACTGTTTTTCAGCATGTATGATCCAATTTAACTGCAATACAATGCTTGCATTATACTCGGAATGTAGAATAGCGCCTGACCGATAATGGACTTTTGAAGGTTATTACCAATATTGACATTTGAGGGTTAAAAATAGTTCTATCGATTAACACATTACACAAACAAAGAAAAACGTTATTAATAAGCATCACAAGATACAATTCAGTTGGAAAAATAAACTTGTCAGTACTCTCTTTTGGACAAATAATGTAATGAGGACACTGTAAAATTACCTTAATTTACATTTCATTGTAGGGGTCCACCCTAAGGGGAGGCAAACAGACATGTTTGGGGCCTCACCAAAAAAACAACTGCCCTAAAATCCTCTTAAGTGGGGCTCCCTCTAGTGTCTGTATTAAAGCTGGATGTTCATATACGGAGATGTGTGCATATGATATTATTCAATATTTTTGAAAAAGTGATTAAGCCAACTGATCAAATGCATTGTTTTCATGGAATTTACTGAATGCCTTTTTGTTAGGGCATGGGGGGGCTTTGCCTGGCCCCCCAGAGTCTAGGATAGCCACTGTATTTTTGGCATTTCTGTGCAGCAGTTATATATATGTTGAAATATACACTGCTAGTAATATGGCTGCAATGAGAAAAATCCAGATGATAAAAATCATGTTAGTCATGCCCTAATGTGGAGTGTGATGTTATATAACATAATGTTGAATGTGGAAAGGATAACTGGGAGCTTTCACAATGAGGTGGACATCAGATTCTCATTGGACCTATGTTATGGGAAAGTTTCTTATGATTGTGTGTGAATTTTCATTCATTTATTTTAATATAATTGTATTTTGTTTGGTTTATGTTATATACATTTATACATTTCTGTCACACGTTTCATTTTCTAAAAGATGTGCTAGGTTTAAAAACGAAAGCATAATTCCATTATTGGTGGGTTAATTTAGCCTTTCATGCCAATGACTAAAACGTGAAAAACAAATTCTTCTGTCCTTCAACTGACGTAATTGCACACTCTTACATTGAAGGTGAAATTGAAACTTTTCCGGTCTTCCTTTAGCTCATTTAAAGTGGCTTGATGCTGCTCTCATCCGAATAAACCTCGGCAATTTGGCATGTTCTGCGCATGCGTGGCTTTTCATTCTAGTGCAGCATGGACCACTCGGCTTCTCCTTATTCAATCAGTTCACATGGAGCTCTTACTGTAAATGCAACCATAAACATATGCACACATTTGACATCTATTTTTTACACGTTTCTATTGCCTAATGACAAAAACATATTTATGTTAGTTTGTTTCCAAATTAAAAAAAAATATATAAAAAGCTTTGTTACCATATTCCAGATTTCTACAGACTCAAGTGTCTCTACTTGCATTTTAAAGTAAAACATTTCTCTTCCATTTACAGTGTTCTAAAAATACAAAGTATATATAAGAGTGTGTTTAAATGACATTCCACTCACTGGCGTTTAATAAACAGAATCCAGGTATCTATTTTTTAAAAATGATTTACCCTGCATCTTTAAAAAATGTCCACAGTGCTGTCACACTGCCAGCTCCTCTGCTGATAATAACTCCCTCTGCTAATAATAATTACACTTCTAATTAGAGTCTTTTTTTCTATGCAGAGACTCGTGGCTTCTGTGCACAGCAAATGGTTTCGTTGAACTTGGCAGTTCTCAGACCTGCTGGGTTAAATTTAGTACTGTGAAACTGGAGTCCTGTGACCTATGTACTGAGGGCTATACTTAAAGGCATATAAACCCAAAATGAAAATTCAGTTATTGCTTTTTTTTAATCCCATAAGTTCATAAAGTTTATAAAGTCCTTGTGCATAAAAACAGCCTTTACAAACTGAACAGAGGCAAAGGAATTTCTAATCAGTATAGTTTCTAATTACTCTGCAATGTAACACAGTAATAAAACAAACGTATTACTTTGTAAATAACAGGTACATTTTTTTCTCAATAACAGGTTTGTTCATCATATAAAATACCAACATGAAAGCTATCGCCATCCACCATCATCATCATCATCACACTAAATGCCTCACATTGGAGCAAGTCTTTCCCTCCCCCTACTGACCAAGACAATAGCCCGATGAATCCGTTCCACCGTTTAACCTTTTAAAACCTGAGGAAATTGGCTTGATTTATTTTTTAAAAAACATGGGAAGAATGGATCGCAATGGGCAACTTAATAAGAGATGACCCAAAAAGTAGCAAGAAATAAAAAAGGTTGCAAGACAATTATCTGGAATTAAATAAAAAAAAGTTAAAAACAACAATAAAAAAACACCTTAAGAAAGTACTAAAATAATAATATAGATTTTTGGGGGGTCATTTTTTAATTTTAGCCCTAAAAAAAATCTAATAACCAACTAAACTGATGTATTATAAGTTTCCTTCAAAATGTTCATTTATTTTTCCGTCATGTACTTTACATGGTGATATAGCTTAAGTATTTGATTATGGCAGAAATATGAACATGAAATTTCTCATATGCACACAAACAAACACAATTGTTTCAGGTAGATCCTTCTTTAATGTTCCTGTATGATAGGCCTTTATAGTGTATCACAACCTGCAGTTATTAAGAAAAGCTTGAAACCAGTAAGGCTGGTGCTTCAGCTGTCTAAAAACTTTACTTGAGTATTTTATGCTACATCTCTGGGGAAAATATTATACATCGCACTGCAATTATCTGACAGATGTCATTACTAAATACTTTTAAAATTAAGATCGTACTTTAAAAAAAAGACTTTTCCCTCCCACTTTCTTTATTGTGCACAACAGGCCACAGAGATACAAACAGATGGGCCTACACAACAAAATAACAAGACAAACACTAAAAAACAATCAAAATAAATACAACTTATATGAATATTTTAGAATGCCAGAGTTGAACAATATTATAGCATGACCATTAAAATATTTTAAGGTCTTTGTAACTTTTTTGTTGTGTATAGATTCTGTTTTGTTGAAATGTATTAATAAAGAGCAGGAAAGTGGGTTTGGTTTTTGACTTTTTTTCTTACACACATGGAATTTTCCAAAAAGTTGTATGTATTGATACATTATTTATCACAAATTTTCCATGTTTTTTTCCCCCCTCTGTAAATCATTAAATAAGGCAGACCATAAAAACATATTGATGAAAAGACAGTAACAGATTATTATGTTATGGTGTTGCTAATAAAGGGAGGAAGCTTTTATCCAGAGGGAGGCAGTAATGCGACGTCACGGATGCCAACTGCCGGGAAAGCTCAAAGAAGAAGAAGAAGAAGAAGAAGAAAAGTTTCGGGAAGAGCAGGAGGGAGGGGACTCCGCCGGAGTGAAAGTGTAGTAATCCGACAGCGAGCATGACAGACGCCGAGGCGCAGAGCGCTCCACCATCGGCACCTGTGGAAGACAAGCCACAGCCGGAGAGGAAGGTCATAGGTGAGAGGATTTAGGACAACCATGTGTGTTTAAGTTAGTCAGGAATCTTTGAAACTGCCAACTTTAACTTTTTTTTATTTTTATGGATGAGTGAGACATGTTGATGCAGCATAAAATGTACTTGCATTGTTGTTCAACTAGTTTTTTTTCGTCTGACTTTTTTTAATTTTTATTTTTTGTGCCAATTATGGTTTTAATTTAAGCTAAAACGACAAAAAAAAAGTTTTTTGGAGCAACACGTGTCTTGAGTTTTAGACGTTGGTTTTATGGGAAGAAGCCATTTATTCAAATTAAACGTTCGCTGTGAAACTAAATATTAACTTACGTGCTTTTACTGACAGGAAAAAAAACTAATTTAATTTAAAATGAACCCAATTTAAAAGTCAGTTAGTAGAAGTGGGTGGGGGGCGTTTCTCCTTACATTTGCGCACATTTATATAGCGGCTTCACTCGTGTTGTATGCACTAAAAAAGGGGGGAATAAGTCCTGTTATTTGTTTTTTAAGTGTGTGTTAACAGTGTGGACACATGACCTAAATTTCCTCTTTATCAGCTGCCGCGCGCTCCAACCCGGACGTGCGCGCGCCCTCTCACAGGTGCAAATGGTTTCACCAAAAAGCTGACGTCCCAATTAAAAGCGTTGAGCTGACTTTTAGGGTGAAGCGCTCACTGCACGTCCGGGTTGGGGTGATGGGGTTTGTGTATTTTGTTTTTCTGACAATCTTTGTAGCCTAGTTGATTAGCAGCCCCCTCCTCCTCTTCCTCCTCCTCCTCCTCCTCGTGACCCAGTACAGGCCTGGTTTCAAAGTCTTACTGTTAATGATTGACATGCAGAGCTCCCATTTTCTTGTAAGCAAGGCCGCAATTGATGCAAGCGAGATAAGAGTATGTTCTTTGAAAGGCTGTATAACAATGCATCTTATGTCAAATGTCTAATTTAATCATGTGTTGTTGTAGCCACTTTGGTTCAAGGCACAGTGAAGTGGTTCAATGTGCGTAACGGATATGGCTTCATTAACAGGTACTGTTTCCTTTAACATTATTTTGCATTATTTACACCATGAGCCAAGTTTGCTAAATTGGGTTTAATTTCTCATAGGAATGATACCAAAGAAGATGTGTTTGTTCATCAGGTAAGGCAAATGTTTTTGGGTTTTTTTATGTGTTGGTGTGGAACAGTTTTTTTAATCTTAAATCTGTCTTTTCAGACTGCTATCAAGAAGAACAATCCTAGGAAATTCCTCCGCAGTGTTGGAGATGGAGAGGTCGTAGAGTTTGATGTGATTGAAGCCACCAAGGTGAGAATCAGGGAAACCATTTCTACTGTGTTAACACCACAGTTTCACTCTGCTGATTATACAATCCCCATTTCTTTGGGTGTCCCATTATCATATTCATGATAATACCAGGATACAGAACTGTGCTAAAGTCTTCGCCACCTTAAACTGTATTTTAGCAAGGTTATAATGATCAAACATTTATTTATTAGTAGTCCATTCACTAAAATACAGCCAGAACATACAGGAAATATGTATACAGCATGAAAAAGGTAAATATTTCAGAATAAAACAACTTCAACAGGCTAAAATTGCAAGTATCTAGTGTGACCTCCTTTTCCACTTAGCATGTCTTAAACTATTTTGGGCAGATAATGAGATTTACACAGGATTCCCACGGTCATGGAAAACCTGGAAAAGTAATAGAATTTCACAGTCACATTTTCAAGGCCTGGAAAAGTCATATAATTAGTGAAATCATTAAGTTTTTGAAAAGTCATGGAATTTTGTTATGTGTAATGAAATTGTTTTACAGTCTTCCGTTGATAATCTTCCATGTAATATAACATAATTAACAATTTTATTTTATTTTTTTTATCACAAAATTCCCTGAACTATTGTGATGCTATTTTAAAGCCATATCACCCACCCCAATGTCTCACAGGGCTCAGAAGCAGCCAATGTAACTGGTCCGGGTGGCGTTCCAGTCAAAGGCAGCCGCTACGCACCCAACAAACGCCGCTTCCGCCGACGGTTCTTCCCCCGCAGCCCGAGGTCTGGTGATGAGGGCAAACCGGGTGATGGCCAGTCCTCTGCTGTTGAGGGCGAGGGATCAGGAGAGAACGGAGGAGGGCGTCCTCAGCAGCGCCGCCGGAGACCCCGCAGACCGCGGCAAGAGGCACAAGACGTAAGCAGAAGGATAGTACAAGGGAAAACATGTCGAGCTTTTTCACTTCAACCCAGAATTGAATGAGTGTAAAGCAGGTTTTGCTGTAAACATCAACAGAATAGCGGTAATTTGTGAGATTTAAACGTTGAGACCTTTCTGAAGCTTTGACAAGTTTGGAATATTTGAAGAATCCCTTAAATAACTGGATGGAGTGTAAAATTGTTTTAAACTAGTCTGAAGTTTTGTCTGCCCGATCCGTCAGGGTGAGGCTGAAGAGCAGAAGAACGGAGTGGCAGAGGGCGGACAAACACAGCGACCGCAGCGAAGATTCTGGCGCCCATACCGCAGGTGACATGATGGCATTGCTTGTAATTTGTGGTCGTTTTTTTTTTGCTTCTGGACTACAGGTCTGCAGAGCTGATTTAATATTTCCTCTATCCTGGGATTCACAGACCGTTCCGACCTCGGCCACCTCCTGATGAAGCCGCTGCAGGCACCGAGCAGGAGGCTCCAGAGGAGAGCCAGGTGCAAGGCGAGGTGAAGCAGCAAGAGGCCTCTGAGGGCCCCCAGACCAATGGGGAAGCAGCTGAGGGCCAGAAACAACGGCGCCAGACTAGACGACGCAGGCAAAGGAACTCTGAGTCCTCTACCTCGAAAGTGAGTGTGATTATCCTTTTATGCATCAAGTGCTCTGAGTGACAGAGGGGCTACTTGGGGCAAGATACAATGAAAGATTTGCCGAATATCTAAATGCAACAGTAAGCACTCTGCAGGAATGTAGTCGGCAGTGTAGCACTGTGCAAAATTGGGTGAAGGTCCACCTCATTTTCTTGTTTTTTGCCACTTACAGGCTCCTATTGTTATAAATGTCAGGCAGTATCATGGAAAGGATCTCTACAAACCTTTTTTTTCTTTTAGTAAAAGAGTAAGATCCTATTTGTTTAAGCAGAGGCAGCTCTGAAATGGCAATCACCATGTTTAGTTCAGCTTGTAGAAACCTTTATTTATATGTCGTCCCCTTTGCTTTTTCCCCAAATAAGTGTCAATGCAGCAGTGTTCCCAGTAGTCAACAATTCAGATTCACTGGTCAAAAAGTCCAAAACATACTCACACTGAAATGCATCTGCCAAGCAAACCGGAACTCGCACCAAACCCAAAAATACACAATTTATCCTTTTTAAGAAACTGTTTCACCTGTGTATGTTAGATGTAAAGTTTTTTACGTTATATTTATTGTCAGGGTTTGCATGCTTAACACAATTTTTACACATGCACACTTTGCAGAACGATACAGAGAAGTCTGCGTCAGAGCCCGGTACCCCCCCTCAGACCTCAAAACCAGCTGACCTTAGCAAATCCGCCTCTAAATCACCAAAGGCATCCTCCAAAACTCCTAAAACGTCAAAATCGCCCGAGGTGAGGTGCTATAAAACTGCCGTTATTTTTACCCGTTCCCTTATCCGTATGTTGTGGTGACACAAATATGTCAACTGTCTCCTTCCCCACAGCAGGAAGCTGCCACAACAGTCCCAGCACCAACAGAGTGACGCTCGTGAGGGGACAGTCTCATGACCCTTGGTAAGAGACGGGTCAGGCAGGGTGGGAGACATGAGGGTGTAGAATTGCACTTCTTGCGCCACATTGGCTATCTTTCACAGAGGGCGAGATGATGGACATTAGCGCCTGTTTGGTGACCTTTCCTGTTGATGAATTTAGAGGAATGCTTCACCCCCCCAAACTGTCCATTTGTATATCAGTTACTCGTAAAGAAACCTTTGTTTTTCCGCACGCCTTCACAGTGAACAAAGAATCAAAAACAGCGTCCGGCTTTAAGGAAAGCATGGATACGTTTAGTTTTCATTTCCATTCCCCATTGGCAAGAGCTGTCTGTTTGGGAAGCATACAGCTGGTTAAATGACATTGGATTTTGTATAGTTTGTAAATAGAAGTTTTGATATAGTTTTGTTGTTAAACATGGACCCCTTTCACTTCAATTCATAAAGATTTTTTTTTTTTTTTTTTGCGTTTTTGAATTCTGCGTTCAATGGCGGCATGCGAGGAAACATTTTCTTCTCATGAATGCAGCATAACAGGTTGAGTGATTTATACACAGGTTGTCGTCCGGGGTGGTGAAGTGTTCTTTCAGGTGGAGTGATGGCAAGATTTTTATGAGGCGTCTGTAAGGACTCGTCTGCTGACGTTAGGAGTCTGTTGTTTTAACCCTTTAAAACCTGGAACAGCATCACTTTTCTTGTGCCGCTTCAGACGCCTTTCACAAGTATTTAAACCTTCGAACCTTGAACAGACTGGTTTGATATCTTTCAAAAATATCGAGGGAAAAACGAAAAGAACAACTTGGTTAGAAGTGTTTTTTTTTTGTTTTTTTTTTAAAAAAGGTAGGAAAAAATCTAGGGAGAAAAAGAAAGTCAGAGAAAAATGTTATATTTATTATAATTACTTATTTAAATTATGCTACAGACGTTTTCTCAGGATACAGTCTTTATTTTTTCTGTCTGTTTGTGGTAGAAATTGCATTAATACTAAACCCAATTTTAAAGTACTAGTTACAGATCCCTTCACAGGTGTTTTCAGCAACATTATTTACAGTACTTGGCATCCTTTAGTCAAAACATGACCACAGCATCATAATTCACTCTATACAAATTACGGGTCCCCTCTGAACAACCTCGACACAAATCTTCAGAAGGTAGCGATACACACCATTAAAGAATATACAGCAAACGGCACACATGACAGAGGAGAAATACACAAACGTGACGCTTGTGTGATTAAAAAATATATATAAGATCTCTTTAAAGGCAGCCCCTTTGATTGCACGTCTTGTTCTAGTCTAGTATATCAGGCTTCTCTTTACAGAACCAAACTGGAGTGCATAAAGAATTGCAACTTTTAGACCCTCATACCTTAATATCAACAACCAAATGACAGTATATGTACACATGAAGTACTAAAATATTTTGTTTCTTTTTAAAGTAGCATTTCTGAAGCTTGTGCAATGAGTTTCTCATGATCAGAAATACAGGTTGTGATGGCATGTAGCCTTAGCTTAAGCTGGGAACACGCTACAAGATTGAAAGACCTGTTTGGCAATGACGACTTTGGGGCTGTCTGGGTAAATTACACCATGGTCAGTTGGCACATAGATTTTGGGGCTGGGCGTTGTTTAAAAATGTTTATACAATGACCCATTGCCAGAGTTTTGACATTGGTACCGAAACTGAAATTAACACCCTAAATGTTGGTGGGGGGAACCCTAACAAGTCAGAGAAAAACGTTATATTTATTATAATTACATATTTAAATTATGCTACAGAAGTTTTGTTTTTTTTGGGTTTTTTTTTTAAACTAATTTTCAGGTAATTTTCTACTTTTTACTAGTGTATTTCTAATTTTTCTGTCATTTCATTTTTTCATTGCTCTTCGTGTTCTTCCAATGTTTTCGAAAGATATCGAGTCAGTTTGCTCAGGTTTCAGCCAGTAAATGCAAGGAAACTGACTAACTGTGAAACGTGATTTCGGATTAATACAATCCTTGTTTCAGGGTCAGAGGTGTCTTTTTGTGTATCAGTGTCTTTTGTTCCTGTTCTGTCTTTCGCTCTAAATCCCTGTGTCTCCCTTGCGTTTCTTTTATTTGTCTTTTTTTGTTTGTTTTCGTAGGTCCTAGGGTTGGAGGACTGGATCTATTTCAGAACACATGCACTGCTCTCCCCTCCCTGCACTCCCCCCATCCTCCAACCCACCCGTCTCGCTGTCATCCCTCAGGCCCCCCCTCCCCTCTCATCTTGTCTTGTGTTGTCCTGTCTAGACACTGACGTTTTGGAGAGGGTGAGGTAGAGAAGAAGGGGATGCATGTGGGTGGTTTGTGCATATTTAGAAATTGAAAGTACATCTTTAAGAAGAAAAATGGGAATGAATGGACAGTCTGCTTGGTAGCCCAGTTATTCCAACCCCCCTTAAAAACTATTTTCTTTAATTGCCTAGATGGGAAACATCACATAGTTTAGAGGAACTGGCCTTGATTTTTATTTCACTTTTTCTTAAAATTTGGTTGAAGAGGGGAAAACCAAGCAGGTGTGTGAGGTTGGTGGTGCATTATGGGAGTCAGTTTAGTTCTGTTACCACCTCAGTCGATTCTTATAATCTACAACTCCCTTCATCTCCTCAATTGAGGATAGATTGATGAAAAGATTTTTTTTTTTTGTTTTACTTATTTGCGTGTGCTTTTCTTAGGAGGGGATTATGTGCAATGTCAGTAGTTAAAATGCTAATTAATAAATCATGTTTGCAAATCTCAGGATACAGTCTTTATTTTTTCTGTCTGTTTGTGGTAGAAATTGAATTAATACTAAACCCAATTTTAAAGTACTAGTTACAGATCCCTTCACAGGTGTTTTCAGCAACATTATTTACAGTACTTGGCATCCTTTAGTCAAAACATGACCACAGCATCATAATTCACTCTATACAAATTACGGGTCCCCTCTGAACAACCTCGATACAAATCTTCAGAAGGTAGCGATACACACCATTAAAGAATATACAGCAAACGGCACACATGACAGAGGAGAAATACACAAACGTGACGCTTGTGTGATTAAAAAATATATATAAGATCTCTTTAAAGGCAGCCCCTTTGATTGCACGTCTTGTTCTAGTCTAGTATATCAGGCTTCTCTTTACAGAACCAAACTGGAGTGCATAAAGAATTGCAACTTTTAGACCCTCATACCTTAATATCAACAACCAAATGACACTATATGTACACATGAAGTACTAAAATATTTTTGTTTCTTTTTAAAGTAGCATTTCTGAAGCTTGTGCAATGAGTTTCTCATGATCAGAAATACAGGTTGTGATGGCATGTAGCCTTAGCTTAAGCTGGGAACACGCTACAAGATTGAAAGACCTGTTTGGCAATGACGACTTTGGGGCTGTCTGGGTAAATTACACCATGGTCAGTTGGCACATTGATTTTGGGGCTGGGCGTTGTTTAAAGATGTTTATACAATGAGCCATTGCCAGAGTTTTGACACTGGTACCAAAATTGAAATTAAACATCCCAAATGTTGAGGGGAAAAACCCCAACAACTTTAAATATAAATTAATTTTCATTGGGGTCCCTTGAACTTTCACCTCAAGATATTTGGATGAATATGGTCTCTATGGGCACCCACAAGTCTCCCCTAAACTTGACAAGCCTTGTTCCCGGTAAATGTTTTGTTCCTTACAGTCTATTTTCTCCCTTAAATTAACCATTTGAAACCTGAAATTGTCTTGATTTCTTTCAAAAATATGGAAAGAAGGTAATGATCATTTTAACAAGAAATGGCCCAAACAAATAGCATTAAATGTGTAAAACTGGCTGAAAATAATAAAAACAAAAAGACAATTACAAAGAAAAAGAAACAAGAACATTACCTTATGTAATTAAAAAAATAATAATTAAAACCCCATTTATTTTAGCATGATTTTAGATATAATTCTAAGAACTATGAATATAGATGTTGGCATTTCTTTGAATAAAATGTAATCTCTCTGCAAATAATTTTCAAGTCAATTTCTTGTCACCTGTGACTAATTTTTTTTTTTTTGCAATTTGCAATTTGCAGGACATTTCTTGCCAATTTGGTCATTGTCTTTCTCTCATGTTTTCAAAAGAAATCAAACCAATTTTCAGGTCCCACAGGTTTAAATGCTAGTGAACAGTGTCAACAAAATCAATGCATAACACAATGAAACAGGATTGTTGTGGAACCCAAAATGTGAACTGTAGTGGTATTTCTTCATCCACATCAAATAATTAATAACATAAGCTGTAAAATAAGAAACCAGAGTAGACCAGTATGCAACTACTTAACATATTGATAAAGTTTCCATCTAGCCTTTACACTTCAACAGTATAATCAAACTCCTGAAATTCAGTTGTATGCTTTTTTTGTTTGGTGTGCAAGCCTGAGATTTTCAGTTGCCCCATCGAGTCAAAAGTATTTGTTTCATACCCAGCCCATGTTACCATATAATGTGAGGGGGTTGAAGGTTTTAAATCCTGCTTCACACCAGACTCAATACAATAGTATTTGTGTTTTTTTAAAACATTCAGACTATGATCCTGTAGTTGTGTAAATGGTAAAAATCTGAATGCTGTCAATCAATCTGTTGGATTTGCACATCTTGAGTGTTCCCAGCTTTTGTACAAAATATGCAAGCATACTTGACTCTATGGCTTTATATCCTGGTTGTTTTTTTACCTCCAAACTCCTGAAAACTTTGGATGTATTTGTAGATAAAGTGCAGGAATTCCAAAGTCTTACCACCTCCGTCTGTCAGTATTGCCACAGAGTGCATCACCATGGAATAAAATCCTACCTCATGGGCAGTTAATGCCTGAACAGTCCACACACTTTGCTCTAATGTCCATCTTATTCCTTCAAACTACAGTAGTAAGTAACCCATAGGTTTTAGCCTTTGTGGAGGCTAAAATTTGTAACCTCATATTGCAGTGGTACCAACAAGGGACAATTCCAAAGCACCCACATTGTCACACCTTTAACACTGCTTTGGCACCACAATCTATATGAATACAACAATTGACCTCAATATACATTTCAAGCCCACATACAGAGTCCCAAGCTGTACTCAGTCCCATCTCTCTCCAGGCAGAGTCTTCAGTTGATGCTTTCCTCCCCCAAGTAGTCCAGCTCGGTGCTGGGCTTGTCCAAATCCATGTCCATGTTCATGTCCATATCCATCATTCCTCCTGCAGAGTGCTGATGGAAGTTTGCTGCGATCTGGTCGAAGGTTTTGCCCCGTGTCTCTGGCACCCGGAAGAATGTGAAGATAAGGAAGAAGAGGAGGAGTGCTGCGAAGATGAGGAAGACGTATGGCCCGCACTGGTTCTGGGGAATGATGGGAGCAAGTCCAGATTAAAAGATACAACCCCATGGACATAATGTGTAGGACATCCACAATATCTGTTGAAGGTGAAATACTCACAGCGACATATTGGAAGCACATGCCAATGATAAAGTTAGAGGTCCAGTTGGAGAAGCCGGCCACAGCCATGGCAGCCGGCCTTGGACCCTGAGAGAAAAGCTCAGCTACGAAGAACCACGGGATGGGACCCGGACCAATCTCGAAGAAGGCCACGAAGCCAAAGATGGCCAGCATGCTGATGTAGCTCATCGCTGGAACACTTTCCTATTAGATGGGAAGAAAAGATTGTCAGCGGTTCGCAGATAGGAACAGTAGAGGACACTTGCATCTTTGAGAGACTGACCAACAAAGCCAGAGCCATGGTCATGACAATGGCACAGATGCACATCCCAGCAAGTCCCAGCATGTGGAGCGTCCGTCGACCCATCCTCTCTATCAGGAAGAGCTGTTAATACAAAGAAAATGGGTTATCAGAGAGGCTGTTATCCTCAGGAGGCAACTGGAGGTAACTGTAGACATTTGTTCAGTTATTTTTCCTGTGCGTGCACTGTATGTAGGTTCATTTTTTAAAAAGAATTTTAAAAAACTAGGACTTTTTTCTCTTTGCCCTGGTATCAAAAGAGGTATCAAGTATTGTATTTTAATACTAGAAATGTATCATCAGCAACATTAATTTGTACCAAATTTAGTTGCATTCCCTCCAAAAGTTGCGGATTTCAGTGTGGACCAAAGTTTGTGGACTGACTGACATTGCCATGCTGCTTGCATGGCTAAAAACACACTTCTTGACCCATTTAATGACATTGAAACATCTTGACCTGCTAAACCAAATCTGACCTATTTTGTTGCAGGAATGTTTGAGCGGTGGACCCAAGAAAAATAAAGAACTTGCCCTGTTATCTTATTTGCTCTTTGATAACACTGTTAAACAGTAATAGAGACACACTTTGGTCCATAGCGGGACTGTAATCTGTATCATACTGAATACACAACAGATTGAACATTTAACATCAAATTCAGGGAAGGAGGAGAGTCATTAAACAGCCGAGATGAATTACTGACTGAGACCACCGTGAAGGCGCAGTTCACCACGCCTGCTCCTATGGTGGCGTAGACTGGACTCTGGACTTCTGCCTTCATGAAGATACTGGTGGAGTAGTAGAAAATCTGACCAGAGGGGAAAACAGATTCAGGTTGTGTCAATATTATACTGCGCTGGTCCTTTTTGGGACTTTTTGCAAGGGGTATGATGTCAAATGATGATGTAAAATATTTTTTTCCCTTTACTCACAGCGTTGATCCCAGACAGCTGCTGAGATAGCTGCAGCAGGATGGCGATGATGATGGGCTGACGGTAGAGTGGAGAGCGAAAGAGCTCCAGGATGGACACCTTCCTCTCCATGTCCATCTTCCTCTTCTCCTCCTTCATCTCCGCCAGCATGCCACCAACCTCCAGCCTGCCCGTCAGTCTCCTCAGGCCTGCACAAAGGAGTGAGATTTAAGGTGTGTATGTTCAATGAAAATATTATTATGAAAACCAGTTTGAGTTCAGGGCCTGTAAACTCTTGCTCTGGTACATACAGCCCCATAAACGTTACATAAGGTGACCCAAGAGCACTGTAGTACAAATAGCAGGATACTGTACTCGAAGTGATTAGATAGTGTAGTTAACATGTAAACAAAAACTTTTTTATAGGTATTTCCTGAGCCAAATTTTAGAACTTGAGTATACAAAATAAAAGTATATATGGTGTACCTGTGCAAAAGGAAAGCTTTAGGATATCTTGAAAATATAACACCATTGAAGAAGGGTATTCTAACTAAAGCTTTTTAACTTACGTTCTTTGTGCTGGTCCAGTTTAACTCTCAGTTCATTTTTTTTCCCTAACTTTCCATTCAGTGGGATCATAATTTCCCATCACATATCAAAAATAAAACCACAAATTAAAAATGATGTTAAAGGGGATAAGTGACAGTACCCATATTTTAAATTAAAAACAAGTTAAAAAAAGACGCCCTGAAATCAGTCCGGAGCACTGCGGCCCTGCTCACCTCTCTTGGCTTGGTGCTCCTGGCAGCGGACGATGTAGAGAAAGCGGGGACTCTCAGGGCAGAAAGGCAGAAGTGCCATCTGAAGTACGGCCGGCACGACGGCTACACCCAATAGAACTGGCCACAAATCCTCAACACCCAGTAACGACTCCAGACCGAGGATCTGCACAGGCGGAGGAATCAAGTGTGATGGAATAAGATACTATAAGACTTTTCAAGAGATAGCTATTACAAAATATTTGGATTAAACTCAATGAATCTCTTGTTGATGTAAGGTGACTTGGAGATAAAGGGAGAGAGGACAGACATACAAAAAATGGAAATTGGCTGCAGGGCTTCAACATGTGGCTGTTGTGAGAAAGATTAATTAATTTGGATGAGGTGTTTCATCAGTATCACAGTGTGCTGTCTCACCTGTGCTATGAGAATACCAGTAACTATAGCCAGCTGGTGCAGCGTGCCCAGCGCCCCTCGCAGGCTTGTTGGAGCTATCTCACCAATATACATAGGTGTCAAGCCTGAAGCCAACCCTGCAGACGGGAAAAGTTGGATGAGAGACAAAAACTTTCAAGTGTGAAGACAACTGCAAGACGGCAAAACAGTGAGATTAAAGAAAACATGGGAATCTTTCTTTATGGCAGTTTCTAAGCTCTTCAATATGCCAGGGTACGAACTTCTAGAAGTGTGTAACTTCTCTGATGGGTAACTAGGCTATGCAAGTCATTCATTCTTTTTTTTTTTTTTTTTGCACTGTTTTTGTTGTTGTTTTAGGAAATATTAACTCAGGATATACATTTAGTGCCTTTCTATAAGAAAAAGTATAATGCTATTAATTTTCTCTATACTCCTATAAGCTGCATTTTTTATTTCCATTTTTTGATTAATGCATTTTTAATTAGATTTTTAAAATCTCAATTGCCATCTCTTTCTTTTACTGCTATTATTATTATTATTATTATTATTATTATTATTATTGTTATGTATTAAGTCTTTTTTACTTAATTTTTTCATCACTATGATTATGTCTTTATCTCTTCATGTAAAGAGGTACAGAGATACTTTTACACCGTATATGTATTTATTGTAAACAGAAGAAAGTCACTAATCGGAAGCACTTTCAAAAGCATTCCTTTGAGGTTCCGGTTCCAAAATAAATATCTTAATATTTAAGAAACAAAGAGAAACTTAAGAACAGAACAGTACACCACTCACCGCAGTAGGCACCAATGATAAAGCGCCCAAGGATCAGCATTTCGAAGGAGCGGCAGAGCTTTGACAACCCCATCAGACTTCCCCCAATAAAGGCCAACATGTTGTTTATGAGCATGGCTTTCCTCCTGGAGAAAAAGAAAACCACAAACATAGCAGTAATTAAAAACCCATCTATTATAATCTAAATTTGACCCGTTTCATCACCACAGAGTAACTGGGAACAAAAGTGTTAGTTTGAAAACACGTTATAAAATCTCTAACAGCATAAAACTATGGTCAACATATTAAAATCTGTTGGTATAGTAAGCACAGGTATAGACAGCACGTTGCGTTCAAGGTGAAAATGTCCATCCAAAAAATGACATACAGAACACTAAAAACGCCTACAGTATTTGAATAATGAATATTATACAGTAGATATTTTCTGGTCTCTGTTGTTGGATGTAAGGATACAGTATGATGGTACAGCTGAAGTAGACAGTCTCCTTTTAGCCTGCAGAGGGCAGTGTCATATAAAAACACTGAAGGCCTTCAGGCAGGGCGAGTTTGTAGCACATTTTGCATCAAGGCAGTTCACAGTGCTTTATGTATAACATCAAAAGCATACCAAGAATGTGCAAAAGAAACACATTATAAAAGCACAATTAATAATTAAAAGTATTTTTTTGATTAAAATTAAAAACATCAATAACAAGTTAAAGAATATAATTTAAAACCAAGCTAAATACACCAAGAAAGGTATAGCAATTTAACGGCTCTAACAACTCTAGCAGATTATTATAGTTCTATTGTTTTATAGTGTTGTTACCTGCAATTTTGTTATCCCCTGCTAATAGCTCTGGGAATTTTTAATAATTTTGCTTTTACTATAGTTATTTTATCTTATTTTATCCTTTGTATCCAAGGAGGATGCGAAGGATAAAATCCTGTTTTATCCTCCTTGTAATAGCTACTATTTTGTGTTTGTTATTATCAATTTTTTATCTCACTTTTCTTGTTATTATTATTATTATTATTATTAATCCTTCATTCTTTAAATCACATCTATACTTCTTCATCATCAGTCCTTTCTATTTTAAGTGCATGCATATTAAAGCAGCTTTCTGCACATTCATAATTCTGCACAGTGATAAAAATTTGTTTAAAGCACACTGCTCACGTCTGTCATTTTCCATCTCCACTCCCCTTCACCTCCAAACAATAACTCTATTTGCTCCCTGGAGTTGTACATCGAAACCACTTTGACCTCAGAGGACACAGCAGCTCCCACTGTCTTCACCCAGCCACACCAGTGTCCTCTGCTTTTTTTAGGAAGACCTTGTCCTGAGTGCACCCACCCTGAGTGCTCCCACCCCTACCGTCCCCCACTCCTCCACACATCCCTCCTGACCCAGTGCTGCCAGCCCTGTTAAGATGTTAAGATCTGCTTTCAGTCAGTGGGAGCTGTGGGCTGCAGTCCAGTTAGCATCCCAGCTCAGGTTACAGAGGGAAACTGGGTTGACGAGGAACATCCTGGGCAGAGTTACCCCTCTGTGACTGAAGACTGGATGTTAGGATCCATGTTGGATCCATGCAGAGTTGGAGAGGAGACACAAATGTATCGTGACTCATTGAGTTGGCCACTGAAATGTTTTGCAGTTTGTTTAAGCAGAAGACAGCATGGACACTAGTGGTGTGTCCAATCTTTTTCTGCTGGGGTGGCCCATGTGGGACACTGACTTGTGCAGGGATGGCATCAAGTATAAGTGCTGCTGCAGGCACACAAGTTGGTTTTAATTTACTAATTTTGTCTCCATTACCTATACCTACTTTAATTACTAACATTGCAGTGTCTCACAATCCTGTTTATAGTTTAGTTCAGAAGATAAATAGGTATGTATTTGTGATACAGTGAATAAACATTTCTGTTTGCAATGATTTCACTCTGTTTATGCACATGTGAATGAAATAGTGATATGCATTTTAACTCTGTCATACTGGGCTCCATAGTAAAGTGTGCAACCACCGAAACACCTGCGAACAAGAACCTAAAATTTGACGTAGTAAATCAGTTGCAGCCTGGAGCATATAAGAAGGTGTAAATAAACTTGCGTTCATCATGACACAAAAAACACAAGAACTAATACCCAATTAATGTGTGGCATCCTGTGTTTCCTTACCTGCCCAGCCACTCGGAGACGAAGCCCACACAGAAGGAGGACAGCATGCCACCAATGGAGAAGATGGCCACAGACAGGGACCAGAGGGAGGTGAGGGTCCCTGGGGGGATGGGCGTTCCATACCGGAGCACCCACGTAGCGTTATAGTCCTGCTCAATGATCTGTACAGAGAGGGAAACAGAAACAGAGGGGAGATGCACAAGAAGTAAGGTATATTTAGGTGCTCAGTTTGTGTTTGAAACTGTTAATGTAACCTGTTCAGAGATTTAGAGTCTCATACGGCTCTGATAACTGGTATTCAAAATCAATATTTCTACATTTCACACGTGTAGGGTATCACGTCTCAGTTCCTAAATATGTCAAATACCAATACTGAAAGGTGACAAAAGCGAAATAGTTAGTGATGGCGATTTTTTGGCTGTTTCTGGTTAAACAAAAAATCATTTTAATCTTTAACAAAAAGGTCTGTTTCTGTAGTATCCTTTCCATGATGTTGTCAGACACTTACAATAACAATCTGAGCCTGGCAGTGGAAAAAACAAGGACTTTTAGTGGACTGACATTGATGGTGTCAACACGCCCAGAGTGGTTATATTGCAACCAGTGCAGCCTGCAGCCTGTATCTGAGTCCAAAACAAATATCCCAACAGGTCAAAAAAGTATCATATGGTATGATATGGTATGGTATGGTATGGTATGGTATGGTATCCTATCCTATCCTATCCTATCGTACCATATCGTATTGTACAGGTCCAAGTTAAAAAATACAGAACATACCCTTAAATATAAATGTCACCAACACAGTAAAGTAAAAGCAACAGAGGAAAAAAATCTATTTTGAGGATGCACATCGCAGAAATTAAAATATAAAGAATAAAGTAGGAAATTAAGAAAAAAAACTACAGTGGGGATCCTTTTTTCTAAAACTATTCTGTTGTAGTAACTGACAAAACTGTTTCACAATGTGCACACATAAAGACACAGCAACTCAGCTTCTATTCTGGATTTAGTGTCTTTGTGAAATGACGTCAGCTGAGTGGTGTTTGCAGTCAAGGGTCAAGATGAGCCGCATTCAATGGCCTGAATACCAGCAGCCAAGTGCAACTCTCCTGATTTGTCTTCAGTTCCTTATCCATTCATCTCTCTGTGAATTGTTACCAATGCCAAACAACAGTATATCCTTAAATGTTAGGTGACATATTAATGTATGGAATTAAGTTGGGGTGTTTATTGATTTGCATACCCACCCTCATAGTAAGTACACCATATATAATATAGGCAGTCGTAATTCATACATTTCTCACATGCAGTACCCAAGCATGCCTTCATACTGGCACACCAGATGTGGCTGCAATATGAGCAGCGGGGACATATGTCCAGAACAAGTCAGGTTTTCAAAAGTCATGTGCCTCTATCTATATATACATGCAGAGTTTTTATCTGAAGGCTCCATAGGTGCGTGCAGCACTGTGCTGCCTTCTTGTGACAGTACACTAATCATATAACGCCCCCTTTCTCATAAACCAGACAGAAATAACCTGTCTTCCCATCATACCAAAGACATGTTTTGGCATTGCTGTGTTCCCATAAACACAACTGAGATGCCCAACAAACTGCCACCTTTCTTTCCCGCCTCCACTCTTTAATATAAAGCGGTCATTTCCATTTATCTCCTTTGCATCATGTGCCAAGGATTGTTTTCCTCTTCCAAGTTTATTTTCTAAACACCAGTGGTTCTGTTTGAGGCACATGTTGTGGCGTCAAACACTCTGCCTTGTAAAATCAGGACTATACGAGAAACAGCTTAGCAGACGCCTGGCTAAATGTCACTGTGTTTGCCTCCCGCATCTTACATCAGCACTTCTTTTAAAGGTGAGGTGTGTAAGATTTAGGAGGATTTAGTGGCAAATAGTGGTAAAGACAGGTTTTTACCAGGAGCTAGCTGAAATATCTGCAAAGGTGTCTTCCTCTCACTAACAAGGAGACAGGATAATTTAAACCAGTAAAAACATTGAATAATGCAGTTTCACGGTACAAATCAGCTTTTCTCCAATGCTGTTTGGCACGTCATGTCATGTGGTAGATCCTCCACTACATGCTTATGTGTGTCCACCTTTTTATGTGAAAACTTAAGATCAAAAAGTTCTCTGTTTTCTTTACAGGGAGCCAAATTATCTTTATCGTAATCCTTAATCCTACACTGGATCTTTAAAACACCTCTGTTCTTTAATGCACAATGGCACTAGTGGAACTTTTTGGATTTTTTGGGCGAGTTTTGGTCATCATCCTTGCTTTGTTTTTACCTTCTGAGGTGCATTGATGACGCCGATATTGTACCCAAACTCCAGGGATCCCAGGACAGCAGTGAAGACTGAGAGGACAAAGGTTCCAGTCAATGTCTGGAGCACAAACACACACATGGAAACACATAGAGAGAGGTTAAAAAAAAGAGTGTAAATGATACGGGTATTTAATAAGAGAGCTAAAGTGGTTAACTGGGATTGGTTTCATCACTGTAGCCCAACTCCTTCCAAAATTAACTACTATATATACATCTACTTCTATATATAACTGTGATCCTAATGAGAGACAATCTCTTCAGCACCGTCCATGACTTCACAGGCTACTTTACTGTTGACGCCTGAACTTTAACTTCCCTCCAGTTCCCCATCAGGCTACAGGCAGCTGTCTCCACGGTGACAGACAAGTCAACTTTAGGGTGATGGGGTCTTCCCCTCCAACAAAGTGTGTTTAGAAGAGCCACCTCATTAACTGGCAGATTAGTTACCTAACAGTTCAGTGGTAAAGACATTCCTACATAGCAGCAAAATGTTATGACACTTTTGGAAGACGTTTGAGGTCTTTGAAGACCTGCTGGATAAGCACAAAAATCCATACCCATCGTATTTTCTGGTAAAGTTGACATTTTGGTAACGTGGGCCTCTGTAGAGCAACAAGATGATGTGACATGAAGCTAAAATTTGGGCAGAACTGATCCCTCTGTATTGTTTTATATTCAGCTCTATTTTTTTGTTGGTAATATTATATTTATTGTTTTTTTAAATAAACAATGTCAGTTATGGTCAACAAATGAAATGACTTCTTTATGTCTAAAATAAATACATTAATAATATTATACTACTACTAATAATAATGTATCTAAAGTAATATATAATACATAAAAACAACAATAATAATAATAGTAATAATAATAATAGTAAGTTATATTAATTAAATAAAATGCATAAATAAATCTTTAAAAAGTATACACACAAAATAAAATTTATAAATGCTGCAGTGATATGCACCATGATCGCACATTATTTATAAATAGCTAAGTAGTTCTCACACACACACACACACACACACACACACACACACACACACACAAAGAGTGTGTATGTGAGTATTATGTACATGGTGAGTGCTTTACTTCAAGATCTCTCCACTTAAGCAAATAGTCTCGCCATTTCGCCACATATTTCTCAGACCTGTCCTCCAAATATTCAGTTCTGTTTTATTCTATGGATCATTCATCAAAGTTAGTGTGTGTCTGTAACACTGTATCTTGACCTTGCTGTGTTGAGTCTCTAGATAAGTGCTGTTTAGTGTTCCTGAACCATAACAAAAAGGTGTTTGTGTGTGTGCAGGTGTGTGTGTCAGTGTGTGTGTGTTGTGGCAACAGAAGAAGGTAAAACTACAGAAGCAACCAGTTATGCTCTATTACACGTCATCTTAAAGGTATCTCATTAAAAGTCATTTAGTTGAATGCTCAGTAATTCATTTACTTTTCACTTATCACAAATTAATCTGATTCCGTCAAGCTCACAGAGTGTATTTGCTTTTTGCTTTGTTGGAGTTTCCACGCTCACTGGATTTATTTTACATCAAAGCCATAACATCTGAGCTCCCACATCCCTGAAACGTCAACCTGCCCTGTCACAGACGGTGCTCACCCAGACTATTTGTCCTCACATAACAGTCCACTCTCTCTTGTTTCAAGATTAAACGGAGATTAAACTGTACAGAACCACAGGCGTGACACTTACAACTGATTCATACACCCACCTGACCTAGAAATAATTTCTCAGAAAGAGCTGCAGGGAGCATACAACCTAGGCATTGTTTATAAGGGTGGTGAAAAGAAACCAGTCAAACTAGGTGGCCAATAACAAACCCAAAGTGCTGAGCTCCGACCTGTAAACTCAGGTATTTGGCTGGTCAAGGTCACTGCACAGGACTAAATAAGGGCCGGAGTTTGTTCAGATCAGGGTTGATGCTGGTTTTCTCTCTGAAACTGACACATTTATTGCTGTCACTGGTTCTTGCAAAAGAAATTATTCTTGCTTTTTATTATGATCATTATTATTCTTTATTGTCCATATTTTTACTCTATGTAAAAGACAATATGGACCTACATGACATACTTTGTAGCTGGGAGAAATGCGAAGAGTCTTCCTTTGTGTCATTTTAATTTTAAGTTTTTATTGTTATATATTTATGTTTTTTTAATTTTATTTTTATTTCTGCAGAACCAATTAACGAGTTTTCCCTTAATTTTTAGTTTAAAGGAGACAAACTGCAATTTGGAATTTTTAGAGTTTCCGTGTATTACGGAGCTAAACCCGTGCGTAAAATCTCTCCAAATAAAAATACGCATCGAATAGTTAAGTGCGCACAGAGCTAAAATCGACTTTTTTTCTCGCCTATGTAAGTAAACAAACAATCCCAGCCTCTTTTATGAACTGTAAAAAGTTCTCAAGAAAAATAATTACCTCTCCTCCGAGTTGCTGAAACCCGGCCGGCATGACTTTTGAAGCTCCAGGCACCCAGTTGCAGTCGGTGACAGATGCGTCTGGTGCCAACTGGAGACACGTGAAACTCCCGCAAAAGGACAACAAGCCCGAGTCAAACCTTTCCCACTTTAGCAACAAAGCACGAACGGCAAAGTAAAATCCAAAAGGAAAGCCCAAAGTGATCAGGCTGGTGCGTCCTGTGCTGCAGGGTGTCCTCTCTTCTTTGAACTCTGTGTTGTGTCCGTCCAGCTGGGATAGAGTGACTCTCGCACACCCACATGCACGCCTCTCTTCGTATGGAGAGGGTGGGGTGGGGGCTGCTCCAGGCCGGAGAGGCCCAGTGGGCTGATCTTGAGGTCCTGCAGCAGAGGTCGAGACTCAAGCAGGAAGCTCGTTTGACCTTAACTACTATTGGATGAAGAGACAGCACAAGCAGACTATGATGTGCAACAGACAACTGGGGTGCTGTCACAGACAGGGGGGTCTGTTTTTTGTTATGGAGATGAAGGAAAGTGAGAGAGAGCTGTGATTACATTAAAGATTCCCGTTTAAATCAACAACAATTTTTCACTGGAGCTCATGAGCCAGAGCTTTGCTGAGGGCCAAATTTGGTCTTAAAGGATCCACTTTTATTATGTTACATAATGTCGGCTTGCAGGGCCGGACCTAGCACAAGCTTCTTCTAGCGTCTCCTCAGGTAAAACATTGCAGTATTATGTTGCACTATTTGATTTTTTGACCTACAAATCTGTGACGCATCATCTACAGTATAGAGGGTAAAATAATGGCTCTGCACAGGTGTTGGACCTCAGACGAACCCAAGTCCAACACGCCACCGTCTATGACTCAACATTTCTCATGAGCAACAGAGAGGGGCTCGTCTTTGACGCCCTCGCTGCAATTGTCTGTCTTCCCTACAGCCATAAATCCCCTTCTATTTCAGATCACATGCCAAAGGGGTCACACACCACAGTTCACCCCGTTCCACACACTCTCCCCCTTCTGTTGCACACAACAAAGCTTAATCCTCCTCCACAAGGCAACAGGTGGTTGCTAAATTTGGGCAGTGCCACCTGAGTTTGCAGTATAGGTGTGGTTAGGGAAAGTTTGGCGTTGGAGTGACGGTGTGTCCGAGGCGGGGATTAGGGGGTGTGTTGTGGGAGTGCTGCACTGGGCGGGAAATACACAGTTCTGCCAAAGAGCTCAGTGGAAAATATGTGCTCCAGATCTCTCAATCAAACAATTCAAGCCCACCCACTGCAGACACACCTCCACATCACTCCACTCTCTCCTTGGAGCCTGCCGCCTGCGACTTTTCCTGCCCTCATTCGAACATTGAGAAAGAGAAGAACCTGACACCCCTCATCCAAAGCCAGGGGCCCCAAGCGCAGTTGCATGTGTGTGTGTGTGTGTGTGTGTGTGTGTGTGACTAAAAGTAGAGAAACTTTACACCATCAGAACAGTGGCATACAGCCACACCAACATAGTTTCAGGGTTCATGTACGCCGTGTAACCGGGGCAGACATAGACGACAGATTTCCAAAAAGTATCACATGAATTCATACAGAGAGAGCCAAGATGATTAAACTACGAGTACTGACTGAGAAAATGTTATAAACAAACACACACAAACTTTTCTCCATAGAGTCAATTTTGATACAAAATCACCTGTTCAGCACTTTTTCACACTGCAAAATGTCACCTGCGTTGTCCCCATACTGCAGAAGCCAGCCAGTGTGTGTTTTAGTGTTATCTGAAACAAAAAGTCACACCACCACAGACGCACACACACCATGTGACTGCCCTCTGTTACTCACCCGAGTGATGCAGAGAAACAGCCCCTGTAAATACTGCTCCTCCTCGTCAGGACCTCTGTGTGTATGTTTGCGGTTTGTGGGGTCAGCTGGTTCAAAATCATGTTACAGTGTCGCGTGATGGATGGCATTTGTTGCAACATGTGTCAGTGTGTGACAGCTAATAACAGTCATGCCTAACTGCATGTCATTTGTTCAAAGAAAAACTGAATTAAAGGGGAACTACACCCATTTTCAGTATTCATACCTGTTATTCCTATAGTTGAAGACAGTCCCAAAATATGAGTGAACTTTAAAAACTTAGTTTTTAAAGTTCACTGTCTGAGTGCTAAAACTCAAATTTGTGATCGAAGATAAAGTCTGGAACTGCTCAATAGACAGTGACTTGAGTAAAATGTTATAGATGACACTGAAGTGTAAACAATCACCAAGACACACTGTGATCCGATCACTCAAACCACTTGCTGAGCAGATCTGGGACACTTTTTGCCATACGTCTTTTGTAGTGTTAATGATAATGGATCCTGATGCAACACCAAGGAGGACAATATCTGTTGTGTGAACGTCCATCGTTTTGCCCAATGGAGGCTGACAGCGATATCGCCATCTTTACCAAAAACTGTATATAAAGATGGACTACACATCTCCACTTCCTCCCACTGTACAAAACTGAGCCCAGAACATCCTAGAAACCACCACTGTTGTCTTGCGCCGGTGACATCATTTGGAACCAGAGACTGTGCAGTAGAGATCGCCATGGTATTGAGTTACTGCCTGTATACCCGTCCAACCAACCGTGAGCAGCACTATTGATTTGGAGCACATGGATTGCCACACACATCTGTCAATCATGACGTCAAACACTGTTTTTATAGCATCAAATAACTTATTAAAACCAAACTTATCACAATATCAAACACTTGAACAAACATCAGCGTGATAACAATGACCAAAAATGACAGAAACCATCTTTTGGAAAAATGTATTTGATGTGTACTTTGAGTTTTTAGCTTGGCCCATGTTCCATTCACTGACATGGAGGCGGCGGAGTTTATGACCTATACTGCAGCCAACCACCAGGGGGACACTGAGATGCTTTGGGTTTATTTTTGGGGAGTTGTTATGTCATCCATCTTTATATAGAGTCTGTGGTTTCTGGCTTTAACAGTGAATAACTCATGCTCACAAATATTGATTGGACTTTTCTAGGCCATAGACATAACATACTGGAATTATTAATCTAGGTGGTGTTCCACTTTAATATGTTCAAAAACTGACACAAACTTTAGTGATGGGTTATTTTACATATCACTTAATGAACATTATTAACATGATGCAGGAAAAAATGTGGAATAAACTCCACAAAATTAAACTTAACCATAGATTACCATCTATAATTTCACAATATGCAAAAAGAGCAGTACAGACATGCATTCAGTTCACTAAAATACCATTTTATTAGAACCAAATTGTAATTAGCAATAAAAATGTGAGCGGAGAAATAAATCCAAACATTTATTACAACAAATACTAAAAAGATAATATTTTTCTTCAATGCAGCATGGAGAAATTTAAAAATAAATTTTAAAAAGAAGGGCACAAGCTGCAAAGATGTACTGTGCTGAACCCAACCGAGGACACACCACATATGCTCGAGACACAGTGAGGAGTAGACTGACAGATCAGGACTATCTGTGTGGCCATGGTTACCACTGGAAAAGATTCAAAACACACAGTCATGCAGCCTCTATGAGAAAATAATGAATATGTAATAATGCAAATGATCTTTTCCTCTATGTCCTGCTTCTGTGCTGTTAGGCTGAACTATTGTATCTATAAGCAGTATGCCACTGTGATCAGGTTCATAGTGGACCGGCTGGCACCATCCGCTCATTCACTCAAAGGTCAAACAACTACCTAACCCTCAAAGTGGCACCAATAACCGCCATGCATCCAGAGAGATATACGAGAACCAACCAGTGCGTACTCTCTGGATGCAATGCCAGCAGCGTGGCACAAGTGACCCGAAGCAGCTGCAGGCACCAGAGTGAGGTAGTGTCTCTGCAGCTCTGTCCACAGCGGTGTACAAATTTATCTAATCAGCACAGGGGCATTTGAAGGGTGATGAGCAGCGACGTCATCCAGCCTGTAAAAGATTAAAAAATCATTTAACTGTGTAAAATGAACAGATTTAAACTCTTTTTGCCTTCTTTCAGAAATGGGAGGAAGGCAATGAGCAACTAAGAAGAAGAAACTGCCCCCCCAAAAAAAAAAAAAAAAAATAGTAGCAGTATGTCATTTTAACTATATATATATATTTATATATATAGTTTTTCTCATAATTCTTCCCTAGCTTTTTTAAGTGATTTTCTAAATCTATTAATTTCTTTCTATTTGTGGGATATTTCAATATTAATAATACATTTTATTTATAGAGTGCTTTTCAGGGAACTCAAAGACGCTTTACTTGGTAAAAAGGATCAAATAATACAAATAAAATACAATACATTTATACATACATACATATTATGCCAAGTTGCTCTTTGGCTATGTCCCCATGAATTTGAAATAGATCAAACCAATTAGCTTTGGTTCAAAGGTTAAAATAATTGCAAAAGGCGTCTGAACTCAGCACAAGAAAATTTATGTTGATCCAGGTTTCAAAGAGTTAACCCAATCTGCAGTATAGGACATTTCAAAACTAAAGGAAGAGAAAATCATCCCTGACAGTCCTTGAGTAAGGAGATACTGCTTTAAAGTTGACCTGTGACCTCCCTGGAAAGAGAAAGAAACAAATTCAACTAATGAAAACAACAACCACAAAAACTAATGTTTTCATTATCATTTTCTCAAAACGAGTATGTTTTATCACCTTTATAAAACGTAGCCAAAATAATTCTTTGGTGGATAAATGTTTATAATTTTAAAATGTGTCTTTTATTTTTTTTGGGCATAGGTTAGGCTAGATGCATAGTTCTTAGTTTATTCATTTAATATCTCATTTGTGTAAATTGTCATTTTGTTTTGTCATCCAGGGGATACTTTTTCAATTAGACAGTTTCTTATTTTAAATATTATTGCATCTCCTGTCCAGGTTTTTAGATTTTTCACAGAAATATAAATGTTGTAGTTGTAGTGCCTTATGTAGTTTGAAGGTCTGATTTTGAAGGGTTGAAGCAGTGTTTAGTGCAGAATTGTTCATAATCTAATAAATTACCAGTAATATCCATGAAGACAGCTACAGACTATACTTTTCTTAAACCAATCTTCCTAAAACAAAGATTTCTTCCGGTAAAGAAAACTGAGCATATTTACCGTAAACTGGGGGTTATATAAGGCCACTTCAGATTTTATTTCCAAACGTCATTATGTTGTCATGTTGCTTTCAGATGCTCAACTCAAGCTTGTAGCTTTATAGCTTTATTTTTATTTGACGGAGGCAACAAACTTAGATAAATTTAAAGTTCATCAACACGTAGTTTAGTCTCAATACAACCGTGACCACTCAAACAATTCTAATAATTCTTTAATTAAACTGCCATGGCCTATTTAACTACTCCTTTGTTTTGTACTGTCACTTTCGAGTTGCCATATTTCCGAGAGTTCAGAATGCAACAGCATTTCGCGGCGTTGCACTGACGCACGTCGGGAGAGCGACGCGCTCTGTGATTGGACAATGCGCGGAGTTAAAACTCCTTCCCCTCCCCTTCCCTTTTGTGGGATTCCCCGACGACAACGTGCTCGTTTTGCCCCAAAATATTTTGACTCTTTCGGACGTTTAAGCTCGTCTTCCCAGCCCTTTAACGTGACTCATCTCCTTTGGACAGGAGTAGCGGGACCTAAAAGGTAGCTGTGTAGTCATACATGTGTCATTCTTTATAGCAAGCCATTGAAATCCATTAATTTGTCCGACGATGGAAGTTTAACCGTAGTTCAGCGAACGTTAGTCGGATTCCAAAACGTAGTGCTAACGTAGCTAGCTAATTAAGCTAGCGCTAAACTCACCGAACAACAAAGCAATGAAAGTTTTTATTTGCGAATTGTAACACACGGTCGATAGTTTTTTGGACTGTCAGCACATTTTTTGTGTTTAGTTAAGTTATATTCGTCGAGTTATTGCGAATTTGCCGACTCGACGACCGAATGGAGCTAACTTCATTCAGTTTGTGTAGGCCTTATGCTCGACGGTAGCTAACGTTAGCATGTTGAATGGTTTCACTGGCTGCTTGTTTTGTTTTGTAATTGTGACTTCACTTGAATGTGTTTCGATAGCAAACGTCTGCATACGTGGAATATGTATGTCTTAATAAACATGCATTTTATTGAATTGTAGTTACACAAGCTAACGTTAACATTAGCCAGCAAGTAATAAAGCAGATGGCCTACTTATTTTCAACTTCGTGAAGTCGTATTTCCTGTGAGGCAGTAAAAAGGGTTTATCATTTTATATTATTCATTCATTGGAAAGACTTAAACAACGCTAACTTTGCACCATTCAATCCTTATTTTTACACTTTCTCAAGGCAAGCCGTAATTGTGTCCTGGTGTTATTTTGTACACATTGTCACAAGCTTTGTAGTTCCTGTCCCAACCTTACTCTACTGTTGTTTTGCTCTTCAATATCTTTACATATGGCAAATGTGCACAACTTTTCTCCCACTCACTGCATTATTTACCCGTTGAAACCTCAGCAAATTTATCTAAAAAAAACCCCCCAAAAACACTTAAAAAGGCAATAAGAAAGTCAAGGGAAATGACCAAAAAAATATCCCAAAAAAGGTTCAAGAAAATAACATGACAATTTGTTGTTTTGAAAAAAGAGAGAAAATGTAGATTATATGGAAATAAATAACAACTGTAAAGCAATCTTAAACATATAATCATGGTAATTCTGAACATTGTTTTCCCTAGGTTTTTAAAATATAGCAAACCAACCTGCTCAGGGTTCAAAAGTTTGAATACTTGCTAAGGAGTCAGAATGTAGCAAAAGAAAAGTGATATCCAAAAGAAGTGATTGAAATGCATAGTTAGTTATTATAATCAATATGTTTTAATGTCATTAATCAAACACAATGTTAACCGTTTTAAACTTGAGAAAATCGGTTTGATTTATTTCAAAAACATTAAGAAAAGGCAATAATAAGACATGGCCTCAAAATTAACAGGAAATTAGATAAAAGAAAATTAACTGAAAATAAGCAAAAAGTAAATTACAAGATCAAAAAAGAAGATTACCTAAAAAAAAAAAAAAAGATGAAAAAAATGCATTTGTATATGCCTACATTTTCTTAATATAATTTGAAATGGAGTATAGTTTTCTGGTCATTTTTTTTCATTTTTATTTTTGTCTCTTGTAAATGGTAATGGATGTTGTCACTGTTTTCCAACATGTTATTAACCAAACAAATAATATAAATAAATAGACTTGATAAATTGAAAATAATAGTCTGCCATACATTTCTTGATTTACCTGGGACTGGTCCAATGTAGAATTTGATTAAAGGCCTATTTGTTACATACCTCATTAGTCTTACACTTACTTCCTGTTTATCCCCACAGCCAGCCTTTGCGTCTGCAAAGGAGGGTGATAAAATGAAGGAAGACCAAGACGGTATGTCTCTTAGCCAGAGCCTGCCTCTGAGCCAGGACTCTTTCAGAGAGCTGTGGGAGACGGTGTAAGTTGACTTTTAATAGTATATAACATTATTCAATTGTTAGTTTACTTAAGGAAAAAAACAAGTTAACCAGTTTGTGTATGCTTGTTTTTACAGTGTCACCCCGTCTATCTCCACCATTCCAACGGTGAATGAATCATGGAGGGCAGATGGACCTATGGATATGCTGGTAAGCATGCCTACAGATGCGTCTGTTCAAAAACATTAAATTGAACTGCTGTGGGAGAGAGGTTTCTGAGGCAGACTAACTCTGTCATTCCCCTTCTTCTACAGCTCATGAATGAACAAGCATTAACAGACGGATTCGATGAGAATTTGTTTGAGCTGCCCCCAGAGATGCCTGCTAATGACGGTATTACTCCCCCGGCCTTCACCGTCCCAGTTACTACTGACTATCCAGGGGAATATGGCTTCCAGCTTCGCTTCCAGAAGTCTGGCACTGCCAAGTCCGTCACCTCTACAGTAAGTAATCTCAGGCCAAACATCAAAATTTAGAAATTCAATTTTAAAAATGACTGGTAAATACGATAAAGCTCATTTCAAAGGTCACATAGGCTACATACAAGACGCACATCTTGTTTTATATCTGTTCTGATGAGTATGAGATCAACTGCTGCCAATTTCAGCAAAACAAATCAGTAATTGCTGCACATCATGTATCATTTTAACTAAATCAAACATAATCTAAGTGTGAGACTACAAATGTTAAAAGTTCGACAGGACTTGCTGCAGATTACCCTGCAACCAAACATGGCGAAGAGCAGAAGTGTGAGCCCCTCACCAGAGACAAAGGGGATATCTACAGCCGCTCAGTTTCACCATTTTCTGCTCAACTGCGTTGCTTCTATCCAGAGTGATAATGTTATGCAGAAACTTTGCTCTTGTTTTGTTTTAATTTACTTAATTAAACTGAACTTAACTATACAGCCTTTCAAAGTTTGATGTTTGGGAATTTAAGGGTTTTACTGCAGTAAAATCACTCACCATTCTGTTGAGTTTTTATCACCCACAAAATTATATGAAGCGTCTTTCTAAAAGTTTTTAAATATTTTAAATAAACTCTAAATTTCTTACCTTGGCATCGCGGCAAAAATCCATTCTTTCGTATCTCTCATGGTGGCATTCATGTGGAATCTTATTCATTGTGACGATTCGCTAACTTTTAGAGTCTGGAGTCAGTCACTGTGTTTGAAGAGCCAATAGCATTGATGTTTCCACGGTGATTCACCCAGCAGTGCACTGCAGTTGGCCAGTTTAGTTTAGGTTAGGCTGGTCTTTAGTGAAACTCCCGCCTACTGCAACTTGTGCCCTCGTCTATGGGAGAGGTGCTGTCTGCTCATAAAGCTCAGCTCTGACATGACAGGACATGTTCCTGCACTGACTTCCTCCAGCACAAAATGGGTTAAAAAATGGACAAAAGCAAGGTAAAATTTGTTTTATGATTTTAAATATTTGTCCAAAGTCATTGGAGAACTTATAATATTTAGTTTTTTTGTGTTTTAGAGAAAAAAGGGTGGTTTTATAAAACTTATTGTCCTTGTAAAAGTTTTCTCAGGTTTTCTGAGATAAATCTGACACGGATGCTTGGTTTTTAAGTCCAGGGTTGGATTGGGAATGAAAAATATCCCTGGACTTTTGACTCAGACCAGCTCACCACCACCCACATAACCCATGCAACACTTTATGTACTGAACAATATTTATAACAATAACATTTGTGAAATATGTGTAAAATTGACCAAGGGGTATCTTTTGCTCCAAGTTGGCATCCTTTTTAGTATATTCATATAATTACATAAAATAATATGCTATTTTCTGCTGGTGTAATATTAGTGCAATTGACCATTACAGCAGTTTAAGAAATATACAACCAATATTTTACATTTTTGTAGGTTTTGTTACTTTATTTAATCTTTGAGCAAGAAAAAATGGTCTCATGGCAGTTTGTCTCTGTTAATGCTCAGAACTAACGTCAATAATCGTAACCATTCATGCATAACAGTGACTTCTACATTTCTCAAGTTTGGCATAGCGCCTCATCTTTTTTTATGTCTCGCTCCATCCAGGCCGCGATTGGTTGATTCATGAGATTTTTTTCCTCTTTTTTTTAATCTGAAAATGGAATTGGAAAACATGTTTTGTCTAAAAAGTTGAGTTTAAAAAAAAAACTTCAAAATGTTGGGCAAATTATTTCTCGTTTGTTTGGGTTTTTTTTTTTTTCTCAAATATTTGAAAGGCATGTTTTCTTTAAAAATCTCCAAAATGACATCCTGTGGGATCCTGAAATAGGTTTAAATAGAGTTTGAATCTTGTATGTTTAAAAAAAAACACTGAGCAAGTGGGGCAAAAAAAAAAGTTTTGTTCCTGAAGAAGTCACAGAAAAGTTTTGAAATGGTGTCCATGACAATGTTTTGGAACCCAGTAATTAGTTCATTTAAAACATTCTGCTTTTTTTTTGTTTTGTTTGTCTTGAGTTGCATCGGCTCACTTGTCAAGCAGACCATCAGGCAAACTCCGTCAAGTCATAATCCAGTCTGACTGTGTTTGAGTCCTTACATATGTACCCCAACTCTGTTTGTCTACAAGTGCACCAGTAATAATGTGAATGGCTTTCTCCTTGTGCTTTCTCTCAGTACTCGGAGCTGTTAAACAAGCTCTACTGTCAAATTTCGAAGACGAGTCCAATTGAAGTTCTCGTAGGCAAGGAACTTCCTCTGGGCTCTGTGGTCAGGGCCACAGCTGTTTATAAGAAGTCGGAGCACGCGGCTGAAGTGGTGCGCAGATGTCCCCATCACCAGAATGGAGACAGTAAGTGAAATGTTTTCATAAGAATTCCTTTGTAAAGTGGAAGAACGGTTGTCTTTGCGAGAAGAATCTTGATTGTGAGCTTAATGTATCTGAGATGATTTAATTTGTTTCTAATCTGTTTTCCATTCAGGTACGGAGCATCGCAGTCATCTCATCCGAGTGGAGGGGAGCCTGAGGGCCCAATACTTTGAGGACCAACACACACAAAGGCACAGTGTGACCGTCCCCTACGAGCCGCCACAGGTACCACTGCCCCACTCGAACATGTCTACTCTACAGCCCTTCTTTTTATCCCATTCCCTAATGTGTGACCTTCAAGCATTTTCTGTGTGAGTATATGAACAAACTGCATTGATTTAGCCTGAAAATTCAGTGTCCAAAAAGTACACAAATTGTGAAGCCTTTCACAAATGGGTTTCCCAAATTAAACACTTTGGACCCCCAGAAGAGCCAATGAGGAGTTTAGAAAAATAATTTTCCTGATTGTTAACATTTTAACCAGCAGTAAATACATGAAATGTTTGACTTTCTTTGTTTTAGTTGGGATCAGAAATCACCACCATCCTGCTCAGCTACATGTGCAACAGTTCATGCATGGGTGGCATGAACCGCAGGCCGATCCTGACCATCCTGACCCTCGAGACCCCAGAGTAAGTCTTGCTTCTCTTTTAACAGATGTGAGGCGGGCAGTGGGATTATCTTCCGGGCATGAATTAGTATTCACACATTTGACAGGATGTCTTGGTTACAATTTCCCTGTCTTACATATATTATATGGACGTCCCATTACCCATACCACTGTTCCTCTTCCTACTAGGGGACTTGTGTTGGGTCGCCGGTGCTTTGAGGTGCGTGTCTGTGCCTGTCCTGGCAGGGACCGCAAAACCGAGGAGGAAAATAGCGCCAAGAATCAGAACGGCGCCAAACAAACCAAAAAACGAAGTACGTTTTTTTGCTGCACTCCTTTAGATTTCAGTTTCCCTCCCTGAGTGCTGTTCCATTTTTTAACTTCACTTTTATTTTCTTCAGAGAGCACCCCGGCTCCAGCTCCGGCTCCTGACAGCACTTCTGTGAAGAGGTCTAAGCCGACCTCCAGTGCAGACGAGGAAGACAAAGATGTGTTTGTTCTGCATGTAAGTAAAGATATTTGCTGTTAAAAATTGGCATGTCTTAACAAAATCCTTTATTCTGTTATGATTTAATTCCCCTTTGATCTGTCCTGCAGGTTCGTGGTCGTGAGCGCTATGAAATGTTGAAGAAAATCAACGATGGTCTGGAGTTGCTGGACAAGGAAAGGTAAGTAGTGCGTCCTTAGAAACAAAACCACCTGAATCATTTTCGGAGGAATAAACTTGTTACTAAGACTTTCTCCTCTAAATCAGCAGTCTGTAAACATTAGGGCGTTTGCTGACATTTCTTTGAGTAAAGTTAATTAATCGCTACGAAGCTTGAAAAAACTGTTGCTGAAGTTTGCTTGGAACAAAGCTGATCTATGTATAAATGTGTGTGGTAGTTTGTTTTAAACTGCTGTTATAAACTCATTAATCTTATTTCCATGTGTTTTGAATAACTTTTAAAACCTTATTTTGAAAAGTGGACATAGTCATATGTTTGTCCTGGGCCATAGCAATGCATTTACCAAAAAGCTTAGAATATGAGTGCATTCCAGCTACGGCGGCTAATTTGACTGGCAGTGTTTTTCTCAGTCAGCGTCTGCAGCATCTGATGTCTGTGTGTCACCTCGACTGCCATGTTGATGATGTTTGTCTCATTAAAATCACTTAAATGAAGTGCGTCTTACCGCAACTTAACATGCTATAACTGAAGAGAGTTATGTGCGATCTTTAAAGGTGAGACCACTTTTCAAAGTGGAAATAACACCACAATCTTTCCAAATACTACACATGGTTAAAGGGGTATTTTTCAGATTTTCAATCTGGTCTGTGTTACTGCAGTCTGTGCACTAATGACGTTTGGCTTCCCTTTTTGCTGCTATCCGGCAGATTCTCACTATTAGGCAGCCGGTGGGCTGCGGAAACGTCTGAAAACAATTAATCTGCACACATTCCTTCACTGCAGCTGCACAGACCAGGTTAAAAATCGAGAGAGAATCGTTTTAAGCGACGTGTTTTTATTTGTTATTAAAAGTGATTTAACAGAAGGGAAAAAATGGTTTAATTCTTCAGGAATATCGAACACATTTTGGCTGCCACGGTCATTAGTTTGTCTGCAGCTGAGAGTTTGAATTACATTGTCATGAATATCTCTGAAACTGCCACTAGAGGTCAGTGTGTGTAACGTTTAAGTCAACTCCACCCCCCCCCCACCACCACCACCGCAGCTTAACTGACTTTATGTAGTCACGTAAAATAAACCAAATATGTCCCATCTGCCTTAAATTCTGACACCTGTTGGCTCCATCCTGCTTTCTCTACACAGCAAAACCAAGACCAAGGTGTCTGTGAAACATGAATTTGCCGTGCCCTCCAGTGGAAAGAGGCTCCTGCAAAGAGGAGAGAGGAGCGACAGCGACTAAGAAGCTCAACGCCTCGACCATGAGTGCAAACGTCCCGTCTTTCTCCCTCCAAGCCTTCGGGTTTATTTCAGGCTTTTACCCGTCATTGGGACCCCAAATCACTTCCTGCCTCAGTACACCACAAAACTTGATCTTATAATTGTACTGCCTGACCATTTACTGTACTCCAAGTACTGTACGGTGTCTTGCTGTTTTTGCCGTACGCAGATGAATAAAGGTTGAACAGAGGAGAGCAGTTCATACTGTAAGCAGGTCTGCCTCTCCCTCACCACACTCATTGCATTTAAATCTCCTGCAAAATGAGATCTTTGATCTTTAACGTTCTATGATTTGCATGAAACAGGATATCAGGGTGGGGCTTGGAATTAGGAGGAACTGCATTTAATCAGTGTTACTTGGCAGGGATTTTCATTTTAGTTTCAATGATTTCATTTTTAAATGTCAAATACATTATTCTTAGTCTGAATTAGTCGATGAAAACTGAAGAGATTATTTCTTGGTTTTTTTTATCATTTGTGTTTTCTTTATGTTCTGTCAGAACAGTAATTATGATCTTATTAAGAAGTAGCTTGGTCAGATTTTACTCATGTAAGATACGTATCATTGTAAAGAAACATTAACGAGTCACTGCCATGGGTTGAAAGTCACGCTTGACTTGAATTGATGTTTACCTCCATTAATGTAGCTGTTCCCCTATGAATTGGTGATTTGGTTGTCTGTGGGAGGAGGTTCAATCAGCCCAGATGTTTCAGTCCAACTTTGATCAGATTTCCAATGAAAGCAGACATAAAAATAAAAAGGAAAAACAAAAAACACAGGAACAAAAGTAAGGCCAGGTTAGAGTGCAAGGCTTGATTGCATGTGTTTTTATCAGTGGGGCTTTTTTTATTCTTATTTTTTACTCCGGTATTATTTTTTCCATCACCAGTAGCTGTAAATACATTTTAGCTGTTATTTTCCAAGGATCTGTCTGTCATATTCGTTACCGCCTCTTATATTGTGGTGATTCCGTTCGCAGGGAACATATACTGTCATGATTTTGTGAAAATTAACAGTAGAATTGGTCGATTCGGGGCTGGCTGGCTCACCCCAAAAGCTAATCCCCTTTTTGTAATTTTTATATGCAGCAGAGATAGGAATAGATATTTGGGAAAAAAGGAATTTTGACATAAAAATACAGGAAATTTGAAAAAAAAAAAAAATTGGACTTAAATAACAATATAAACAAGAACGCAACGTAACAAGAAAAACGCCCCTGAAGGAATTATGCGGTGCGCGTCACTCTGTTAAGATAGCAAAAACTACTGTCTGTTTAAACTGATAAAATGTGAGTTGATGTTTTTATTTTTGGCCTCTCACCCACAGATCATCAGCACTTCAGTTTATTGTGACCAATCACTGTCAGCCAATTTAACCACTTTGTTTTTACACTGCCAAGAAAACTACATATACTTAAAGGCATTCTTTGTTTTATTTCTGTATCTTTGTAGATTATTTTGGGATCTTAGTTTTGTATAAGAGCTTTATCTTTCTATATTTTTCCATTGTCATTATTTTTTTTTTCATGGCTTTTTTTTGTACTAATTTGCATTTTGTTACTCAAAGCTTAACGCCAAAATAAATGCGTAATATAAAGCTGTTCTTGTATTCTGTTACACAGCATGTATTAATGTTCACTGTCTGCATATCTGCTCTGGATCTGTTATCTGTCATATTCATTATATCCTGTTAGTACTTTGCATGTTTGGAAGGTCAATGCAAAACAAAGAGCATCTACAGATGTAACTTTCCATGTGATGAATGGAGTCTTGTGTTTCCAGTCAAATGTCCTGTTTATGACCTGTTTATCTTCCATGTTGCTGGAACAGGTGTGTTTTTGTGTGACGTGAACGTCTCTCACACTGGCAGGTCACTTCGTTCTGTTCGATGAAGCAGGTCACAAGAATCCGCTAAAGGCAGTGTGAGTGGTGTTAGTTAATAATAATTATCTCAGTCATTTACTTTTTTTTTTATTTGTCCCAACATTTTGTTAAGATCTTATCTTAAAGGAACTGTCGTCTGGTGAAATTTCCTAAAGCTGCTGTGAATCTAGGATCCACAGGAATCCAACATGAGAAAGTTATCTCTCAAGCATCAAGTCTGTATCTTCATTTCTTGGGGTGAGTATTATTTTCTCTAAACAGGTTTTCTGTTAAATATATGCAGCATTTTTAAAAACAGGAAAATAGTTAAAGCTGCAGCTAATGACTGTCATCGATGAAATCTTGATACATTTTAAAGGTAATCAAATTTGGCAAAATGATAACTACGAATACTGAAGTTTTGTGAACACATTTCAGGGATTTCACAGTTATGGAAAACATTTTCAGGCCTGGAAAAGTCATGGAAATTTACTGAGTCATTAAATTGTTGCAGTAATCTTCCACATTAAATAGCTCAGTAGTGTCAGTATGTAACATTTTGTTTACCATCATGTACTTAATTCCATTATGAGGATTTTCTGCATTATAATTACAAATTTGTTATTAAAGTAATCAGTTGCAGTCCCATATAAAATAGTTAAAATGAGCTTCATCTTAACCAACTACAGCAGCAAAATCCTGCCTGCTTATATTAGTGCATGAGCAATACTAATAGTAAACAGAATTGGGACATTTTTCAGCAGCACTTTTAACACATCATATTCTCTTGATAATACCTCTGAAGTTTATTAAAGCCCAACTTTTTCTTCTTGAAGTGAGAGTATTTTCAGGTGGTGATGTAAGTACTTAGTTGTCTACTGTATCACTATCCTCAACAGTAGACAACTACAGTATCTGAAGGGTAACAGCAGACATTTTGTCAGATTTGTATATGTAAGGTTATGTGTTTAGCTGATGCAATTATTTGATTAATAGAGTAGTTGGCTAAAGGAAATCTAAATCTGCATTTATTTTGATAGCTCTTTGGTTGCTTCTGTCAAATTTTCAAGCAAAAAACACCTGTTGTGCTCTCATTCCACCTCCTAAGTGTGAGGATTTGTTGTTTTTTATTGTAATGCCATTATAAAGAAAATCTCTCTGGATTTTGGTCTACTGACTGGACATAACATGCATTTAAAGACATCACTTTGGTTTATAGAGGAATGTTTTTTCTGATCGGTCAGATCAGATTGGTGTGTCCCTATTTTAAAAACCTGAGTTAACAAACAGCCAATCTTCTGTCTGTGTGTTTCTCTTCAGTTCTGGTGTTTAAGTGCAGTGCTGGAGAGCGAGACTACTTCTATGAAACGACAAATCTCACCTGGGAGGAGGCCAGGAATCACTGCCAGGTACAACGCAAACCTCAGTAGTTTGATATACAAAAGAGGCTGAATCACATGAGACATGACTTTGAAAATACTGAGGAGGTTGAGGTTTTTAATTAGTAAGGCGCATGTGTTTGAAGCAGCATATAATTATATAGTCGTCAAACGAAAACAGGCATTGGGCTCAGTGTTAGTCATTAGCAAGTTGACTTCCATGTTACATTCAAATTACAGTTTTGCATTGAATTATTAGATTACGGCTTTGGATCTCACTGCTACGCTACTTGACCATTGAAACTCCATAAATAACATGATACACATAGACCACTTATACATGTATGTAGATTTTCTGATGAACAATATCCAGCCAATGTGTTGGATCAGTGATCCTTTTGGACAGGGGAAGACTGAGGGGACATGACAGTGATTAACCATAATTGATTAAGACATAGCGTACGCTCAGGCTCAGACAAAGGTAATTGACGTATTACTGGACTAAACGTTTGTGTAATGCAGAATAAACACATGCAAACGTGTCAAAATTATAATCCAGACAAACACCAAATTGTATTGCTTACTTGTCCGAAAATGCCTAGGAAGTACGTGTTAAATAATGTATGGCTGTATTGCTATATGGGCCTACCAAGTGAAACTACTTAAAGTAACGGAAATGGGTAAAATAGTATTGTTTTGTAGAAATTAATCTGTAAAAATGTGCAGGAACCCTGTATCACTGTATGAAAAGCTCGGCCCTTATATGATCTACTGTAAACGCTCGACTGTGGCCTTTCACATCTTGTCAGGTCTGTTTCAAAGATTTGGTGACACTGACCCCTGAAAACATTCAGACCATCGCCAGGGAGCATAACATCACCTCTGACTGCTGGGTCGGCCTCCGCAAGAACTCCAACTCCACCAGTAACTCCACAATGCCCTGGTCCCGCTGGGCCAACGGTGATCACCTCCTCTTCCAGAACTGGTACCCCGGTTGGCCCGTGTTCAAATCCCCAGAAAGATACTTTTGCATCCAGCAAGAGACGACAACCCCAACAACTACAAGCACGACGGACACCATGGTCACACCTCACACTGAGACAGACACTACTGAATTCGGGGGATCCACCTCCGAATACTCTACATTGCCCACCGATTACTCTACGTCGCCCACCCAATACTCTACATCGCCCAACCAAAACTCTACATCCACCAATGATTCATGGGTGATAAACTCGCAGCCACCAGTAGAATCAAAATGTGCGCCTGTGCTGGATGTCCCACGGGCTGATACAAACTACATCGAAGACTCTTGTGTGGCCATGCTCAGCTTTGGGGCTTGGGTTGAAAAGAATTGCTTGGAGGTTCTGCCTTTTATATGTTACGAAGGTAAAAGTCTGTTAAAGCTGCTTTTCCAGTCCCTCCATGGTTTCGCAGGCTGTTTTTGGAACTGTTGCAGCCCAAAATGCCTGATTTCACGGGAGCTTTTCTAAAGAACTGCAGTATCTCTGTAATTTGTAATATTGTGATAATTAAGATTAAGAGTTTAAGATTTAACAGAGTACGCTCCTTCTAAGTTAAAAAACCCAAACATTTTAATACAAAATAATTGACCATAATTTACACCTCCACGATCGCAGCAACTAACTCAAATTCAACCGATCTCTGTGAATTCTGTGCAGTTTTGTCCAATCACCTCAACCTTTTCTCTGTCAGTCCCCAACACTCACCAAACTCACCTTCCCATTTTTCATTTTGAGGATGCAGACGTGCCACACAGACAACTTTTTACCAACAACATTTACCAACACTGCACACAAGCAAAGGGTGATAAAGGTGAGTTAGATTGAATAGACAGGGTTAGTGGTGAAGTTTGTGTGGTTTAAATCACAAACTCAGAAAAGTGTGTTTTTTTTATTCAGGAAAAAAGATGCCTTCAAATTTCACTGAATCATACAAAAAAAATCACTGTCTTAGGAGTTTTTATCATCTACCACAATTTCAATCAAAAAATGCTTAAAAACATCGTGCATCACAATTTCTTAGAAAAGCTGTCGTGAAATCAGGCATTTTAGCCACAACAATCACAAAGAAAGCCAGTTAAATGCTGGAGGCTTTTATTGATAGTAATATTCCACCATTTCTGTTATCTAGAGAAGATCAGTTTTAAAAGATACAACTAAAATTCACATACACATCCAACATTGCTTTTTTGGAATAGCTTTATAAAAATTACAAAATTTTTGCCAAAAACAGATGCATAAATGTTTATTTGCTTGTACATCTGGGACAAAATCTTTAATTTCTATTTAAACACAAAACATGCAGGGATTTACTGTGTAATTTGCAATTATACCACCCATTTTTGTGCCCTTTTCTGTGCATGTTTCCCTCCTGAACAGCTTGCCGTCTTTGCCAATAAACAATCTTCATCTTACTTCCAACCACAGATCGTTTCTTTGGCCATGTCAACCTGACCAACAGGACCTCCCAGAGCACCGTTCTCACATGGCAACCCGGGCCTGGTATCATCAGCCATTACCGCATAGAGGTCAGCGTCGACAAACAAGTGACAAATAAACAGACTGACAATCTGACCTACGAGTTTGACAGCCTGACACCCGGCACCCGCCACTCAGTCAAGGTGTTCCCTGTTAAGTGTGGGAGAGACCTCAACCCGCAGGAGATTGTCTTCTACACCAGTGAGTTTCCCATCTTTGATAAAATCCGATTAGATAACCAATCCCGATGTAAGCACCAGGCTCTACTACACAAACGTGTTGCTCATTAAATACTAACAATCCAGCATATTTTTCTGCAGAGTCCTTGTTGTTTCTGCAGTAACAAACTAACTGATCGAGGCAGCTCGTGTGTTAAGTGAGCACAGAAAAGTGGGAAAATAGTACTATAAATACTGTGTACACCAAAACTTATATTGTTTTTTTTTAAGGTGGCTAAAACTTTTTTGCTACTAGCCCTCATCCACAGCAGTACACTGTGTATGTTCAGTGTTGGTAGCCTGCTTCTCTAAACTGGGGGGTGCTAGCTGATACCTGCTGTAGGAAATACGCTGACCATGACTGAGTACCTCATAGAGCCCCACTCAGAAATCAGAACTATGCCTTTAATATTACGTAGTGAGGAGAGGCGAGTGTTTTTATAATCCACCTTTCATGCAGATTATTTATACACCAGATTGCCATCGTTATGATATAAAATTTACACTTACAAAATAATACAAAGGCAAAAAAAACCAAAAAAAACCCTATTTATATTGCAAACGCTAGTAACTGTGATTATATCTCCTTTTTTTCAGCACCAAACAAAGTCGTAAACCTCACAGCCATCAATGTGACAGAAAACTCTATCTGCCTCAGCTGGATCAAACCAGCTGGAAACGTGGATTTTTATCTTATTAAAGTCCAGGGTGATAAATGGCATCGAAGTAAAGCGGAGCACCAAGAAGTCAACATGTTGACACCTGGAACCCGATACACATTCACCGTCCTCTCAGGAGTCGAGGACAATTCAACATGGAGTGAAGAATTCAGCATTTCGAATTATACCAGTGAGTTTATATATTAAAAATATATATATATTTATATATGTATATATATATATTATAATGCCTTACTGGACGGCTGTAGCCAAGTAATCTGTGTGTTACACCTTGTGCACTTTTTTTTTGATTGACTTTTTCAATTTTTTTTTTTAAAAGATATTTTTTTCCTTAATTGATAAGGCCACGGTGCCCCATTTTATTGTTTAATAATAGGAAGTACACTGTATGAATGAGACCAATGAAAGCGCATCAAAAGCTTGCTCTGGGTTAGATAAGGAAATGTTCATAGCTGATTATTTTGCTAATATGTCATAACATTCAAATCAGCAGATGCAAATTAGAGCAGCATTTCACCTGAACCATAACATCTGTGAGGTGTGTAAACAGAGTGATGTAGTGTGTATTTGTCTGTTATCTCTTTCAGAGCCTGGAAAAGTATCCAACCTAAGAGTATTTAATAACTCTCAGGACTTACTGGTGCTAAGCTGGATGGCACCTGAGGGGAGGGTCACAGGTTACAGGGTGAAGGCTATGAGTCAGAGCAATTCGTATGTATTTCTTAATAGTCCAGATTTCACTTGCTCTTTTCACATTGAAATTCAGGTGTATATTCAGTGATGTTTTTCTCTTTATTCCAACTACTAGTCTAGAAATAGCGTTCTTGTGATCAGTCCACCACTTCTTTTTTTTGTTTGTGTGCGTAATTCTCGTTTTATGGTTTATTATGACAAACGAACAACATAAACAAAATTCACAAACACATAAACATGAAGACCCTTTGAGCATGAAACATAATAAATAAAATCAAGATAAATGTAAATGTAAATAAGTAAAAAAAAAAAATAGACGCTTTTTAAACTATTATATGTAATAATATAGAAGATGGGGGGTTAATGGTTACACTGCTATGGGTTATTTAATGCCTTTTTGACACATTTATCATATCATATACATTCATGTGGCCAAGCACTATCCTGTCATAATCACCCAAAAAGAATTTAAATGCCATGTATGAAGGGTGTCTATCATTCCTTGTGCCCAGAAGGTAAATTCTGATCACTTATCAGATTTTAATTGTGATAATCTTACAACTTAAATTTTGGACTGTGGAATGTGCTATATAGACAAAACTGCTTGGTGCCTCGCCTTAAAATGATCCACTCGATTTGGAGGTGAAATTGAAAGTTAGCACACCCACACTGTTGTCAGAAATCCCTCATTGCATAGAAAAACTATTTGCATTCACGACCTGCGGTAGGCCAAAGCTGAACCGAGGAATTATTTAAGAGTGATTGATAATTTAGCCTGTATTTTCCCAGTCTGCCTAACCCAGGGTCTGATAAAATCTATATGATCATCTGACTGCTCATGTTCCTTACCATGTCTGACATCTGAATTGTCTGAATTTTGACAGTGTTGGTGCTGAGGAATGGTATTAGTATACTCATTTTTTAAACTACGAAAAAAGAAGCAAGTTGTAACCCAGGAGAGTTGAAAATTGTATGTTACTATGTTTCTTCCTAACAGCAGCTTGTTTGATGAAGAGGTGAACAAAACTGAAGTGGAAGTAGGAGACCTGCCGGCGGGCACCGAGATCACCCTCACTGTTGCAGCACTGGCTGGAGGCTCTAGTCTGGAGGGAGACAAAGAGACAGTCGTCAACTACACCTGTAACTCTGGGCTGATGCTTTAGCAGTTGACTGCTACTTGTTGGTTTTTAGTGAATACCAATATTTACAAAATCAAAACAAAAACTAATCACTAATCGGGTTTTGTGGCTCCTCCGTAGCTCCTGGACCAATTTCAGACCTGGTTTTGGTCACGACATATGACTCCCTCAATGCCACGTGGACCCTATCTGATGGTAACGCTTCATCCTACACCGTCGAGCTGCAGCTGGATGGCCAAACTCAGGACACAAAATCAGAAATAAAGGAACCTACAGTACGCTTTAACAATCTGAAGAATTCAGCCAATTACACAGTGGTCGTCTACGCCTTTGTCGCAGATATCAAAGGCCCGCCGGTGACAAGCTCCAAATTCACTAGTGAGTCACTTTTGCTGCATTTCCACCTCATGACACAACTTTCCTGTACTCAACTCTTTTTTTGAGGGGGGGGGCACCATCATGATCAAGTTTCCAGAGCTGCGGTGTAAAGTGGCGTTAAAGCACTGCAGACTACAGATTGATCAGCCAGTTATCTTGCACAAACCCGTGGGTTCACCCGCGGGTCAGGCAGTTTGGGTTTACAGTTTGGTTTTGGGTGAGCGGGTCATTAAAGAATAACTAAACCCCCAAATTTTGGCTTGAGTGCCACCTCCCTGGAATGTGTAAACAGTCTCAAAAGTGGCAAGGAGGCTAAGACACACCAAACACCCAGTCGTACGGCCTTTTTGATCCTCTGTAAGTCAAGTCAAACCGTGGATATGAGGCCTTCAGCCATTACTGTATTTTCGTGTTTCGTGTATTTGTGTGTTTATTTGGCAACACTTTCACTAAATTCTGAACAGTCAGTCAGTTTACATGATGTTAGAAAAAGTTGAATTATTGTGATAGTCCAACTAAAACGGACTCTTAAAATACATGTTAACATGTTAGTCTGACTGAAAGTCAAATTTTCTCCTAAGTTTGGCTAGCACACCTAGATAATGCGTTTCTTGTATCCGCCGCAATCGGACCCTAACTGGCCTTGGCGTTCTCCATAATGCCCATGCCGGGCTTTGACCCTGAAGTTAAACAGCATAAATTTGTTGAAAATAGCCGGGAAAAACAAAAGTAGAAAAAGAGGAGAAGACAACCGGAGTGTGCATCTCATTTGTACAAAAAGTAAAGCATAGAGTTTATACGAAATGTTCAACACGCAACCCGTTTGACTTAACTGTGCATGTTTAACGTGCTGTGTGAAAAACAGTAACACTGGATTTCATGCTGCCTCGTCTCCTGTTCATCCCTCTAGCATGTGAAAGCAACTGGACTCTGCAGGGAAAGGCGGACTGTGCCACTAACAATGATTACAACTACATAGAGTTAATTACAGACTGTTAATATATGAAACGGCTCTTTCTGACAAAATGCCGACAATGAATAGTTTCACAAATAGGGTTTGTTTTGATAAAAATCCAAGGGACACTTCAAATAAAAATAATGCAAAAATAATGAGAAACCACTGTCTTCTTTGAATTCCAGAGCCTTCACCACCTACAAATGTCACAGTCGTTGATATTAAGAAAAACAACCTCACCCTCAAGTGGACGGCCCCTGTCAACACATCAGCAGCCACATACTCCGTCACAATCAACTCCAGCTTCTGGGAATACAGCAGTTCTTATACTTTGGATAACAAAACCAGCCACACATTTTATGGCTTGAAATCAGGGACCAAGTATAGTTTTGAAGTGAAAACAGTGGCAGATGGAGACTTCAGTAGCCCCGAAACAGCGTCAGCATATACAGGTGAGACTCTCAGACCTCAAAGACCATTCTGGTAATTTTGCTTTAGCAATAAATGGTTACTTTGTCACTCCATTTCACTCAACACAACGTAAGTTCCTAGAGGCGTCTTTTTTAAAATGTATATATCGTCATCCATGCACCACTAAATGTGAACGTTTTCTTGTGCTTTAAATGAGTCGTGGCTGTGTTTTGCCTTTTTCATCACTGAAGTGGGTGTTTTTGGCAAACTGTGTTTTCCAGTGGTTTTTTTAGTCACTACATGTGGTCAGGTGTCTTCAGCGGCTTTTTACCCTCCAGTCCTGGGTGTTTTTTTTAGCAACCTGTCTGTGTTTTTCCAGCAGCTTTTGAGTTACCAAAAGTGAGTATTTTTGGACACCCGTCTGTTTTTCCAGCGCCTTTTTAGTCGTCAAATATGGTTGTATTTTATCAATCTATCCGATTTTCCAGTGACTTTTAGCCACCATGTATTTTTTTTGTTAACCAATCCCTCTGTGTTCTTCCAGAGTCTTTTAGCACCTGTTGGGTGTTCATCCAGCAGTTTTTAAGCCACCAGGCGGGTGTTTTTAAGTAACCTGTTGGTGTGTTTCTACTAGAGATAGTGTCACAAAGTGCAGAATTTTTTTAAAGCAGGTCATTTTTGACAAAATATCATCTCTTCCTAACCACAACCTGGTAGTTTTTGTGCCTGATGCTACGATGTCTTATCCACAGCGTTTTTGAAAGATGAAGTAGCTGAATAGAGCACGGTGTTCAGGAGAAGATTTGTTAAAATTATGTGTTCTTCCACATGCAAATTTCACAGCATGAATGAGTGTGATTCTCTGTCCTTTCTGCTGTTTACACTGTCTCTGTTTGTTCCCCAGTGGCTGAAAAAAGGGAAATCAGTCTGTCTATGTTGTGCTCTTCAGCTGAAGCCCTCCTCTGTGATAACAGCACTACAAGAAACGATGTGTTTGATCAGGTATGTCAATCACCACATGCAGAAAAACAAAAACAGGGTATAGGAGATAAACATAATAAGCAAAAGGTACTTTTGTTTTACAGATTATGTAAAGTATGATAAGACCTGGCTCAGTTTCTTGTTTTCTAAATGCTGTTGATTTAGAAATGTATGTCTCTTAAACAGCTTCTGTTTTGTTTGTGTGTTTTGTTCCAGTTGAAAGCACATTTCAACAAGCTGTTGAAGAACGACATTTTCTGGGAACTCACGAAGCAGGAATCCGAAAACATAAACACATGAAACAATGTTCTTTTTTCTTTCTAATTTAATCTCCATCACTGAAGGTGTTTGAGACAAATATATCCTGTCTTCAGTTTACTGTATTTGCACTGCATTTAAGGAAATCCAATATTAATCTAAAGCGTGTTATATATAAAGATGTGGTAGACTTAATATTATGCTTTTGCTTGTTTCAACCCATTTTTATTAGATGTTGTATATATGTGACAGCTATGATAAATATAAAAAAATACTTACTCGATCAACATGATAAAATATTAATTTAAAGTCAGTCACTCAGTAAGTCCAAATTGTGAGAAACAGACAAAATTATTAAGTTACAATAACCATGGTTATTGTGGTTGTTTTGTGTATTTCATATTCAGGGCAGAAATGAGCTTCCAAGTATGTCTGATGTTGTAACTACATTTAAAAATAATAATAATAATAATAATTTTTTAATTGTCTAGCATTTGGAGAGATAACTATCATGTACCTGTGCTCAAAGTTATCCAACTGACTACACGTCACAGTGACGTTATTTAAAGTCCTCATTGAATGAAGTACACAATACTATGCAACACAGTCTCACAGACATATGAGTATGTACATGGTCTCTTAACAGCGCATTACGTGGTGGTGCGCACAAGATAACTACATATAGGACATAGAGTAAGTGACGGAGAATAACAACCTTTGCCTTGTTGCATAAAGTCATTTAATTACGATGACTTTCGGTTTCAGACGGGACACAAACTCTCTTGCTCCTAATACTCAATTTGTATGTTCACCATAAAAAAAAAATATCCTCATTACTTATCATGGGCATCATTTTTGTGTTACCACCACCTAATTTAAACAAATTTGGAGCCCCCCAACATGTAATAACTTTGAGTCATTTCACACATTTCTGTGCTGTAATATCACAATAATGTTAGTGTGAAGTTTGTTTCAAATTGATAATGGGAGCAGAATCATCCACAGGGGTCACTTCCTCTCCAAAACAAATGGACCTAGTGATTAAAACTGGTAAAACCACTGAATGAAGCAGTTTCACATTACAAATTTGTGTTTTTCCAACCCTGGAGGAGCTTCTAACTGTGTGCTTTTTTTTTTAGAAATGTCTTTTCAATCTCTGTGTCCTCCTTTGAATTTCCAATAAAAACAGTAATATAAAACAATATTTCAAATAGCATGTTGTTGTAGCCATCTGTTAGTTTAAGTTAATATGTTAAATAAGTAAGAATATATAAAAGAAGAAAGCTATCTGAGATCCTCAACCCCAGAATCCCCCTGTGTCTTATCTTCTCATCACTTTGTGACATTCCTTCATAACACACTCCCAAACACCTCACAACATTCATATTAAAATCACTACCCATCACTAAAAAGGCCATATTATTAAAAGGCAAAATTATCCATATTCCACTGGCTTAATTTACCCACTCCAATCTGAAAAAAACTAACGGCATCTTAAAAAAAATAAAAATGTCTTCAACACTGACCCCTGTTTCCATAAATGCCTCCCTCATATATGTCTCATGGCAGCTCTTTTTTTTAGGTAACATGCTACAAGAAATCACAATGTGCAGTCTGTCCCAACAGCACAATCTTTTTTGCTTCTGTCTTGTTTGTTTTGTCCTGTCATGTCTGTCCAGCACCGCTCTTCTTGTCTTGTCTGTTTGGTCCCGTCTTACCTTGTATGTCAAATGTAAAAATAGGCATGTATTGTGTGTTTGCACTGTGTAAATCTGTAAAAACCCATTTAAAAAAGGCAAAAAAACAAACAAAAGAAAACAGTAAAACGGGAAAAAAATGGAATTTGATCAGCTATGAGATAAAAAAGTGACGCACTCCTCCCTTATCCAGGTTGCAAACTTGAACCAAAGTGAGAAGCACCTTCACCTGATGGCTTTGTCTGATAATGAGAAGGTTATCAGTAGATCCACAGCAGAAAGATCAGGTCAGATGAGCACATAATGTGTCTTAAAAGTGTTAGAGCGATAAAGCTGTTATGTCAAGTACCACTTTGGGCTTCATATCTGCTCATCAAACACCTCCAGGGTCTGAGACAGGGCTGTTAGAAACAGTTACTATCTATATAAGCTGTCAATGCACCCTGCCAGCTTCCTCTGTTAAACACCAACAAGTAATTTAGGACTTTTTTTATGCTACTATGCTGCTGTGATATGAGGAAGGGGCGGCACACTTGGTTCAATGTGTGAAGGTGTAAATATAAGTCATGCATGTGAAACGGTTAAAGTAACTGGAGAAAGAGCAACTTACAGCTACATGGATTTAATAAACCAGGAGGAAAATGCAAACAGGGAAACTCCTGCAGGTTAGTTATAAAGAGCATCTCCGACCAATTATACACATTTATCACACTTTGATGTGAAGCAACTTAAAAAACTACGTTGTTCATATTCAGTCTTATCTGTACTTGTACTATATGACATTATTAGTGTACTTTTCAACTTGTCTGTACTTTTTATACCGCCCCAAAAATACTTCACCTGAGGTTAGAGTTACAGGCTGGACAATAACAAGCAAAGCTGCTTTTTTTGTGTGTGTTTTCAAAGTCCAAGTTTTCTTTTACTTTTCTACAATAGTGCCACAGTTTATCTTGACAGGTGTCGGAGGTCAAAAGGGGAAATTGCGCATGCATGTACTGTTCAGAAGCAAGTCATACTGTGAAAATACTGTGTGATGTAGTCCTTATAAGTCATTGTTTTACATTTTCATTGATTACGTTGTCCACATTTAGAGGGTTTAAAGTGTCACTGTGTAAAAATTAAATAATTAAAGGTGCTGATTTGGCTGAAAGTGATCATTTTAGAAAAGAGTCTTGATTTGTATCATGATTGTCCACTTTTATTTTTATCACCACAGAGGCGAGACGCTGCCAAAAGTGTCGGCTGACAGCTCGTGTGGCAGTTGCTCTGGCAACAGCAATCCTGGTCGTGGGACTTCTTTTGAGTTTGGTACTACTTGGTGAGTATTTGAGCTGTCTTTTCATGGTCATTTTATTTATCTGTTTGGTTGTTATGTGTCTATTTGAAGACAATTTGTGTCTCTTTTGGTTGAAACATGTCTCTTTAAAGATATTTTGTATCTTTTTCGGGTTGTTTTGTGTGTCTTAAGTTATTCAGCATCTTTTTTGGTCATTTGCATCTCTTTACAGTCATTTTGTGTCTCTTTTTGGTTGTTTTGTTCCCCTTTGACGTATTTTTGTATCTTTTCTTGATTATTTTGCATCTCTATTTTGCTATTTGTCTATTTTAGGTTATTTTGTGCCTTTTTCTGGTTGTTTTGTCCCATTTTGATGTTCTTTTTATGTCTCTTTGTAGCCATTTTGAGTCTTGTTTTGGTCAGTATATGTTAATTTGAGCGACAATTCAGGTTAGCCTTTTCAAAAATTTATGTAGCACACAGGAACAGAATATAATGACAGACAAAAAAAAAGTTCAGTCTGTGCTGTAGCAGCAGAGCATGTGCCATTTTCTTTATCCAAACATATGCTCATAAAAACTCTTATGTAATTATTCAGTGATCATGTTCTTTTTGTCAAAATTATTTTGCCAGTCACATGGACAGGAGCACAAGAAGTGGATCAGACCTCCAAAACTTCAGGAGAGGAGCTGATGATTGAGCAACTGCAGCAGTGCCAAAAAGAGCGCCATGATGTGAACCTGATGCTCCAAACTGCAACTCAGGGTGATTTACAGTTTATTCTCTGATATAATTGACTGTTTTTTACATGTTAATGTGTGTTGACTTCCTGCTGTGTGTAGACTCCAGGTGCACTTTGTGTCCAGACGGCTGGCTGTGGTGGAGGAGTCACTGCTACTTCTTTTCAGTTGGACTGCAGGAAGATCGTCAGTGGAGTGAGAGCGCAGAGTTCTGCCTGCAGCACGACGGCAGCCTCGTTGTAATCAAAGACTCGGCAGAGATGGTAACTGTGCAAAGTGTGAGAGGATGTAACCAGACAGAAATCCTCAGGGAGCATCAATGTCCCAAAATAGATATTAAGTCCTCTATGTGTCGCCTCCTCATCAGGAGTTTATCCAAGGTGTGATGATGAAGTTCCCCCAGTTTCCCTTCCTGTGGGTGGGACTGACAGATGCCAAGCAGGAGGGTCAGTGGCTGTGGTGGGACGGGGCGGACATCCAGCACGACATGCCGTAAGTCCATATTCACTGGCACATTATTATTATTAATAGTAGTAGTAATCTTTATTAACACACACCTCATAATTTTAGTTCACTTTGCTTTATTAAGTATTATAAGTGCTGAAATGTTGTCAGGAGTCTTCTCTCATCAACTGTGTGTGTGTGTGTGTGTGTGTGTGTGTGTGTGTGTGTGTGTGTGTGTGTGTGTGTGTGTGTGTGTGTGAAGGGTGACGGTGCAGTGGGATGCAGATCACAGGGACTGTGCAGACCTGAGGGGAGATGGGAGTCTTTTTGCCACCAGCTGTGAGGCTTATGGACCCTGGGCTTGTAAGAGAGACTCCTGACACACATCCAGACACATTTTAGATTTCTTTATTTACAACCCACAGGCAAAAGTCTCCTTTTTCCCTTTTTTATACATAAGATTTGATATTTTTACAAAATTTAGAACATCTACTTCAGCTAAACTTTGTCATGCAAAGCGTCATAGGAGGCGAAAGTGAAGGACATGTGCGTCCAAACATCTTGATTGGAGAGCTTTACATTTGTAAACATGTATGTAACTGATATAACGGTAAAATAATGACTATTTTTTCTCCAGAAATATCTGGGGGAGAAGAAGTGTAATGTAATGTGAAAAGCCAAAGATGAGAATCAAAGACAATACGATATTTACAGGAATTATTTATTATATTCATATCAGAAATTGCATTTTGAAGTGCATGCATGTATGTAGGATGTTTTCACATTTTCATGTCTACACATAAATATGAATGTGGAGAATTAAGTGCCACCTTTCAAAAAATTCAATTTTTTAAAATAAATACTTTATATTTACTCAGAGTTGGGTTTCCAAAGGTTTTTTTTTTCTCACGATCTGATACAAATCTCTTCTCATATCACTGCAGATTTTTTAAAGATTGTATGATCAAATATGATCACATACATCTATTAAAAATACCATTAGTACGCTGATATATTTCTGTCTATGCTCACAGGTCTACTGCTGTTCAAAGTCAGGTTTGAAGTCATACTTCAGAGACTTAAAATTAAGCTCAAAGGGGATAAACTGACAAATACATTTAAAGCAGCATATGGGAATAGAAGAATCATGTCCCAAATATCTTTATAGTTTTGAAAGTTGGAGTTTTTCAATGAATTTAAAATCTTACTGATGACACCCCCTTTGAAAAACAGCAGATTTTGTTGTCTATCTTTTTTGTTGTTTTTTTTTTTTTGTTCCAGTCAAAGTTAATTTTTCTAAGCATTTCTAAGCAGCAGAGTTGTTAAAGCTCATATATCTCAGTGTCTGTCTGCTGGATTGTCATGCGTGTGCGGCCATCGAGCGGGGCGAACAGAGGATACAGCTTCCCTCGGAAGCTTCCAGTGAAGGTGTAGATGTGAGACTTTGTTTCTGCATTGTAGAAGGAGATCTGGCCCTCTTCGTAGTCCAAGTAGATGCCTACACGTTGAGGCACGAGGCTGACAGGAAGCGTGGTCTCTGGTTTGGTGCATGCATAAAAATGGCTCGTGCTGCGCCACAGGGCCCAGTATCCAAGCTTTGGGGTCATGGGGAAGCGGCCTTGTCGCTTAGAGTTGGCGGTGGTTAGTCCCAGGCGCCAGCAGCCGTTGAAGGCTATTTCCACCTCCCAGTAGTGGCGGCCACTGTTGTAGCCCTCCCAGCCCAGCACGCAGGGCCAGCTGTCGAAGCGCTGGGAGTTGTAAGGCACGTCGGACTCTGAGCGGCCCTCCTGGACCGTACGCTGGTTCTCTGACAGCTTCAGCCAGGGGTGGTTGGTCTTGGGGTCCAGAATCACATCAGCTGTTTGGAAAAAGAGAGAGGCATAAATTAGGTTATCATCCAATGAATGTGATTTTGGTTTTTCTCTGTTTTATGCAAAGACTGTATAAAAGAATTGGACATAAACTCCGGAAATCTGAAAAATGAGGCCAATGCTGAAGTGCCTTTTTCTAATGGCCAGCAGGGGGCGACTCCAATGGCCCTATTTCTCAGGTGATTTATTACTTCTGTAAACATTTTCCTAATGAATTTCTGGTCACAATTACTAGTTTTAAGTTTTCTTCAGTGCAGCATGATGTTCATTTTGTAAATCACAGTCTTCTAGAGTACAGTTAGCAATGAAACAAGGTCTGCTTTGTTGCACTCAGCTGGCTTTGCTTGGCGGCCACTTTGCATAATGACAGGTGGCCAGGGGCCAGTGACCGCAGCCCCATACATGTTTCTAGGACTTTAGGATGTTTCTGGGATTTCAGGATATTTCTCAGCTTTTAGGATATTTCTGGATTTTAAGGGTGCCAGGTGTAAGTTGCTTTAGGGTCTGGCTACTCTGTGATTTGCTACACAATGATCTGTCAGTTAGGATAGATGCGCAGCAGTTCTTATCTCCCCAAACTCCACCCTTTCATCCAAATATGGTCACTTCTGGCTCCAAAAAAAGGAAGAAAAATATGTCAATGGCCAAAATGCCGAACTCAAGGCTTTAAAACGGTAGTCCACAAACCAGTGGGAGATGTCACAGTGGCTACATCCACTTCTTTTATACAGTATGTTGCTCTGTGGGAGTTTATCTTACCTGCTGCGCTGGAAATCCAACTCCAAACTGAAAATAGAGACACAGATGTTACATTTAAGTTGCAGTGAATGAAGAATTAAAATGTTAATTGTAAATGTAAACCAGTGATTCCACGGGTTTGGATAAGGGGTCCCAAGATGAATTTAAAGTGTGAGATGATTACCCGGATGGGAAAAAAAATCTAATTCTTACCATTATCTTAACATTTTTGGGGGGAATTTTGCCTGTTTTGTTTTTTTAGAAATACTCGTCATGGCTCTAAAATTTTCTTAGAAGAAACAACCGATCCAAGTACTCACTTAGACACAAAAACATTGAAAATCAGGGTCCAGGTTGAAAAATACTGAAGTTTTCCTTTAAGGGATAACAAGCAAAACTTTCAATTCACCAATTCTGCTTTTAACATGGGCAAATTAGTGTCATTTTAGAAGGCTAAGATTAAAAAAGTTATAAAATGATTTTAAAAAGTGTGCACACCTGAGTTGGGGATGTATCTTGGAATTCCAGCTTCCCAGGTCCTTTGCTTTGCCAGTAACCACAACTGTGAAATCTTTCTCTGAAAGAAAAAAAATCAAGATGAAATAAAAAGATGTTTCCTAGGAATATAATTTTTAATATATGTAGCAAATTCTCAATTCTGCTTTCTGTTGTGACCATGTGGTTATATAATCACAAACAGTAAATTCTGTGTGAACCTTCCAGGAAAAATATGTTTGTGTTTGCGCTCAGCTACATTCAGCTGGCAGTGGTAATGCCACTGACTTTATGAGACCAATCATGCAAAACAGAAAAGTTGAATCTAAATGAAAGCCCCGCAGGTCAAAACCATGAACATATAGAGCAAAGGGCAGTTTTTTTGTAATTGCACAAGTAGCAGAAAGCTACGTTAACTATTGGAGCCTTAACTTCATTTGAAATAAAGCAAAACCAGGCACCAACCGCAAAATACTTCTTCAAACTTGAATCATGAACTTCGCTATATACATCACACCATCATCTGCGTATGTGATGATAATAAAGTCACCGCTGATAAACTATCAGTTATCAAGGCCATTGATTGTTGCAATTTATGAGGGCTGAGGCAGATCGGGGTCATATAACTGAAATCACAGAGCTCATTTATTGATGCTCTGCACGCACACAAAGGGCAGGGTTGACTCAAATTACACGTTACATAAAGTGGGTTCATAACCTGGTCATGTCTCCACAGTCTTTGAGCTGCTTGGATTTGGTTATGAGTTTAAGCCAATTCTGTGTTTTATTGCTTTAAGAATGGTTTATCTGCGCGCTGTCATATTAAAATGTTTATCTTTGAATTTAACTGACTTTCCATGGTTTTGATTTCATTTTAGCTTTCTAAGGAACCCAGGTTTGTTTTTTTTTTTTACACAATTTTCTGGTAGAAATTCCTGCAAATGATTTTCTTTTTAGATGCTTATTTCTGGGACTCAGTGGTTTCTTACCGTGCTGTCTTCTTTGAGCAGAGACCAGGTGATAAACTCCATCAGAGGCAGCAGGTTGACCAGACGTTTTTTCTTCAGGCCCAGGGAGCGCAACACTTTACCCAGCTCTTCACTCTGCACACCACAACTCTGCAAACACAAATTCATAATTACAGATTTAAAAATATCTCACAAAATCTTTATAATTTTCAATGCATTTCCAGGTAATTTACCTTTTATTTTTATCTGTCTTGTTCTTTTTTCTCCTCTTTTTTTGGTTTGATTTTGTTTTAACTCTCAGTTTTATGTTTAGAACTCCTCACCTCAGTCGCCGTCTGCAGCTCCTTCGCCCACTCCATGATCCGCAGTTGTGCCTCCTCGCTGGCATCTTTATTATTTTCTTGACTATCGGATACCGAGGGCATCTCCTTCAGGAGCTGAGGACACAAAGTCAGTAAGTTAAAATTGATATTTTTGCTCTCAGAATAAGTTTTCTTTCATGACCATGGCTGCTACAAAGATTTCACCTTCTACTTTTCCCACGGTACTTTTATTTAAATTTTCAATGCATTAAAATACAGCCTTTTATATTTATATAATATACAACATGACATAAAACTGCTCCTTTAATGCAGAACAGGAAACAAATCTCAAAATCCTCCTGTGTTAATAAATAGCAATTTATACGACTATATGACTATGTTAATTGCAATAATTGCAAAATGAAACAGTTATTTAAAATAAAAATAGAAATTTTATTTTTCCACCAAAATTAGTCATTCACTTGATTATCTAAATTTAACTCTTACAGAATTTATGGTTTGGCTCCCATATATTTTTCCATAAAATTGCAATTAATTTTTTTGTTGTAAAGCAAGCTGGGGCCTATAAATGCACCGATTGTTACCATAATTATGTTTGCAAAGATTGTATCTTCAATTAGTAATAGATAGTTACAGTACAGTCCTTAGTTAGTTAGTCCTTAATTCCTAAATGACTGATGTGTGCACTGACCTTGTCGACATGGTGGAGTTCGTCAGCCCATTCCAGGATCAGTTTCCTGCTCTCCTCAAGACTGCGCTCACTACGCCGGTCTGAACTCTGGGCTTCTGTCTTACTGGTACCCTCCCCTGGATCGCCACTGCCCTGCTGAGACACAACACTGCACTGTCACACAATGTCGCACACCGTTAAAAAGAGAGCAGTGGGTTGCTGTGACCATTCAGTGACATAAAGACGATTGAATCATGTTGACAGGGTTTCACCTGATATTATAGAGGTCATTCTGGTTAAAAACAGCTAAAGTACAGCCCATATCAGCATTACATACGTCACATGTGGGATGATCTTAATCTACAGATCTCTTAAGAGCCAGGTCAAAGTCATATGCGCCCATACATATGTGACTTGTCACGGTACGTGTCGATGCCCACCCTACATGTCCCACCTCAGTGTAACAGGGCAGAAGGTCACGTAACCAGGCTATAAAAAGCCAATAAAAACGTATCCTATCAGCATTCAGATAACCCAGTCATCCTTCTGCATGACTAGGCAATCGTTTCCTATAGCAACGCTTATCCAGTCCACACAGTCATAAATACTGGTTTTCACTTTAAGTTATTCTGCTCTCAATAAGGCGTAGGAGGAAATTGAGAGTTAAAAATGGCGTGAACAAACACCAGCAGTTCCTTGAGTCTACAGTTGATGTGCACAATTTACTGTATATCGTTAACGTGTGTTTGCTGAGCTTCTTTCTGTGTTGTGCTACCTTGCAGACTTGGTCCACTTGCTCCTTCCAGTGATGGATGAACTGCACACACTCCTGCAGGCTGCGTAGATCCTTCAGGCTGTTCTGACGAGGATGTTGCTGCAGGGAACAAAACAGGTCAAAATTTCATGTTTGTTCCAAGAAAATAAGACCTAAACCTCAATGTAAAACAAAACAGAAGTCACTGAAAAAAATATATGAATAGAGAAATATCAACAAATGTATTTTAATGTACCTGTAAGTTTTTGGTGAGGTTGTTGGTGGTTCCGCTGGGGGCCGAGCTGTGAATCTGGACGTCCTCCTCGGGCAGGTTCCAGCGCACGGCCCCGATGGAGCTGCTCTGTGTGCTGCTGTCACCCATCTTCAGCATGCTCACTCCTGCGGGGCGACACATTCAGGAGGAAATGAATTAATGTCAGTTCACACTCTGATGTCGAACAGACATCAAGCAGAAAATTAGGGGGAAAAGTAAAGGGAGAAGTAAATCATTATAATAGAGTATCCATACTTGTAGTGATGAAAACGTGACTATTGACCTTTCAGAATGTCACAATCAAAAACTGAAAACCATGACTGATGCTATAAACATTTATGAGCATCTGATTGAATATAAGATCCATGATGCCACACTATCTCACCATGCCGGGCAAAGGTTGTATCTTATCAAACAGTCACGCAGCAACAAAATGCACTGGCAATGAATGGATAAAGATATATATGTATTAAAAAAAAACCTACTTCTAGCAGACTTCAGGATACTTTTCACCTCCATGGTGGCGCCTTCACACCTGTGGAGCAAAGGAAACATGAAAATAATTTAACATTTTGTGACAAGTGATGAAAAAAGTGAACAGCATACAGCCATGATAAAAAAAATAACTCAAATTCAAGGTAAAATGCATTAAAATTGTTGGTCGTATCAGCAAAATGTATTTAAGCTATCAAAAAGTTAAATGGCCCCTGTAAGGGTCTAGTACTGTGTAGTAGTACTAGTAGCTTATTTTTAATAGTTTTATAGACTGACTTCAGTTATTTTGAAGAAAATTCAAAATAAGTGAAAAATGTTTATTCTATAAAAAAAAAGTATTTAAAATGTAGCTTAACATTAAGATGTGAAACACTCATAAGGACACAGAAAGCTAAAAAAATTGCTCTATAATTCATGTATTTGGCTACAAATGATAAGCAACGCCTACCAAAATAATTTAATAATTGGTTATATTAATATTTTTTACAATAACAATTTGAAACTGGTTTATGACAAAGCTAGCTACAAAAGCTATAAAAAATAATAATACTTGAATAGTTCAAAACAAAAAAAATAGATTAAAGCAAAACAAAGAAATAAAATTGATTAAAGGGATAAAAATGACATAATACTATTAATAATAAAATGACATATTATAAAATGAAATAAAATAGAATTGAAATTTTACAACACGAGTAGAATAAAGTTAGTGAGTTAAATTTTGTAAATAATAATAATAATAAAAAAAACACTTCATTAAAAGCCTGGCTGAATATGCCGGTTTTAAATTCACATCTATGATTCAGTGATGCCTGCTAATCAATTCAAAGCTTTCTCTTCAGGTTTATCACATCCAGAATATCATAATTCAATCTACAGCACTGAATATTCACCACATACATACAGTTAAACCTAAAAAGAAAATAGTTCTTTTGAAATTGTTTTAAAAATCCTTAATTAAAAAGAAAATGCTGTGTAAATTCAGTCAAATCGACCTGCACCATTGACATTTAATTTAACTAAAGCTGATATTCAAGATGTCGTACCTGCTGTCGGAGGGAGCGGTGGTGCAGCTCTGTTGGTAGAGAAGACTGGACGGACGCTGCTCTCCACTCAGTGTATTTGTTCTTCTCTGCACCTCCCTGATCTTTGGACTTTTTTTATGGCGAGGGAAACTTTCTGCAGGGCTGTCTAACACGAAATCACAACTACTTCCAGGCAGCTGTTGGCATGCTTTCAGTGAGGGCAAGAAGGCAATTTAATACAGTTATAAACCTTTTCATATCTCTATCAGTGACGCACAAGCTCTGATTTTGCTGTGATGTTACTGTAGCTATTATCGCATTTACCAACATTAACAGAGTTACGATTAATATATATTTTCCTATAAAGGAAGCTACAATACAATTAGCAAAAAATAAATTAACTTTTAATAGACAGCAATTATTGTGTAAAAAAATCACTAAAACCCCTAATACTGTGTAAACAAATAACTAAATGTGAAAAATGTAAAGAACTATTAATACATGTGCCTAATTATATGTATATGTTTTTAAGAATAAAAGATGTTTAGAAAAAAAATAGATACGTTTGACAGCAAAAGCACAGGATTTTTGGTCTAAACATGATAAACCGTATCATCAATATTTTACTGCATGCACCAGTGCATTTATGTAACATTTAGTGCCAATAACATCTACATCCTTACCGTGACACAGATAATGTTAATCCTTTGAAATAATTGTTGTTTGTTGTTATCTGCTGTAATCAGTCACACCTTAAGCATAAACTACCATAAAAAGATAAAAGGATAAAACCACAATAAAGGGTCAA